>NC_030813.1:4545454-4848484 GCF_001704415.2 Capra hircus
CACTCTTTGATATTTTGACTTCCTGGGTAGAAGCATAAGAAGTGTAAAATTCCAGCCTATGAAAGGCTCTTTAGAAGAAAATATAGTGTTCAGTAAATTACACATTTGAGACTATCTATTTCATTTGTTTCTAGTGCCTTGGAGGTATTATCTGTGAGTTTTAAACTATAACATTTTTAAGTCTGGAAATTGCCCCTCGGCAGGCTGTTCTGGGGTTTTCTTTTTTCACTACCAGACTTCAAATAATGCAATGTCTTTGCCTAAGAAATGTTTTTTGAACAAGGTTTCATTTACATATTACTTTTTAAGTATTTTAACATTAACACAAGATCTCACCTATTCCAAACTTAAATTACATGTGGCTTATACCTGTATAGTGTTCACTTGTGGGACAGCAATATAAATTCATGGACTAGGGGTTGAATGGTTTAACATCTAATCCTAGGTCAGTCATTAATTAGCCAAATCATTTGTCCTCTTTGAGCTTCTGTTTCCTCTGTAAAAATGATAGTGTCATAATTCTCAGTATTCTCCAATGTCTCAAATTCTATGATTCTCTCAAACTCGGACTCCATGTGCCATTTCAGGTCTGCTGGGAAATTAACATTTTTTTTAAGTAATTTTAGGAATAATGAAACCATTGAGGATATTTTTAAAATCTTAGTTCAATTATAATTTTTTTTATTAGAACAGTATTTTTTTTTTAGTTTTACTTTATTTTACTTTACAATACTATATTGGTTTTGCCATACATTGATCAATTGTAATTTATTAACGAATTAACTTTTAAAAACTCCATCTTCCGGAAATTTCAGAGTGCACCCTTATTGCAAGTCATGCTTTGTCAGGTAGCATGTCACTTGCATGCCTTTTCAAGCATTTACAGAATTGTATGGTATTTCCAAAATGCCACATGAAGAAACAGGGCAATTTCACAATTTTAGATAGATAAAAGATAGCTGTACTAGTTGGTGGCCTGATTCCTATAGCAGTCCTGAAAGGCATTTGCTTTCATCTAGTAACTGGCTGCTGCTGCTAAGTCGCTTCAGTCGTGTCCGACCATGGTGGTAATGGATGACTTTTAAACAGCTGTCACAAGCTGAAAACAACAAAATTCAAAGCCACCCTCCCACACTATGTAAAGACAGCTTGCCAATACCTAAAACAAATCCTTCTTGGAGCATTTTAACAAACAAACTTTTTTTTGGTTGTTGTTACACTTAAATAGAAACTCATAAAACTCAAACAAAGGGGCTTCATGTTTCCCACAGACCTGAACTGCCTAACATTTCTAATGGGATCTCAGCAATAGTGGTTTCCAGATGCATTTCAAATGTGTTAAATGCCTGCAGGAATTGGCTTTTAAAACATACACAAGTCTTCCAGTGCTGCAGTCTCAAGAATCTACTTTAATCCCCACAAGGGACTATGATGTCTGTATGATGTGTGGCCACAGTTTGGTGCTTAAGTTACAATTAATATTAAATAAGAAAAAAAGTGGAAAATGGAAAAAACTTTGTGTCTTACATACAGCTCTAAATTTCCTACTTCTTTTTTAATAATCACATTACTAGTTCTTTGTACCCTGAAAATCATGGAAATAATCACTAACTCCTATGGGAGAAAAAGTTGGAATGAATGTGGCTCTGAGAAGAAAGCTCTTGGTGTCACTGGGTCATTAGGCTCTCCTGGAAAACTCATTCATAGACTGTGGCTAACTGAACTACAAACATGTCAGTCTGACAACATTAACAGTTTATGACTCGTCCATTGGAATGTCTAGCTTTCTTTGCTTGCTCCTGGACAATTTCTCCCTGTCATGAGATTCTTCCTTAACTGGAAGACTGGGTCCTTGTGTTTACACCCAGTATTTTACCTCTGATGGAAACTAGACAGGAGGCAAGTTCACAGTCTGTCTGCTCATAACTGGCAGTGCTGAAAACAAGGCATGAGAATAAAAACATGGCTTTTGGGCAATATGTGTTTAATAGGTGGTTTCTTCTCCACTGACGGATATATTTATCTTCCCTTGAGATATGGCCAAGTCTCAAGTCCTTCATTTTTTTTTTTCTTTTAGATTCCCTGTGGACCACTCTTAAATAAAAACAAGAAACACGAACAGAAACTGGTCATGTTCACCAATCAGTCAGAAGATTCTGAAAGGTAATTGCAGATACTTTATTTACAGAAAGTATGCCTCTAAAAGAAATATTCTAACTGGAGCACTTCAGCTTTCAGACAGAAGGTTTGAGTCTACTAAGAGTAGATGAGAACTTTTTGATGTTAGTCACTCAGTCATGTCCGACTCTTTGTGACCCCCATGGACTTTAGACTGCCAGGCTCCTCTGTCCACGGAATTTCCCAAGTAAGAACACTGGAGTGGGTTGCCATTTCCTTCTCCAGGAGATTTTCCCAACCCAGTTATCGAACTGGGGTCTCCTGTATTGCAGGCGGATTCTTTACCATCTGAGCCACCAAGGAAGCCCTGGAACTTATCTGGGTACAGATATCCAGATACAGGTATCAGCTCTTTAGTTGATAAGAAACCTGACATTGTGGATAACAGCATGGAGCCTTTGAACAGATTTGATATTTTTAACATGTTTGGTAAATTTCCCTTGACAAGTTTGGATCTTAAGATAATTTCTCTTGAATAGCACACATTTTCTCCTAGGAAGCAACCATTTCATTAATAAGATGAAGAGTAGCTATATCTTCTCTCCTGAGTTATTAAATCCTTAGCTCAGGTGTAGGGTGAGAAATTTACCAAGCCCCTTATCAAAAAACTCCATTTTCAGTCACTTGCTATATTCTATGATCGTTTCTGGCTTTTCTCAGGCTTTTCTCAAGCTTCACTCTCTTCATTGACTCACATAGTTATTTCTTCGACTTCTTATTTGGCACAAGATGTTGTGCCAGTTGCTTCTAGATGGTGAATTGGATCCAGTCCTTTTCCTCTAGCTGTTTGCAGTTTAGAAGTGAAAAACCATGCATACACACATACCCCTAAGTATAATGTATGCTGAATGTTTTGTCTTATAATAGAGGCACAGATAATCTGCCCTGAGATATGAGAGGAAGGTAAGAATCCTATTAATGAGCATTAAGATGCATCTGAAGGATTTATTTGACTTAATTTCTGGCAAAAAAAAAAAAATAGGGGTATAGATGGAAAAAGAGAAAAATGAAAAAATATTCCAGGCTGAAGGCACAAAGTATACAAAACAGTCACATAGGTAAATTGAGGACTTGTATTGGACCAGTGAGCAGTTCAGTTTGACTTCCACATCCCGTATGGAATACAACCTACGTCTTGAGTGAGAGACTAAATAGCTGAGGGTTAATTATACAGGCCAATGTTTCTCTGGCTATGAAGACAACTTCTTTCAAGTGAAGGGTGATTTAAAGAAATAATTACCCTGAGATTCTCAACTCAGGAGTACTCAAACCTGGATTCTCATAACCTGTGGATCTGGAGACATAGTCTCAGGGTTCTTAGATTATGGAATTTTTTCATTAAAAGAAGCTCACGTGTACTTCCACTGTGAAAATCACAACTGTGCACGAAGGAAGCCATTACGATTTCTGAACAAGGGTTCACAATCAGCTAATCTGGTCACAGTGTCTGAAATTGGCGGGGGTGGGGGGTGACCAGAAGTTTGAATATATGTAGAAATGCTGATTTCTTCCATTCCTCTCTACCAGTTGTATTCAGTATCAATAACAAGCATTTTAGCCTTTAATTATATAACATTTTACTATGTGCTACTCTTTATTATTCTATAATTGGTGCTATATGTATAAGTCTTGTCTTCTTAATAAGATTTTACCTACCTCAAGAAAAGAAATTGGCATATAACCTACTATAGCAGTAGGTCTACAATAAGCATTGATCAATTTCATATAAATTGTTATAAAGTGCTCGCTTCGGCAGCACATATACTAAAATTGGAACGATACAGAGAAGATTAGCATGGCCCCTGCGCAAGGATGACACGTAAATTCGTGAAGCGTTCCATATTTAAAAAAAAGTTGTTATAAAATGTGTAAGTAAAATAGGAATTCACTTCACAGGAGTAGTTTGAAGATTAACTGATTTTATTGACAACCTCTAAGATATTGTAGATATTATAGAAGCATAGAAGACAAAATATGACATTGAATGATTTCTAGGAAAGATGATATCCCATTCTCCTTTGATAGCAAAGGTCAATATTTGGCAAATTTTACCAGTTTAAAATGAAATGAGGAAAAGAAAGGAAAAGAAAAAAGAAGAGAGAAAAAAGAGAAGGCAGACAAATGTATTATTTCTGTGTTCTGAAAATACGTATACCCTACGTATCTTTATATACCCTACAAAGCTTTTCCTTCTGTATAACCATGATGCAAAAAGGTAGGGATCTCCTTTTTGGGGATCCCCTCTCCCCCTCTTCCACACACACACCATTTTCTTCCATATGGAGAATTATAAAGACTGTAAGCTCCTGAGTCCCATTTTATTGCCTCCTCTCCTCAGCAACCCAAATTAATGTTTAGATTCTCTCCATTTACCTATGATGAAAATTACTCAGAATTTAGTAGTGAACATAGTTTTTTGTACAGTAGTAAAGTTTTTGTTTTTCTGAGAGAATGAGAGAGATAGGTCCTTTGACAGTAATTTAAAATGCTCAGGAGATGGTTTTCAGGTTAATGTCTTTAGTGTATATGACTTGGGGTCCAGAAGAAGGATAGGTGGATGAAGGCTGCAGCCCATGCCTTCATCTCAGGGGAGTGAGAGAGACAGGAAGAAAGCAGGGCTGTGAGAGAGCGCAGGGCGGGAACTGAAGAGCGAGGGCTGGCGATCTTCCCCCACTTCTCTCCTAAACCAACCCGCATCTCCTTGAACCATTTTAGGTTCTGAGAGGGTAAAATTTGCCACCTCTTGAAGGTGATACACTAGTATTATGGTGGTCATACCAAACTTCTTTTTAAAGTAAAGGAGCGGAGGGAACAACTCTGATCCCAGTGAGACACTATCACAGTAAACTAATATTTTATGGTTTTTATATTTCCTGTTAACAGAGCCTCAAGTCACATTATTTAAAAAGCAACCCAGGGACTTCCCTGGTGGTCCAGTGGTTAAGACTTCATCTTCCTATCCAAGGAGTACAGGTTTGATCCCTGGTCAGAGAACTAAGGTCCCACATGCCTCCAGGCTGAAAAACTAGAATATAAATCAGAAACAATACTGTAACAAATTCAATAAAAACTTGGAAAGAAATGGTCCATATCAAAAAAAAAAAAAAAAATCCCACTCAACGTATGATGATCCTGGGGTCATCCTGGCTTTGATGTTCTCTTCCAAGACCAGCTCCTGTTTGAATTTTTCTAAAGCAGATTTCTTTTTCCCCTTGTTCTAATGTTCATTTTAAGAAATGTAAGTATTTTTTTCAAATAATGTATTCAGAAAATTATAATTATTACCTAGCAAGAAAAACTATTATGATTCATTATAGACTCAAGCAGAGGTAATCTCAGTAGAGTAAAATGAATGTTAAATTACCATGACGTACGCCCTTTAACTGGCATCAAACCCATTTACGTTAGCACACGTTCATCCTATGTATTGAACATGGTCGACTACAATCTCTTTTGTTCATTGTCTTCTGGGAACAATATACCGGTTTTGAACAATATACTGGTTAAGGACCTCCTGTGTCTTTCCTCATGTTCGAAGCATTTAAATGTCTTTATGTAAAACACTGGTGGGCTTAAAGAAAACTAAACAATAAGCTTTTTCGCCACATGAATAGTACACTCCCCTCCAGATGTAGTATTTGGCAGCCAAACAGCTGCTGACTATTAAAGGTCCCTAAAAAGCTTCATTTTTTGCTTATAAAGGGAAGAGTAGTATAGGGACGTTTATGGGGTGATAGCAGATGTTTTGGTTGAAGCAAGACTATGCGGTAAGCAAGAGCTAACACGATCATTTTTATGATATTATCAGCATTTTTACAAGTCTTTTGGCCTCTGTTTTTAACCTACTTCTTACCTGACTCTAAATTAAACTGTTCTGGAAGGGCAGAATAAAAGCCCAGTTATACAGCTGCTATCCACATGGTAAAGCGAGAAGTTAATGGTATCATCTACTTGCTCAGGCAGACATATTTTCTATCCATTCAAATTGGTTTGTTAGATAAAAGAGGAAATTAATTTTGAAGTGCTGAATAAGTATTTTAAAGACTCACTGAACCTCACAGATCACCATCTATTTTTTTCTCATAAATTTTGCTAACTCTTACTCATGCTTTAATTTAAATAGTTTCAGTATTAAATTCATGAGACAAATCTGTCGGTTTTTCAGAAATTATAGTTCTTCAAACTAATAAACATCTAAGTTACATTGGGCTCCTAGACAACAGTCTAATTAAATCTCTTCTCTTTCCAAAATAAGAAAGTAGCATCTTCAGCATGTGTTTATGTATAATATATTGCATAAAATTAACTTTTATTGGATGGATACATTCACAGAGACTTAAGACAGCGGGTTTTTAGAAAACTTGTGTTCTCAGCCAGATTCCATTAAGCACATTTCGGAAAAGGTTTGTTTTGTTTTTTTTTTTTTTCCGTGCAAACAGCACCCATGGGATGAACATAGACTTTCCATTTACTGAGGCCTAGCTTAAACAAAATGCCCAAGAAGACATCCGCAGTATATCTTTTGTTCTGAATGTTTTTAATACTTTATGCCTACATAACTTTTTGTTTGATTCAATGCAACAATCATTCCTAAAGTTCCTACTATATGCTAGGAGGTGTTTGGGGAAATACTGTTGGGAAAAATAGCAAGCTAGAATTCTCCAAAGGAACTACTTGTCAGTTATCTAGGAAGAACCAATACTACCTCTCAGCATGAAATTTTGTCTCTGGAGACTGAATATGCCAGAATTTACCTCAGTGGAAACATTTTTGGTATTAATTGTTGAGGCACAGAGCTCTCTTGGAGGTGGCAGGCCACAAAAAACATACAGCCAGCTGAATGAGTTACAAATCTGTACTTTCTGTGTGTGGCAGCTCTTAAGAGTTGCCTTTTTTTTTTTTTTTTTTTTTTTTTTGAAGAAGGCTTCAGAGTTTAAGCTAATGGCTTGTCCTCCGATGTGGTTATTAAATACATGGACCCTTCTAAGGCAGTACATTTAGTTTTCATGGCTTGAATTTGACGCAGTTCAAAGGCAAGCAACAGGATGAAAGATATATGTTAGCAAAATTCCAGTTTTCAGGGCAATTTAGAAGTAATGAATTGACAACTCTCTTTATGCTGCCCTGACAGGAAGTTGTATCAAAACACTAAGTGAGGAAAGAACACAGAAAAATGAAGAGACTTGAGTTTGGAAATTTTGATTTGATTTTGGTTTGGGTCTTTCTCTTTTATTCCTTCATATAAATGAAATTTTAAGTTTAATGGAATGAAAGTCGTTCAGTCGTGTCCGACTCTTTGCAATCTCAGGGACTGGAACCCACCAGGTTCCTCTGTCCATTAAGTTTAATACCCTTAGTGAATTGGGTTTTTTCATTGCTGGTAGGCGTCTATTAATATTTCAAATGCTACATCTCTGTTCAAACCTAGGTTTACTTTAGAAAGTAGGGAAGTTATGTTCAGAATTTGTTTGAAATAAAATTTTTTTCCCTGCTCTTAGTCATTTATGCCATTTGCTAATTTTTATGTTGAAATGCTGTGCTCACTTTATATTCTGAATACATTGCTTTGTTAAGGAAGGATTGTAATTACTTCAGTTGCATCACCTCACTTTCTCAACAGGGTAAATTTAGAATATCCTAGAATAAATGATAGATTTCCTGCTTTGAGATGATAACTTAATGGAGCAGACAGTGACTGTCTCCGATAGAGAGGGTGAATTGATGAGCATTCCCTTTAGTGAACAATTAGGATAGAACTCTTTACAGTTGTAGAAGTCAAACTAGATCATTTTTTTGAAACTACTTTGCACACGTTTCTTTTTTCTTCTTTTTTTTTAAATCAGTCAATTTTTAAAAAAATCAATCAATCAATCAATTTTCCGTTTTATATCTAGGATGTATTTCTAAGCTGGAGATACCTGCATTCCAAACTCAATTACTTACATTGTTCTAACCATGTAAGTTCCATTATTTTCCTTATATTACCAGCTCAGTGTTTTCAATTATTGCAGAAAATATTAAAGTGAAATAAAATTTAAGACTCCAATCATTTGGATGATTTGTCTTTAAAAAAATTTTTATTTCATTCTGTACGCTTAATTTTAGAATATAAACAGGAAAGGAAATGTAAATAATAGCAACAAAACTTAGATGAGTTTCCCACTCTACCCTGTCCTTGTTATCAATATTTAAATATGACACTCTTGGGGTGCCCTTATTCATAGTCAGATTTATACTACTTAGTATTTTATGCAGCTTGGATAGTCCTTTCACTCTCATATCTAAATTTAAAGTAGAGTACAAACTACACGGAAATATTAACTTCAGCATATGATTCTTGGTTATTTCCAATAGCTTCTGTCTTACCTGCCTAAAGGTTAATTGCTCTTTATAGGAAAAGAGCTGATCATAGTGAGTAAACATGGTAAATGCTCTCAAATATTTATTGAATGACTGAGTGAGTAGAGACGAATTTAGCCTGAAAGAGCACACCTCTGCTAAGCGGAAAATTTCTCTGACCATTAGAAATTAACCTGCTGCCATGCCATCTTCTTATTCTTCTTGTCTTGTCTCTTTCTTTTTGAAAATAGTTTCTCGTTTCTAATTATAACATTAAAACATGAGTTATAAGTCAGTTCTTTCTGTGTGTGTCAACTTTAACGGTTGCTGCAATTATGCAGACCGCTTTAGTGTTTGCAAATACAGATGAAAAGAAAGAAAAGAAAACTCAAGTTTAGTACTAACTCTCGAAATGTCTACTAATTGAAGTTTTCAGATCTCTCTCTACTTCTTTTTTTATCCTTTTTCCATAAAAATGAGACTATAGAGAAAAAGTTGCTTATGAAAAATTTTGAGTAGGCATATCTTCCTGAGTAAATATTCATCTCTACAGTATCGAATTATTAAGTCATATCACTACTGATTTAACTGATTTCCTGTTGGAGACATGCTGGTTGTATTTAGTTTTTTACTATTAGGAACAGCGCTGTAACAGATAGGCTTATATTTAAATCTTTGTACACATTCACTTTTATATCCTTAGGGTAAATTCTTAAAAGTGGAATATTGAGTGAAAGTACAGAAAAACTTAAAACTTTTGATATGCACCTAAGCAAAATAACACTTCCCCTCCAGAAATAATTTTTCTACATTGTTATTATTGCTCCAGATATTATTCACTGTTGAACCAAGTAATTCACTCCAGTCAAAATGTCTTTCCTAAGAATACTATCCCTTACTGAAGTTAGAGTTGCTCTGCCACTTCAGTTGCTCATCTTTCTAGAAGCCCTTCTCACAAACTGAGAAAACCTACCCATAGCAGGCTTTTTGCTCTACAGTCGACGCCATGAGTTACTTCTTACCTAACATCCTCTCTTCTTGAGTTCTCTGTCCTTCTCTCCAATCTGGATTGTTGGCCAAAGGGCCAACCATACAGTCCTTTTCCTAGAACCTTCTTTAGTATCTCAGAACTTCTAATCATTGGTCTTTTCTGGCTGTTCAGTTTTTCTAGTAAGGGTTTTTCCAACTAGCAGTCTTGAGATATACAAATGGCTGTACTATTTAGAGCAAAAGGGAGGGAACAGCTCTCAGGCTATTTACAGCTTATTTACTATGTAGATTTTCATGCAACCCTTCGCCTCCATCCCAGACTTCCTCTGTGCCTCTTGTCCCTGAATCCAGAGACTTTGGGTTTCATCTTCCCAAAAGAATCAGCCTCTGGCCATGTGTGGGTATTAAGATAGTTGCCTGGCTGCCCAGGTTCTCCTGAAAACAGACCTCAGGAATTCAGATGCTCCAAAATCAGAGAGCAAATCAGTTCCCTGTTTCAACACTTTTTTCACACCTTTCAAATGCTCAGCCTCTCAGAAATTCTATGGCCGCAAATTGGTCTCACTTCTTGGCAGCGTCTCTGTTTAAAGACGTGGGTTTTAACTTCCTCTGCTCCAGTCGTTCAGTTACAACTGCTTTTCTTTTTCCCAAAACTGATTGGAAAAAAATTTTATCTAAGTTGTCTTCTCTCCCAATTCTCTGTGTTCTTGTGGATTAATGATGGTTTAAAGAGTTTGTTTCTTGGTATTTTAACAGGGATTTAAGAAAAAAAGTGAAATTCATATGTGCTATATACCTGATGGAATATCTGCCCATTACTGAAACAATAAGTCAAGATCAATTTTGAGAATAATTTCATAAGTGAGACTTGGTGTTTAGATACTGAGGCATAATGCTTTCTGACATTTTCAATTCAATGGCCAGAGACTCGGTATGTCATCAAGTGTATTTATACCCAGTTAACTTCAGTTAACTTGTCTTCTTTAATGATTGGCACCTGAATTCTACCTTGCTAAAATCAACCCCAGCACTCCTACTGTTGTTTTTAATTTGTCTCTTAGCCCAGACCCTTACTGTGAGCCTCCCAGGACCATTTGGTTTGGGAGTGTCTTTTCTACTCAGCACAGAGATGGATTTTGCTTTGCAAGCCATGATCAATGTCTTGTTCATGAAACAGCCAAGTTAAACCCATTTACATTTGTCAATATGATCAGTATGTTTGTTCTCAGTTCTGTCTTATTACTTAATATAAATATTAACTTTAGATTTACTGTCTTTCCTCACTTGATCTGACTTTTTTGCTTATTTTTACTACTTACTTTTGCACTTAGAAAAGCTTGTATTTTGATTCTCAGTTCAGTTCAGTTCAGTTCAGTCGCTCAGTTGTGTCCGACTCTTTGCGACCCCATGAATCGCAGCACGCCAGGCCTCCCTGTCCATCACCAACTCCCGGAGTTCACTCAGACTCGTGTCCATCAAGTCGGTGATGCCATCCAGCCATCTCATCCTCTGTCATCCCCTTTTCCTCCTGCCCTCAATCCCTCCCAGCATCAGAGTCTTTTCCAATGAGTCAACTCTTTGCATGAGGTAGCCAAAGTACTGGAGTTTCAGCTATAGCATCATTCCCTCCAAAGAAATCCCAGGGCTGATCTCCTTCAGAATGGACTGGTTGGATCTCTTTGAAATCCAAGGGACTCTCAAGATATTCTCCAACACCACAGTTCAAAAGCATCAGTTCTTCGGCACTCAGCCTTAGTCACAGTCCAACTCTCACATCCATACATGACCACAGGAAAAACCATAGCCTTGACTAAACGGACTGGTAGGTGCCTAACTCTTTGCTAATAACTCTTAAAATTCCCTTGATCTCTTTTCCCCCTTAGTTAGGTTTCTCCTCCCTGGTTTGTTAGATTTAAATAATATTCTTTGACTCCTATCTATAGTCTGTGAACTATAAGCAATTAACTTATTCTAATTTTTACTTTTTTCCTTCTCCTATAACTTTTAAAATTACTTTTATTTTGTCAGAACCCATATTTAGATAATACTTTTCCACACTTGTTCTCACTTTTGTTTCAGTCTTGAGTATATTCTTAGATCTAATATTTTAACATTCAACATCAGTCCTTTTGCCAAATTTTCCTTTAGTTTTGATACATGTAAAACAGCTTAGTTGGATATAAGATTCTTTACTCATATTTTCCTTATTGTTTTTTAAATGCTGTGTCATTTTCGTCTTTCTTCTTTTGTTTCAGTCAAGAAACTAGTTTCTTGGTATTTCCTTTTTCCCCCAGAGGACTGATTCTTAAAAACTGAATAGTCTGACTAGACTCTATCTTGTAATTTTGAAGGTATATGGTGGCGGGGGGGAGCCTTTTAACAATAAGATTAAGACTTCATTTTTTTACTTTGATTATACTTTTAATGCTAGTTTTATTTCATTGTTTTATTTTTCTTGTTCAGAAAAATCAAATATGTACTGAATTTTTTTTCACTGTTCTCTATCGAGCTCTTCTTTTGGATACTACTTATTTCATTATATTTTTGTCTCTCTACTCAAAATCTCTTATGAAACTTGTAGTCAGATCTATCCCTCCTTGGATACCATGTAATTTGGCCTTTACCTATGAGATAATTTTTATCTTTTTTTTTACCAATTTTTTTCCTGAGTTTGATCATATCTCACCTTACACTGTTATTTTGCTCACTTCTATTCTGGGTTTTCTTGAATTCATGATTTAAGGTCCGTTTTATATCTAAAAATGCTTATTTCAAGATGTTTAATGTTTGTTGGGATAGCTGTTTTATTACAGTTTTCCTGAACTTCATGTTTGGCATTTTAGAGAATATTGTGATCAGCTAAAATCTGTTGATTCTTACTTTCTGTTTTTCTTCTTGTAGTTTCTAGGTTGTCAACTGTCCATTTTATAATCATTTCATGGACTGGGAATAATAGTTGTCTATATATAGACTTGCTGAGAATGTCTTGCTAGGTTTCTTAGCTCAAGAGGACCCTTTGCTGATAAGATAAATACTTTGGGTTTTTGTTTTTTTTTTTACTAGTTTATGTCGTCAAAGTTGATGTATCTTCTGGTTTTGTTTTTATAGCATTGAACTCCTCAGGCTTCTTTCTTATATCTCTTCACCACTAGACTCTACAGAATGCTTCCTTCTTCCAAGTCTCATCCTCTTCTTCACAATGGTGCCTTCTCAAGGCCCTCACTGCCAGGAGACAGTTCTGTATGAGGCCCCCACATTCATGCATGTCTTACAAGCAGAGGCACTGACTGCCTTTGTTCTAGGCTACCTTTCCAAGCTTTTCATTTAAAAAAATTTGTAGACCACAATAATGTCTTCTCTGAACTAAAGGGCACAATTGCTTACAGTTTTGGATTATAGGGTCTCTCTTAATAGTAGGGCAGGCATACGGTCCAATATAAACTAGTCACTTTTCTAGCATCAGGGCTGCTCCTCTGTAGTGCAATAAACTTGCTCACAAGTCCAGCTTTGCATCTCACTCTGAGAACTGGGCTTGAGGGACTAGCCCGATTTATCAAAAACACTGATACTCTGGGAGCTGATGTTTCTGTGAACACTCAAGTCTTTTGTTTCTGAAATAGAAGTCTCGTTGCTGCTATATCCATGAAACACTGACGGGCTAAAATAGCCTGCAGGTAGAAAGCGTCAGCCTCTTCACACTTCTTGATAGTGGTCTTTTGATCTCTGGGTGCCCAGAAACCAGTTCTCAGACACATTCTGAGTATTTTCCCGTTTGGAATGGGACTTTCGCCTCCTTTTTTTCCTCAAAATTCTGATATATTCCATTCTAAAATATATTATGAATATTTCCTAATATATACAAAAGAAGAGAAAGCATTATATTGAAGCCCTTAATCATCATAGCAGTTTTTATAATATTCAATACATGGGAAATCTTATTTCAAACTCTATCCACACCTAACCCCCAACTTTGGATTATTTTGAAGAAAACTGAAGATGTCATTTCATGTCATCTGTGAATTTCTGAAAGGTAAAACTTCTTTTTTAAAAGGATACCCAAAATAATCAGTTCAGTCACTCAGTCATGTCTGACTCTTTGCAACACCATGTACTGTAGCACTCCAGGCTTCCCTGTCCATCACCAATCTCAGAGCTTGCTCAAACTCATGTTCATCCAGTCGGTGATGCCATCCAACCATCTCATCCTCTGTCATCCCCTTCTCCTCCCACCTTCAATCTTTCCCAACATCAGGGTATTTTCTAATGGGTCAGTTGCTTGCATCAGGAAGCCAAAGTACTGGAGCTTCAGCTTCAGCATCAGTCCTTCCAATGAATATTCAGGACTGATTGCCTTTAGGATTGAGTGGTTTGATTTTCCTTGCAGTCCAAGAGATGCTCAAGAGTCTTCTCCAGCACCACAGTTCAGAAGCATCAGCTCTTCAGTGCTCAGCTTTCCTTATAGTCCAACTCTCACATCCATACATGACTACAGGAAAAACCATAGCCTTAACTAGACGGACCTTAGTTGGCAAAGTAATGTCTCTGCTTTTGAATATGCTGTCTAGGTTGGTCATTGCTTTTCTCCCAAGGAGCAAGCATCTTTTAATTTCATGGCTGAAGTTACCATCTGCAGTGATTTTGGAGACAGAAAATAAAGTCTGTCACTGTTTCCAATGTTTCCCATCTATTTGCCAAGACGTGATGGAACCAGACCCCATGATCTGAGTTTTCTGAATGTTGAGCTTTAAGCCAACTGTTTCCACTCTCCTCTTTCACTTTCATCAAGAGGCTCTTTAGTTTTTCACTTTCTGCCATAAGGGTGGTGTCATCTGCAAATCCGAGGTTATTGATATTTCTCCAAGCAATCTTGATTCCAGCTTGTGCTTCTTCCAGCCCAGTGTTTCTCATAATGTACTCTGCATGTAAGTTAAATAAGTAGGGTGAAAATATACAGCCTTGACATACTCCTTTCCCAATTTGGAACCAGTCTGTTGTTTCATGTCCAGTTGTAACAGTTACTTCCTGACCTGCATACAGATTTCCTAGGAGGCAGGTCAGGTGGTCTGGTATTCCCATCTCTTTCAGAATTTTCCACAGTTTGTTGTGATCCATACAGTCAAAGGCTTTGGCATAGTCAATAAAGCAGAAATAGATGTTTTTCTGGAACTCTCTTGTTTTTCAATGATCCAACGGATGTTGGCAACTTGACCTCTGGTTCCTCTGCCTTTTCTAAATTCAGCTTGAACATCTGGAAGTTCACGATTTACGTATTGCTGAAGCCTGGCTTCAGAGAGAGGGAGAGAGAATTTTGAGCATTACTTTGCTAGCGTGTGAGATGAGTGCAATTGTGCAGTAGTTTGAGCATTCCTTGGCATTGCCTTTCTTTGGGATTGGAATGAAAACTGACCTTTTCCAGTCCTGTGGCCACTGCTGAATTTTCCAAATTTGCTGGCATATTGAGTGCAACACTTTCACAGCATCATCTTTCAGGATTTGAAATAGCTCAGCTGGAATTCCATCACCTCCACTAGCTTTGTTCGTAGTGGTGCTTCCTAAGGCCCACTTGACTTCACATTCCAAGATGTCTGCCTCTAGGTGAGTGATCACACCATCATGTTAATCTGGGTCATTAAGATCTTTTTTGTGTGTAGTTCTTCTATGTATTCTTGCCACCTCTTCTTAATATCTTCTGCCTCTGTTAGGTCCATACCATTTCTGTCCTTTATTGAGCCCATCTTTGCATGAAATGTTCCCTTGGTATCTCTAATTTTCTTGAAGAGATCTCTAGTCTTTCCCATTCTATTGTTTTCCTCTATTTCTTTGCATTGATCACTGAGGAAGGCTCTCTTATCTCTCCTTGCTATTCTTTGGAACTCTGCATTCAAATGGGTATTTAACAATATTAACAACTCCTTATCACAAAATATCCAGTGGTAAGATTTTTCCCAACTAACTTGTTTCTATTTACAGTTTATTGAACTAGGATCAAATATTTAATTTGATTTTTATAGCTTTGAATTATCTTTTGGTCTATAGCTTCCTCTGTCTTCCTCTTCTTTAATTTTTCTTGCAGTTTTGTTGTTTTGTTTTACTGTTGTTGTCTCTTGAAGGAACTGGGTAATTTGTACAGTTTGCCAGTAGCAATCATGTTGATCATATAATAGATGTTCCTCTGTCCACCGTGTTTACTACAAATTGCTCCTTAGATCTAAAGACTTGGTCAGAATCAGATTTTATTTATTCATTTGACTCTGATGGTAAAGAAACTGCCTGCAATGCAGGAGACCTGGGTTCAATCCCTGAATTGGAAGATCTCCTGGAGAAGGGAATGGCAGCCCACTCCAATATTCTTGCCTGAAAAACCCCCTTGACAGAGGGGCCTGGTGGGTTACAGTCCGTGAGGCTGCAAAGAGTCGGACATGAGTGAGCAACTCACAATTCCATTTGGCAAAATTTCTTTACTTTGTAGGTGACATTACACACTTCTACCAGAAAATAGTTGCCTGCTCATCTCTTGCTTGGATTACTGTCAACCTCTGATACTTGTCTAGATTCATTCATTTATCATTGTGATTTTAAAATAGCCATAGAACATTCTACCATTTCTTCTTTATTTTGTAGAATAATTCTATCTAAAAGTTTCCCCCAAAACTATATGACTGTTCTGAAATACAGATCGTATAGGAGAGGCAATATAAACAAGTTGAACCTGTCATGTACTTGGTTTTTAAATAATGAGGACTTTTTCCCTCGGGAAGATTTTATTGACGTTCATCACCACTAGACCACAGTGCTCCTGTTTTCAACACATCCTTCACCAGATCCTGATCTGGCATGGTTCCCAAACCTAGCTCTTTGTTTGAGGTTAAAATTTGTAGTATTCTCTGACCTCTATTGCTATGGACTGAACTGTGTTTTCTCCAGGTTCCTATGTTGAATCCCTAAAGCAGTGTGACTATATCTGGAGATAGGGCCCTTGGGGAATAGCTACAGTTCAATGAAGTCACAGGGGCTTCCCAGGTGGCACGAGTGGTAGCGTGCCCGCCTGCGATGCAGGAGACGTAAAAGGTGCAGGTTGGACCCCTGGGTGGGCAAGACCTCCTGGAGGAGGGCACGGCAACCCACTCCAGTATTCTTGCCTGGAGAACGCCATGGACAGAGGAGGCTGGTGGGCTTCAGTCCATGGGGACACAAAGAGTCAGACACAACAAAAGCAACTTAGCACACAGCACACACAAAGTCATAAGGGTGGGGTACTAGTGCCATAGGATCAGTGTCCTTATGGGAAGAGAAAAGCCGGCTTGAGCTCTCTCTCTCTCCCCCCACACACACAGAGAAGAGATCGAGTGAGTGCCCAGCAACACGGCACAATCTGCAAGTCAAGTGAAGAGGCCTCAGAATTAAACTTACTTCACTGGCACCTTGATTTTGAACTTTCCAACCTCCAGAACTGTGAGAAATACATTTCTGTTGTTGAAGCCACCTCGTCTGTGGCATTTTCTTAGGAAAGTTCGGGCGGGCTGAGACACTTGCTTATGCTACAGATACCTATTTTGGGTTTTATTTGCCCTTCTTGTTGATCGGTGAGAACTTTGGAGGATGCATGAACGAATTTGGATTGGGCAACAGCTAAAATATAACAGGAAGCTAGAATTACAGGCAATGTATTAACAAATATTGCCCTAAAGAAACACATGGACTTTTATCATCAAACATATAATTACCAAACCTGGTTCAATTTAAGACTATTAGAAATATTCTAGAGTACAAGGATTTAGTTAATCTCTATATAGTGGCGAACTTTTTAAATTTATTTTTTAATTGGAGTATAATTGCCTTACAGTGTTGTTTAGTTTCTGCTGTATAGCAACATAAATAAGATATAAGTATACATATATCCCCTCTCTCTTCAGCCTCCCTCTCACCCCCCCCCCATCTCACCTCTCTAAGCCATCACAAAGCACCCAACTGAGCTCCCTATGCGACCCAGCAGATTCCCATTAGCTATCTGTTTCACACATGGTACTGTGTATGTGTCCATACGACTGGCTCAACTTACCCCACACTCTGCATACAGTAGTAATCCTTCTTTATTATATGGTGTAATTTATTAGAGGACGATGAGACACCTCATCAATGGCTCAGGGAAGCTCCTACCTATCCTTTTGAGCTCAGCTGGTAGAAATTATTATTTACTGACAAGTAAAGAGCATCCATTATCTCACTGACACCTTTTAAAGACAGGTTTGTGGTTAAGAGTGTGGTTTCTTGAGTTAGACTGCTTGACTTCAAATCACATTTTTTAGGTAAGTTACTTATCTCTCTAAAAATCTTCATTTTCTCATCTTTCCAATGGGGATAATAACTGTTGTGAGGATTAAATAAGATAATACATGTAGAGCTTCTGATACATAGTAAGCATTCAGTCATACTTCAGATGTATTTAAACAACCAACTTAGGTATGTTACATGTTTTGCCTTAAAAATATTTCAAATGTCAATAATTTTCTCTATTCTTAGAAGCAGTCATGTAAGATTAGGTATAGTCTATCTAATACTCCCAAATGTATCACTGACTTTTTTCTTACAATAAGAAATATAGTACTTGGCCTATCATGAGTTTCAATAAGCATTTGTTGAGTGAGTGAATTAAAATCACATAATAAATTATGTAAGTGATCTTTATGTCACCCCATTTGGGATGAAAGTACAGAGGACCTTGATTCTCCTGCAATTATTTTATAGAGCTTCAGAGCCACACATGAGTACAGGTAAGACTTTCCATAATTTCCTTTCGCCAGCGGCTCACTGGCTAAAGAATCTGCCTGCAATACAGGAGACGAAGGAGACATGAGTTCGAACGCTGGGTCAGGAGGATCCCCTGGAGGAGGAAATGGGGACCACTCCCATATTCTTGCCTGAAAAATCGCAGGGACAGAGGAGCTTAGCGGGCTACGGTCCAAAGGGTCGCAGAGTCAAACGCAACAGCATGAGCGCGTTCCGTAACTTTCCAGATCTGAACTCACAAGGCTGATTTGGAGCTTTGCTATTTCCTCTGGGCTCCATATTCCTTTCGTGTGTAACACTGCTTGTGTTCATACAAGCATCACTTATGCCCGTGTAGTAACACTTTCTTCTGACACCAAATGAGTGACTTTTTCTATAACCAAATCTCCAACACCAACTGAGTGTCCAACAAATCAAATCAATCTGACCCTGGATACCTGGAGGTGGGACTGACCCCACGGGTTAAAGGCTCAGTCCCACAAGGCTGCTCTCACTTTGAATCCAGTAACAGAGGCCAGCTATACTTCTGACTGACTGGTTTTCAATTTGGGGCGGGAGACTGGGGTGGGTGGAGGGGTTGGGGGGAGTTGGGGGGGTCCCATAACCCTCTCCTCAGGTTCCTCAATTTGCTAGAATTTTAACTTAGTGTTAGAGCAGTTGAATAGAACATTTAAAAATAACTAGGCTTTTGAAATAAGGTAGAGAGATTTAAAGAAATATAGCATCTACATACAATTAGTTGCTTAATTAATTGACATTTATTAATTCATGTACAGAGGTCTCCAACTTATGATGATTTAATTTAGAATTTATTTCATTTATGAAGAAGCAAAAGCAATATGCATTCAGTAGAAACTATACATTGAATTTTGAGTTTTGATCTTTTCCTTGCCTAACAATATGTGGTGGAGAAGGCAATGGCACCCCACTCCAGTACTCTTACCTGGAAAATCCCATGGACGGAGGAGCCTGGAAGGCTGCAGTCCATGGGGTCACCCAGAGTCGGACACAACTGAGCGACTTCACTTTCACTTTTCACTTTCATGCATTGGAGAAGGGAATGGCAACCCACTCTAGCGTTCTTGCCTGGAGAATCCCAGGGACGGGGGAGCCTGGTAGGCCACAGTCCTTGGGGTCAGGAAGAGTCAGACATGACTGAGTGACTTCACTTTCACTTTCACTTTCATGCATTGGAGAAGGGAATGGCAACCCACTCCAGTGTTCTTGCCTGGAGAATCCCAGGGACTGGGGAGCCTGGTGGGCTGCCGGACAATATGTGATACCACACCATCTTGTGAGGCTGGGTAGTGGCATTAAGTGGCAGCTCCCAGTCAGCAATGTGATCATCAGGATAAACAACCAATACACCTATAACCATTCCATCCCCATACAATCATTCTGTGTTTCACTTTAAGTATTCATTAAAATAAACTTTGTGTTAGATGCTAGATGATTTGATTCAACTGTTGAGTAATATATGTGTTCTAAGCACCTTTTAGGTAGGCGTTTTGGTATATTAAATGTATTTTCAACGCTTTTTTATGCAGCCCACTGTAAATTGAGGCAGGTCTGTATTAGTATACGCTAATTGGTTTCTACAAACGTGAATAGATTTAATGTTAATAAAATCTTTTATTTTCCTGAGACTTGTAAATTAATTTATCTTTGTGATTTAGAAGTTCCTGCCATCAAAGATGAATGTCTTCTTCATATTCTCTGTCATATACCATTGATTTTTTTTTTTTTTTACTGATCTTAAGGATGTTTTACTCTGCTCTTATGAATAATTCTCTGAAATTCCATGATCTCTTCATTTTTTTCAGTTGTGGGTATTTAATAACACCAACAAGCAAACAGCAAAAACATTAAAAAAAAAAAAAAAAAAAAAAAAACCTCTCTTCTCACTAATGTGGCTCTCCATTTTTCCAGTGAGAAGATTTTCCTCTACCTAACCACCGTTTTCTGCTCTTAGCTCTTTGCCCTTTGAAGTCAATGCTTAAATTTATTTCTATTTTGAAGTAAAATGTTAAGAAGCAACCCACATATATATAAAATTAGTTAGCTCTGTACATTAAGGGGCTTCAGTTCAGTTCAGTCACTCAGTCGTGTCCAACTCTTTGTGACCCCATGGACTGCAGCATACCAGGCCTCACTATCCATCACCAACTCATGGAACCTACTCAAACTCATGTCCCTCGAGTCAGTGATGCCATCCAATCATCTCATCCTCTGTTGTCCCCTTCTCCTCCTTTCACCTTCAATCTTTCCCAGCATCAGGGTCTTTTCTAGTGAGTCAGTTCTTAGCATCAGGTGGCCAAAGTATTGGCGTTTCAGCTTCAACATCTGTCCTTCAAGTGAATATTCAGGAATGATTTCCTTTAGGATGGACTGGTTGGATCTCCTTGCAGTCCAAGGGACTCTCAAGAGTCTTCTCCAGCACCACAGTTCAAAAGCATCAGTTCTTTGGTGCTCAGCTTTCTTTATAGTCCAACTCAGGGGCTTAGTACAAGAAAAAAATCCAGATCATATCCAAGTCTAACATTTCAACACCTTTAAGTAAATTTGTATTTAAACAGTCAGAACACTAAGTAATGTAAGTATGATATAGTGCCTCTGGCAAAAATGAATAATTTGTAGACTTCTCATTTCTCAAGCTACCCAAATTTGCTCCTCTGTCAGTCTCCTGTCTCAGTAAAGAGGAACTGTTAATACCACCTCTGCTAGATTGCTGGCTAGCTTTCTTAGTCTCCATGCATTTATCCTTGCCTCCCTGCAGGCAACGCTAAACCCAGCAACCAGTGATCTTTCCAAAATATAAGTCACATCCTATTACTCCTTTGCTCAAAATCCTCATATCCTCGGAGTAAAAGTCGAGGTTTTGTTCATACCCACAGACCTCCACGAGCTGGCTCTCTTTTACCACTAGTATTATTGACTGCCACTCCCCCTTCAAGCTCCCTCTACTCCAGCCATGCCTTCCTCCTTGGTGTTCATTGCACACCCAGGCAAGCTCTCGCCTCAGAGTTTTGGTACTAGTTACCTCAATAGAGAATGAAATATTGCTTTCCAAGTAAACTACATCATGGCTCACTCTTATACTTCCTGCAAGGCTTGTTCAAATGTCACCTCCTCAAAAAGTCCTGCCTTTGATCACTCTATATAAAGCTGCAATTCCTGCCTCCCCAGGCCAACACTCCATAGTTCTGACCCCACTTACCTTGATTTGCATTATTTTCTATAACACTTCTTGCTATTAAAATGATGACTAGACCAAGAAATACTGCAAATGGGAAAGTGAAAAGATACCCACAAGGAAAAGTCAGTCAAGAACCAAAACTAACAATTAAGAAGAGAACAAGCAAATAAAAATAAATATACTGAAATATGATCAACATCATTGGTAATTAGGAAAATACAAGTTAAAATACCAATGAAACACTCATTGTTAGCAAAGATATATCTAGAGCCAATGTCAGTAGTAGGAAAATAAGAATTCTTATATATAGCTGATAGAAATGAAAATTGCTGTAACCAATTTGGAAAGTAATCTAGAAGCATTATTAGAAGTTTATACTTTTATACCCTTTGACTCAACAACCTAACTTTAATAAGTCTATCCTGTGTAAATAAAGTACCAGTGTATAAGAATATATCTAGACAAGTATTTCTTTTACTGCACTGATTATTGTGAATATTGTGGATATTATTTCTATTATTATTTAAAAGAAAAAACCATTAGAAACAACTTGATATTCCATCATAGAGAAATAAATAAATTTGGCCCATTTATAATTTTCAATATTATTTGTCTATAAAAATATGTATGAACCTGGAGAAATGCTCAGAAAAAATACAAAATAACCAAATAATTGACAGAGTAATGTCTAACTATATTTATATTTTTTAAAAAAAGAGAAAGAAATATCATTATGGATAACTATAATTAGTAAATAATTAAATTAATCAAATATAATTAAATATAATTCATATTAGTAGCATACACATATTTACATGAGCATAGAGAAAAATGTGAAATATTGGTGCTAATACTAATTATCACAGCACAGTTGAACTGAGGGAAGAGTAAGATTATTATTTTTTAATCTTCTCTGTTGTTGCCTTGTTAAAGTGAATAAACTTTTACAGTGTGAAAATATCCAATAACGAAAAAATAAAATGGGCTATTATTTGAAAATACATAGGCTAATCCTTTGATAAATGCAGAATAAGTATATGTACCATATCAGAGGACCTAGATTTTTATCACAGTTCTCCAGAAAAGGCAACATTTACAGTATCCTAACACATATATATGGAATTTAGGAAGATGGCAATGACGACCCTGTATGCAAGACAGGAAAAAAGACACAGATGTGTATAACGGACTTTTGGACTCAGAGGGAGAGGGAGAGGGTGGGATGATTTGGGAGAATGGGAATTCTAACATGTATACTGTCATGTAAGAATTGAATCGCCAGTCCATGTCTGACGTAGGGTGCAGCTTGCTTGGGGCTGGTGCATGGGGATGACCCAGAGAGATGTTGTGGGAAGGGAGGTGGGAGGGGGGTTCATGTTTGGGAACGCATGTAAGAATTAAAGATTTTAAAATTTAAAAAATAAAATTAAAAAAAAATAAAATAAAAAATAAAAAAAAATAAAATTAACTCTGTGATCCCAATGCTGAGTTGATCCAGGGTAGTTCCTTTAATTTACGTATGAAGAAAATGAGATTATCACGCACAAGGTAGGTTCCCAGTAGAAGGCCACTGAGTAAATGAACAGATGCAGTAATCACTAGACCAAGCGCGAGCTAAGTACCTGCCTAAACCCCAGCTAGTTAATGGCAGAGGTCGTCTAGAATACAGATCTTCAGATTCCAGTTGCAGGGCTCTTTCCCTTGGGACACAGACTTGGGAAAGCATCTTGAGAAAGCTGTGTGTGTATTGCCTAAGGCAGTGATAAACTCTGGCTCCAAATTTGCCTAAGGCAAAAATCACGGTGCACAAAGGTCCATGACTATCTTTTCCTCTTAGAAAGCTTATTACTCTTCATTTCAGGCTTTTTGTTTCTACTTTTGTGTTTTGCTCTCTGAAGCATATGAACAATGCTTTGGAAACTCATTTAAACCCAGGAGACATAAAACAATGCCCGACAGCCAGATGCTGTGCTCTGGGGCCTGCTGCTCCGCGAGAAGCAGGCCAGCAGAACAGCCTAGTGGTTTCTCTGTTGAGTCCTCCTCTGATCCCTCCAAGCACTAAGTAAAGCATCAGTGTGGCTACCCAGTTGTTCCCTTTTGTGGAACATTTGATTAGCGTGTTTTCTGGACTTTCCTCCCACCCCGAAACTTCCTCTCTTGCCCTCTATTCATTCAAGCTTGTCAGAAGTGTCCACTGACGTAGCTTAGAGCCCATTCATAAATTAACCCTAGTTAATGCAGCCACCAAATTTCCCCCTTGACCTTCAGCTCCTACTCTTTTCCCCAGCACATAGTTCTGCTTTTACTAACATTCAGAGCCTCTTACCAAAAAGTGACCTTTACTTTCACTCTCACCTAGCAGATCCAAAGAACTAGTTTCACTTTGTATTACTTCCCTCTGGGGTTAGTTCCATCTAAAGGGACGTTATTTTCCAGTACAGTTTTGTTTTGTTTGTCTAAATGGAGTCTGAGCAGAAATCTTAAAATGGCCAGCTGGGCAGGGGGTTCCAGAAATCTTCTGGATGAAAAGGAACAGAAGGCTCTCCAAGAGGGAATAAAAGCAAAACCAAACAAATAGAAATCTGTTGAGAGAAAAAAAAGATAGACAACAGCTTGTTCACTGGCAGTAATTCCCTGATCATTAAATCAACCACACAGTCAGTGTCAGCCACAGCTCTCTTTGAACTGGATTGTTCAGTCATAGGAAAAGGATGTTTTTTAATCAGCAGTTGGTGGTGGTTACTACAGCACCACAGGAGCTGGGAGCCTGCTGGTCAGGACATGTGTGTTCAGGGATCCCCTTTGGCATCCAGACACTGCCGGTGATCCAGTAGCTGCCAACTGCCAGAACTTTGTGTAAAGATGAAAAACGTTGCTCAGAAGTCTGGAAACCCCCCTGAGCCTAGCAAGTTCTAACTAGGTACAGTTTTGAGAAATTGGGTCTAAATAAAGATACTTGAGGCCCCTACTGTGAGGTTTTTGAGAAATCTTGGACTCTAAAGTGTCCTCTTCTTAATCTGAGATTATGCAAAGGGAATTCATAATTGGGATAGTATCCCCTTCATTAAAACCCTTTTCTGCTGTTGTCCCAGTAAACCAATTCTTTAATACTCTCAGGTGTGGTTTTTGCTGTTGTTCAGTCGCTCAGCTGTGTTCAATTCTTTGCCGGCCCGTGGACTGCAGCACGCCAGGCCTCCCTGTCCTTCACTATCTCCCAGAGCTTGCGCAAACTCATGTCCATTGAGTCGGTGATGCCATCCAACCATTTCATCCTCTGTCGTTCCCTTCTCCCGCCTTCAATCTTTCCCAGCATCACGGCCTTTTCCAATGAGTTGGCTCTTCACATCAGGAAGCCAAAAGACTGGAGTTTCAGCTTCAGCATCAGTCCTTCCAATGAATATGCAGGGTTGATTTCCTTTAGGATGGGCCGGTGTGATCACCTTGCTGTCCAAGGTGTCACCTATTTGGGTGAGAATAAAGGCAAGAGGAGTCTCCTTTAGTGTGCCTGTCCATTTGGGGGCAGTAAAGGAACTGATTCCAAGTGGTTGCCATGTCTTAACACACAAAAGAAATGCCAAATGCCACCCCAATTGCCAGGTTAAGGGCTTGGCCTGTGACGATGGTTTAAGAGGAGATAGGGTTAGCAGGGCACCGCTAAGCCCAGAGACTGCCTGTGTGTGATTGAGAAACAGGGGCTCGTTCTTCTGGATGTGTGCAGCCCCACACAGGGGTGCCCAGCTTGGCAAGAGGAGGACGGGTCCTCACCCCAGCCCTCCCAGGGCCTCCCAGGTGCCCTGAAACAGCCACCCATGCAGCTTCTGTCACTGAGCTGCCCTGCAGGTACCTGCTGTATCCTCTCAAAAGAATGAAGCAAGCTTCCTGCCTTATCTGAGGTTGGCAGAAGGATGTTTCCACTCCAGACGCTGTGACTTGGGTTGACGTGATCCATTCCTCTTCCCCAGCCATTGCAGCGTGGTACACACAAGGAGTTCCAGTTCAGCGAAGGGGAATTTGGAAGATAAACATCAGTTCAGTTATTAGTGTAGTCTCACATCTCTCAGCTTGTCATGGTTGAAATCTTCAATCAGTGGTTCCCAGTTGCCACTTCCTTTTCTAATCCATTGACCTTGACCTGTGGCCAGGGCACCTGGAGTCCTTGTTTTCCTTGCCCACTTACTTCTACCAGGCAGGGGTATTTCCAAGCTACACAGATAGCAAGACTCCTTTCTTGTAGGCCCCATGCCTGACTTCTTTTATTTTTCAGTGGAAACTGCTGTCGAAGTAACAATGAGCTTTATCTGTGTATCTTTGAGCTCAGTATCCTACCGATGTTACAAATATTTTATTAAACTTTTCCTGGCTTTTGTGTTCATCACTTACTAGGTCCTTAAGTTTGTGCCAATGTTTGTCTCCCTGATTGCGTCTCAGGTTTCCTTTTCTCTGGATTGCCTCTAGATTTTCTTCTCCTTTTTGGTTGTTTTGAATTTGAACTATCTCCTCTCCCTGGTCCTTGCACAGTGCTCTCAGCTGGGCCTGTTGTGAGGCATCTGGATTCCCTCAAGTTTTTTATTTGTTTTCCAGTTTCACTGAACTTTCTAATTTTTTTTCCAACTTTGTATCTCTAGCCATCATAGAAGATCTACACCCTTTTCAAAAGACCTCTTTAAAAATGTTACGTGTTAGAGATAATCTCTTTCTTAGTATACTCCATAATTCTTTTTTTTTTTTTCATTTCAATACCTCAGATGTGTAAGAGTTCTTTTATGAGGAAAAACTCTAGGATCACAGAGCTGATGTCACTTTTGAGAGGATGGGTTCTTCTCATAACATATTCCATGATTTTGTTAACACTCTCTCTGGACCTACTCATATTTTGTAAGCAGATATGATGGTAGTGGTTTAGTCACTAAGTCGTGTCTGACTCTTTTGAGCCCATGGACTGCAGCCCACCAGACCCCTCTGTCCATGGGATTTTCCAGGCAAGAATCCTGGAGTGGGTTGCCATTTCCTTCTCCAGGGGATCCTCCAAATCCAGGGATCCAACCTCAGTCTCCTTCACTGCAAGCAGATTCTTTACCAACTGAGGCACCAGGGAAACCCTAAAAACTCACATTTTTTAAGCAGGTATACTGGACTCTTGATAATCTTAAGGCAATTAATCTTCTTGATCAGCATATTTGGCCCTCACTGGGTCTTCTAAGCCATCTTTATTAATGATTCTCTACAGTTTGTTTGGAGGCAGGAAAAGTTGCTATTTTAAAGAAGTCCTAGAATGTAAGCTCCGCAAGTGTGGGCTTTTTTTTTTTTTTTTTTTTCTCTTCTGCTCCTTTATATCCTGTGCCAACCACTAGACAGAATGTCTGGCATATAACAGGTGTTCAATAGTTATTTGCTGAATGGATAAATGATAAAATTGGGTCATTTTTTATTTCACTTTTTTACCTCTGTAGAACTGTGAGGATGATTTCATAGGCAAAAAATCTTCAATGCTTTTGATGCCATGTAAACCTCTTTGTAACTAAAAATTTAGGCCACAGATATCAAATTCTCAGGGCTTCCCTGGAGGCTCAGATGGTAAAGAATCTTTCTGTAATGCAGGAGACCCAGGTTGTATCCCTGGGTTGGGAAGATACCCTGGAGAAGGGAATGCTTACCCACTTCAGTATTCTTGCCTGGAAAATTCCATGGACAGAGGAGCCTGGTGGGCTACAGTCCGTGGGGTCGCAAAGATTTGGACATGACTGAGCAACTAACACACGCACACATCAAATTCCTATGTTTTGGGTTATAGTTTCTCTGAATGTGATTCTCTACAATGAAGGTGATATACTACTTTTCAGCCTGTTCCCTTAAATTTACGTATCTTTCCCCATAGTCCGTTCCTTTCGTTTTAGCATTTTGGTTTGAAAAGGCTCCTGTACTGTCATTGTTATCGTTAATCTTTTCTTTCCCGTAGTTTACAAGAAAACCAAAATGAAGTCTTTCCTAGCCCAGATCCTAAGAGGAACCAGATCCCTATGCTCACCCAGAACGTCTATAATCTTACATCCTGTAGTTCCTTTCTAGAATCTATTTTTTTAAAAATGACAAAACATTTTTACATGTACTCAATTTTTAAAATTGCCTTTGCATATAATCTTAATGAAGAGATTATATGTGTGTATTTAATCAATCAAGCAAGATCTGTCCTTACAGAAACCTTTCTTTCCACAGCTTGTTACTTTCATGTTATTAAAATTGTATTATAAATTATACTACTCACTG
This sequence comes from Capra hircus, assembly GCF_001704415.2. Taxonomy (NCBI): domain Eukaryota; kingdom Metazoa; phylum Chordata; class Mammalia; order Artiodactyla; family Bovidae; genus Capra; species Capra hircus. Next base: position 4,573,209 of record NC_030813.1, read on the forward strand.
ACAAGGTCTTTGAAATTCTTATTAATTAAAATAGTATTAGCAATCCTTGTGTCTCTGGTGGCTAACATATATTGAGGGAAAATCCTAAATTTGTGCCATATTCCTTCAGAATTCTTGGGTGAGTCCCACTATCATAACTAGGCTTGAAATAGATCTTATGTGTACTTAAGCTTGGACCTAGATGTTAAGGAAGACTCAGAATCTTTAACAGTTAAGTCAAAAATCAAGTTTCTTAACTCTGAACAGCCATCTACTTGATGAGTACAACTTTTATTTTTATCACCCATGGGTACAATGTCCTGATAGCCTCACTGCTTTCTGTTTTTTTCCCAGTCTTTGATGTCCTTTAAATCCATAGTATTTTATTAAAGTTCATTAAACCTAATACTTTGAGCCAAGTCTGTTCATGTTTGTTCTTGAATGTTTTACACTGGATTTCTATTCTACTCATGGATCTCTTACTAAAGGAAAGGCCTTTAATATTCTGACTAGAAAAAATAAAGTACTTTATATACCCCTAGTCCCAATTTACAAAAATATATATATATGCATATAAAGGAAAAGGGTAAATTTACCAAGATTTTTATCCTAAATTTTCTATATTAAAGCTGTTAGTATTATAATAATTATAAAAAATACTTATTACAGAAAAATTTCCTAGATATGCATACTTATATTTGATATGAATGAATATTTAAGCAATTATTAATTACTAATTTTAATACTATTAATTATTAATTTTTCCATCTTCAGCACTAAATACTGGCTATTTATAATCCCATTTTTAAAAATTGTCTGACCAATGCTTTGGTTTTTCAAATTTTAGTGGCATTCTGAATTTAATTGTGTTATGATCTCCATTACACTGTCAAGCAAACACAATTACTTCCTGAGCTGGTTCCTAATTTTTAGCTTTTAAAAACTGAACATTGTTCATGGTCATTTTTCTCTTACTTTTTAAAAAAGTCCTTATTAAAGAAAAAAGAACTACTTATTAAAAAGATCTGTCTCTTCCAGTCTTAGAACAGTTGATATGTTCTAATTCTTTAACTTGTGGCAATCTACACAAAAGCTCTGCTCAAAGAAACGCAATGAGAAGAACTTTCCTTGAGCAAGTTACCTCATCTCTGTGAACCTGTTTTCTCACCTGAAAGACAGCAGCAGCAGTTCCTAACTCAAGGAGGCTTTCTATGAGGTGAATGGAATCAAGCATCTGCCGTGCTTAGCCCAGTGCCGGGCTCAGTAGATACTGCCATCACTGTCGGGGACTGCGTGCTTGTACAGATTTCGACAAGTCAGCTGAGCAAGAGTGAATGTCATTTTTTAGTAGCATGCCACTGTTTCCATCTATTCTGTCATCACTCCTAAGAACAATGTCACCTCACCCACCTGCTGGTCTTATTTTCACTAAAAAATGCTACCTGGCCTTTAGAGATGATTTTTTTGTTTTTCACTTGATCTTGGAAATGCCAGTTAAATGTGAGATTAGCTTCTTCTGTCAGATATTCCAGCTTACCCAGTTTTAGGAATTCCTCCTCTGGTTTTTGTGTGGTTGCATTTATACAAGCACCTGAGTTATCTTTATGTCAACCTTGTAAAGACTTTTGAAGAACAAGAAACAATTTTATACCAAATAACTGTTTCACTTTACTGGTTTCTCACATTATCATGACCCTTGATAATTTCCGCTGAATACAGTGGTTTGATGTTTTGTAACAAAGAGAAGCCCGTGTTTCTTTTTCCCATTTCACTCAAGGATAAAAGATCCATTCTCTATAATCAAAAACAGACAAGGTCAACACTAGTATTATTTTATAGGCTTTGTATCTAAAAATAATTCTGTGATAAAAATCCATTTTAAATCCCTGTGATATTCTTCAATGCGCAAAGTCATATCATTGTGTTTTAAAAAGGTAGTTAATAAAAGAATAAAAATCTTTTATGCACATTTCTTTCTTTTGGAATCTCATTCAAAATCATGAGGTCATAGGCTTTTGAAAGTTAATGGACTTTACTACATAAAGAAATTTTAAAGAAATAATTGTTGACTCAAATGAGAAAAAAAGCCTTTCTGAGTTTGAGTTTTTGTTCTATTGTGCGTAGTATGCGTGCATGTTCAGTCATGTCCAACTCTTTGCAGCCAATGAACTGTAGCCCACCAGGCTCCTCTGTCCGTGGGATTTCCCAGGCAAGAATACTGGAGGAGGTTGCCATTTCCTCTTCTAGGGGATCTCCCCGACCCAGGGACTGAACTGCATCCCCTGCACTGGCAGGCGAATTCTTTATCACTGAGTCACCTGGTAATCAATTTTGGCACTAACCTACATCTCCAAAAGCAGTCTTCTACAATCTGAGTATTGGAACAATTTTCAATAAGTTTACTATGAGAAGTCCACAGGGATATGAAATGTCAGATATTACAGAGTAAAGATGAAGACATTCAAGATTTGGGGGTTCTGTTAGTTTACGCTGTGTATTTTCCTAACTGGGCTTTAAATATTATGGTGCAAATAGCTCATTTAATTTTTGGAATCCTTGGGCTAGAAGAGGATATCAAAATCATTTGATTCACACAAAATCTTTTCCACATTCTTTTAGGAAAGCAAAGCAAAACACTAAATCATCTTTGCTCTGTTCTGGTTCGCACTAATTTCGCAAATCTCAGAGAAGATTTATTGGCCTGTGTCTTAGTTTCTGTACCATAATGAAAGGCTAATTTCATTTTCATAAGATGATTTCTATATTGAATATAAGATAATGTGTCAAATCAGATTTTTTTAGGTTTAATATTTATGTATTTTTACTTTAAAATAATTTCAAACTCTCAAGAATTTCTAAGTATAACAACATTTTATATTTTTACTGAATTACTCAGAAATAAATTACTACTAGACTGTTTAGTGTGCATCTCCTACAACCAAGGACATTCTCCCATGTAAGCACAAGAAAGAAAAAACTGTCTTTACCCTCTCAGGGTCAGTGTCGGGGGCCTGCTGATTTAGCTAACAAAGACTGATTAACGGAATAAGAGGAATATACACATTAATATTTTTATTTGCATGGGAGTTCACAGAAAAGAAATGAAATTCAAAGAAACAGACTCAGGAAGTTTTGTACCCTTCTTAGCAAATAACATAAGATTTGGCTTCAGAGGGCAATAAATTGTAGGGCAGTAATTAGGAGATGAATGGAGTATTTTATATAAGGTTTATTTACGCAGGCTCATTGTGCCTGCTGGTGCTTCATCTCCAGAGACGAGCTGTTCTTCTCATCCTGGTACAGAAAAAGGACCAAATTTATGCTACCTTCACAAAAGGAAATTGATACCCTGCTTTCAGGGAGATCATAACAATCCTCATATCAAAGTAGCATCTTTTTAGGGTGGTGTATTCTGATCCCCTTCACATCAAAATCAGAAAATGAACACTGCTAAAATACTACCATCTAATACTCGGTCATCCAATTTTTTGCCAATTATTCTGTTCATGTCCTTCCTAGAAAAAAGGATAGAACCCAGGAGCAGAGACTGCATGTAGTCTTTCATGATTTTCAGCCTCTTTCAATCTGGAACAGGTCCCCAGTCTTTGCTTAATTTTCTTGACCTGACAGTTGACACATTTTTAGCAGAAATACCACAATGTGAAGTTGTGTTTCTGAAGGCATCTTATCAGATGTCTGGATTTTTCTCACTACAGGTGATTTTAATCTTGATCATTTCATTAAAGTGGAATCAGCCAAGATTCTCCAATGTAAAGTTATTCCTCAGTATTTCTTATAGTATTCACTAAGTACTGGGGGAGGGAGATCCTGTGAAATTGTGTAAAGATCCCATTCCTCATCAAAATTTCAGGCACGAGTTTTAGCATCCATCGAGATTTCTATTTAAATTATACTGTGCTGGCTGCCAAATAGTGATTTTCTAATACCATAATTTCTTCTACATTTATTAGTCACTATTCTAATGTAAAGAAAAGATTTCTTCTGTCCCTATTTAGGTCTATTTCTAAATTTTTATCAGTATACATTAACCAATCCTATTTTATTTAATGAGTTACAATACATTTTATTATCGCTCACTTTGATGCTGGAATTGTCCCATATCTAACCAGTTCTTTAATATTTCCTAATTCTGGCACAAAAAGAAATTCTAGGCTCATCATTTTCACCTGCATATGAACACTGTGGAAGAAAGAAAGAAATACAGGAAGGAAGGAAGGAACACAGATCATTGCAATCTTTAACAAAATTTATGTACCGCTATAGGAGGAAAGCTATTTGGTGTAAGTCTATTATATAAATGTTAAACAATGACTGCAAAGTTTAAAAACATATTAAAAAAATAATTAAAATTATTTTTAAATTTTAAATTCAGTAAAAAAAAAAAAAACAGGAAGCAAATTACAGTGTGCACACCACACATTTCTCTCTCCTGAACTCAGAATTCAAAGTCCGTATCAACAGAAAATGTGGGCAACATCAGAAAACTATAGTTTCTACCTGAACTGAATGCAGACTGCCCTCTAGAGGCACCATTTAATCAATACAATCCAATGTTGCCAGCTGCAAGTGAACCTGTTTGTATCTCCGTGTCAGGTTTTCAGAAGCAATTCTCTTTAAAAATGTAGGCTTTACTCTACACATGAGCTTCCCTGGTGGCTCAGTGGTAAAAAACTCACCTGCCAATACAGGAGATGTGGGTTTAATCCGTGTGTCGGGAAGATCCCCTGGAGAAGGAAATGGCAACCCACTCCAGTAATCTTGCCTGGGAAATCTCATGGACAGAGGACCCTGGCAGACTGGAATTCATAGAGTCGCAAAGGAATCAGACACAACTTAGCCACTAAACAACTGTACACATACTAATAACTCATCATGATTCCCATGTATTGTGTGCCACCTCTAACAAAACTAATGCAAACAATCCAACAAAAAAAAGTGGCTTCCATTTTATCAGCTAGACAAACAAATGTGATCATAAGATAAGACATCAACTGTCATATGTTAGTTTGTGACTTTTGGTAAAGCTGTTAGCAAATTCAAAATCTCCCCAAAATTTCATGCAGGAGAAATGTCTCCATAATTTATTCCATTATTTCTTCACCATCTGTAGATGAATCCAGTGTGGGTTCAGCTTGGAAACTGCCTCCCTGGGAGGTCTTCACTTGGCTCTGAACCTTCATATGTGCTGCTGCAAATTTCAAAACTGCTGGTGAATTAAAATCAAGAACTGTAGTCACATCTTGAAACTACAACACAGGTGTAAAAAATCCACATTTAAACCGATAGAGTTTAAATAAATATTACTTAATGAACAATCAAATAGAAAGGTAAACTATTTCTCTTATCATAAACATTTTATGTAGCTCGCAAGAATATGGTGTCTAAATTATTCAATACTTCAGATATAGTTATTAGAAGTATCCCTTTCTTACCTCCTTTGTAATAATTTAAAATAATTTGAATAAAATTTTTTGGCCAATGTCTGTTCCTTAAGAAAAAAGTCGTTTCAAATATTTGTCCCAATGAAATTCAACTTTAACAATATAGATTTAAGAGAATAATTTTAAGATCATACTGTTTTATTTGATGATATTTTTACCTAAATCCACACAGTCAATATTAAATAGCAATGAGATACTGAGAAAAATATTATAATTATTGGACATGACTTAAAATTTAGTCCTCCAATCCTCCTAGAGAATGTCATAACTTGGTATTATGCACAGATCTGAGCAATACATTTTGATAAATTAAAGGAAAATTATAGTTGACACCAAAATGTGGTTAATTATATGAATATAACCTGATCTAATTTTCTACTTTGCTTTTTTGATATAGACACAATTATAAAATGTATAATGTTCCTGCTGAAATGCTTATTTCCAAGAACAGTGTAGAGGAGGAAAATTTTTGTCTGGGCTCTGTAAGAAAAAACAGCTTAATAAGAGACAAGCTCACAGATTTTCTGTGACATGGGAACCCTCTTAGGAAATGAAGACCTGAAGAAGTGGCAAAATCTAAATACTTTTGTACTAAACTGATCAGAGAAAGACAATTGTGGAAAAGTAACTATAACATATGATGAGGCTAAAGGAAGATAAGAATTATTTTAATGAGGTCTGTTCATATGGATTCCTCTTCTTAATTTCCCATCCTTGATAAAATAAATGCTTCTTTCTTCCTAGTATAGGGAGGGCATCTTTCACAAGCTAATTTTATCTCCTGTTTGCAGGAAGAAAGAGGGGAAATCAGAATGATTTTTTGTGTCTGCTGTTTTTCAAGTATCTTTTGTTCAAAATAATCCTTCTGCTGAAGTGACATATTTTGGGGTGGCATATTCTGCGATTGTTCCACATTCACAATAAAATTTATAATTTTGCTCTGCATGTTCAATTTTGTTTTCAATAAATCAATATGAGCATATTTCCTCTGCAGACAGTGTGCAAAAGCATTAACCACATGATACAAATGTTAGAGTAAGTGCTAAGGTTTTCTTGACATAAAAACAGGTTTAACTTATTTACAGTGCTGGTTGAGAATTACGTTTCCTATCACCTGAATCTTTAAGAGTATTCACTTTTTATAATCTCTGCTTCTTCAAAAGAATGGAATTTTATGTAAATAAAAAACAACCTTGATGGTAGCATGCCATATTAAAACAACAATAATAACAGAAACACCAAGGAATCTACTCCTATTGACCCATAATATTCTCAAGCTATGTCCTTCCTATAGCCCTGTTAGAGGGTGTTATTTTGTGTATTTTCAACCCTGTAATAAATGGTAGCGTAGCAATGTTTGGATGACTTCTTTGCTCTTCTGCTGTCCCTATAGAGAAACTCACATCGTAACAAACTCTGATATTCCAATGTCAGGCTATCCAGCAGATCTAAGATCTAAAAACGAGGTCATTTCTCTTAAAAACACAGAGCTTGTTAGGAGAGGACAGAATCATGCTTACTACTTGCTCTTAGACAGGATTTTATCCTTCTTTATACTTCTCAAGCATCTACCTGACTGCAGGTTTGATTCCAGGGAATTGGGAAGGACCCCTCAACTCTGAAATCCCTCCAGGACCCTGCTTGCTGGGGGCTTCCCAGGTGGCACTGTGTGTATTAGTCACTCAGCCGTGCCCCACTCTGCAACCCCACAGACTGTAGCCTTCCAGACTCCTCTGTCCATGGGATTCTCCAGGCAAGAATACTGGAGTGGGCTGCTGTCTTCTCAACCCAGGGATTAAGCCAGCGTCTCCCTCTTTGCAAGTGCCTTTACCATCTGAGCCACCAGGGAAGCCAAAAAGAACCTGCCTGCCAGTACAGGAGGTGTGAGACCCGGGTCGGGAAGATCCCCTGGAGAAGGGAACGGCAGCCCACTCCAGTGTTCTTGCCCGGAGCATCCCATGGACAGAGGAGCCTGGCGGGCTACAGTCCACAGGGTGGGAAACAGCATGTTAGCACGCATGCACCCTGTTTGCTGATGCCCGGAGCTCTATGGCTTGCAGCAGGAAGTTCTCCTCTTACAGTCTTCTTAGCTGTTAGGACTTCCTCAGCTCCTTCTCCCACAGGCAGAAGTACTGAGATGAGGAGGGAAGAAATCACATGGACTCGGTGGAGAGAAGGCATCTAGAGAAACGATGAGCAACCTACCATGACGTTGTAGTCCAAGCATCCCCACCTTCAGGATTCCCTGGTATCCTTGTTGACCTCAGTCCTACTTGTTCCTGACTACTTGTTCTCTTGTCAAACATTTAATGATCATTGTGAGGCTCTGGAGGCGCAGTGATATCAGCAAGCTAAAGGAGTGCCTGCCTTCAGGGTTTCTAATCTAAAAGAGCGAACGCGCAATTAACATCAAGTGTAATTAGCAGCCTAATTAGCAAATGCAGGTTGCTATGGAAACACATAGTTGGAACGTTTTGTGTCACCCTCCCATACTTAAGGCACGATGGCTAACATTTAGCCAGAAAAAAAACGCCAAGGCTTGCATGTATCACGGTATCTCTTATCGAAACAGTGTATATTCATCGATGCTGTATCCTGTCTCAACCTGTCACTCTGCCCTTGTCAACGAGAACGTTTCACTAGCTCAGAGCAGTCCCAGTAAGGAGGCCAAACCTCATCGCCGCTAGTTGTAAGAGGATGTGGTTTCTCCAGAACTGTGCTCACCTGTAACCTTTCGCGGTCTGAACAGCACCTGCAGCCGCGCTTTATCTCTGGTCCAATCTGGCTCCCCTGCCCGCACGCTTCCCCAGAGCACCGCCGCGAGAGTTTTGGCAGAGGGCTGTGGCATCAGCTCAGCGACTTGGCACAACACAAAAGCAGCGGTGCAATAGGCAGGTATGCAGGCTGAGGGCAGTCACAGAGTTCACGTGTATAAGCAATATTGACATTCTCTAGGCTCTCTTTTCAGACATGCAAAGACCGCATTTAGACACTTTTTTAAATTATTAAGCTACATAGCCTTGGGTTAAACTCTTGAAATATTCATTCTTGCCCAAGGCCAATGCTACTTTGAAAATTTTGTGAGCAGAGCTTTTCTCTTCTATTACCTCCTTAAGCCACAACTGTTAGAGCTCCCAATTACTAAAATAATTCAGATACCATGCCTTATGGATCTAAAACACATTTACACACAGTAATTTCTTTATTTCTCCCACCAACAGCCAGGAGCACACTCAGACGACTAATCACAGTAACAAAAAGTAAAACCTAAAAGTCATTGCTTGATTGTAGTAGTTCAGACAACACTGCTCATTCTGTGTCTCCAGAGGTTGCAGTCCTGGTCTTTGAACATCTGGAAACTTTTCCATTATAGAAGAACATGCTATTGATTTATCCTTGTCTTGTATTTGAAAATATGCTTTGTTCTCCAGAATCTTCCCTAAAAAGACTTGGCTTATGATTTAAGATCAAAGCATAACATGCAACCTTGGTGGCAGGCTGGGAGCAGATGTGGACATTTGAGGGAAAAAGAACACTAGTGTCCTCAATTCTTGCCTTGGTGTTGCTATCTGCCACTTGACCCCTCTGAGTCTCATTTCTCTGTCTTCCAAATGCAAGAGAGAAATTAAGTGATCTGCGGGTTATTCCCAAGATTGTGGCTTCTGTTTTCTCTGTTGAGTGTAATTGTTTTCCTTAGGAGTTTATACTTCTTGCGTGTACTAATGAGAAAACTATAGCATGTAATCATAAAAACCAAGTCTGGGGCTTTGGGCTTGTGTGCCCACCAGCAGTCACTTTTGGCGCTGCTATGTACAAGGCACAAAGAGTTAGAACCACAACTCTTCTACAAATACATAATGAACATATGTCCACAGTTTTAATTCAGCCTATTGATGAGGTTTCCATTCAAAGAACATTTGAAGAGTTGGGTATTTACAGGCAGTTTAATAAAGGAATGTTAGAGTAAGATACTAGACTAGATACAAAAATGGTAATGCCCTAAGAGGCAATAAGCCATAAACTTGAGATTCTTTTCTACCAGAGAGGATTCTACAAACTAACAATGTCTTGGCTATAATCAAATAGTAGAATTTAAATAATTAAGTAATCCTTGAATGAGCCTATTAAACAATGGCATAAAAAGACTTTATCGGATAATTTTTTGGCGAGACGTTTGCACTGAAGACCCTTGAATGTGTAATAAAAGTCTGAGGGCTCCAAATATACTTTCTCTGATACACCTCTTTCTCTGATTCCTCCGACTGCTGGGTTACTGGGCAGATTGTTAACTCTCAATGGTAGTCTAGGGGAAAAACAGTTCAGAAATCATGCATAAATTAGGGAAAACTATTTGTAAAATAAGCTTCATAGTCACATTGGCCTAACCTACTATCCTATTGGTAAAAAATAATTCATATTAATATCATTTCTATTAACTTTCTAGGCTGATTTATTCTTTGAATGACAGGTAAGAAGGAGCAGCAGTAACACAGGAAGTTTATATCCATGTAAGTTTAAAGGAAGCAATGAGTAACAAAGGGTCTAACAGGGATTTACTAGACTTCTTTGTCACCATCAACTTGGAAAACTCTTAGCCCAAGAATACTGCCTCTATAATTCTCTGTTCACTTGAAATGTCACAAGGAGGCCACCTCAAATAAAGATTTACTTAATAGTATTTAATTCAAGGAGTCATTTTTTACATTTTTCATAGTTTTTCCATGGTAAAAAAAATACATTTTTTAAATCAAAGTGTACTCTTAGACAAAGAAAGCCACAGTAAGATTTGAATTTAAGGTGGCCGCTTATGGTGATAACTTAAAATGGGTCAATGATTATTACCTTTTTCAGTTCAATTCAGTTCAGTCACTCAGTCGTGTCCGACTCTGCGATCCCATGAACTGCAGCACGCCAGGCCTCCCTGTCCATCACCAACTCCTGGAGTTCGCCCAAACCCATGTCCATTGAGTCAGTGATGCCATCCAACCATCTCATTCTCTGTTGTCCCCTTCTCCCCCTGCCCTCAATCTTTCCCAGCATCAGGGGCTTTTCAAATGAGTCACTTCTTCGCATCAGGTGGCCAAAGTATTGGAGTTTCAGCTTCAACATCAGTCCCTCCAATGAACACCCAGGACTGATCTCAGTCTCCTTGCAGTCCAAGGGACTCTCAAGAGTCTTCTCCAACAGCACAGTTCAAAAGCATCAATTCTTCGGTGCTCGGCTTTCTTTATAGTCCAACTCTGACATCCATACATGACCACTGGAAAAACCATAGCCTTGACTAGATGGACCTTTGTTGACAAAGTGATGTCTCTGCTTTTTAATATGATGTCTAGGTTGGTCATAAGTTTTCTTTCAAGGAGCAAGTGTCTTTTAATTTCATGGATTAGTCACTATCTGCAGTGATTTTGGAGCCCAAAAAAGTAAAGGCTCTCTCTGTTTCCACTGTTTCCCCAACTATTTGCCATGAAGTGATGGGACTGGATGCCATGATCTTAGTTTTATGAATGTTGAGTTTTAAGCCAACTTTTTCACTCTCCTCTTTCATATTCATCAAGATGTTCTTTAGTTCTTCTTCACTTTCTGCCTTAAGAGTGATGTTATCTGCATATCTAACATTATTGATATTTCTCCCCGCAATCTTGATTCCAGCTTGTGTTTCCTCCAGCCCAGCGTTCCTCATGATGTACTCTGCATATAAGTTAAATAAGCAGGGTGACAATATAGAGCCTTGACGTACTCCTTTTCCTATTTGAAACCAGTCTGTTGTTCCATGTCCAATTCTAACTGTTGCTTCTTGACCTACATACAGATTTCTCAGGAAGCAAGTCAGGTGATCTGGTATCCCTGTTTCTTGAAGAATTTTCCACAATTTATTGTGATCTACACAATCAAAGGCTTTGGCATAGTCAATAAAGCAGAAATAGATGTTTTTCTGGAACTCTCTTGCTTTTTTGATGATCCAGCAGATGTTGGAAATTTGACCTCTGGTTTCTCTGCCTTTTCTAAAACCAGCTTGAACATCCGGAAGTTTAAGGTTCACATATTGCTGATGCCTGGTTTGGAGAATTTTGAGCATTACTTTACTAGCGTGTGAGATGAGTGCAATTGTGCAGTAGTTTGAGCATTCTTTGACCTTTTTAGGAAGGTCGAAAAGATTTTGACCCTCTCTTCAGAAATATACATTGAACATATAACAGATATAATATACTTTTGTAGTTAATTTGACTTGGAGTGACTCATAGACCCCCTGCATCTCATCTGGATCCTGATCTATAATTCCCAACTGAGAAAAACAAGGAGCCACCTAAAAGGCCATCGGTGAAGCAAGTGGTCTTCATAGCTTGTCTCCCAAGCCTCTCTTGATATCTGACTCTGTAAGTCAGCTAACTTTCAGTGCGGGCAATGATAGGTTGTTTTCTTTGGAACTGAAGCAGAAATGCCCCTCACAGTGGAAAACCTGAGCACAATTATTTGGGAATAACACAGTCCTCTATAGTCCTGCTGTAGTGACAATTCACTAGCAACTCAAAAGTAGATTAAAAAGTCATAGGTCTCAGAACACATTCTTATCCTGCCCCTTATAAGTCAAGTGACCTTAAGAAAAGGTATTTAACTTCACTAAGGCTCAAGTTTAATTGAAAAATCAGGATGATTAGGGGTAGGGCCCTGAGCAAAGACATCCGGAGCCTGACCTAATCAGCTAAGTATTACAGAATCAATGAACAGATCCCGGTGAGGATAATACATACCCAGTGAAACTAATGCGAGGGTTTGAAGGCTTTGTTCTGTTTGTGTTTAAAAGTTTGGTAGCATGATTTTCTTTTTACTCTACTCCAAACCTTGGGTCATAATGTCATATTAAGACTATAATTTTGTTGCATGCAATTATTTAGTGATCTATAGAGGAAAGCCTTCCCTAGCAGCTTAGATGGTAAAGCATCTGCCTGCAATGCAGGAGACCTGGGTTCAATCCCTGGGTGGGGAAGATCCCCTGCAGAAGGAAATGGCAACCCACTCCAGTACTCTTGCCTGGAGAATTGCATGGACAGAGGAGCCTGGTGGGTCACAGTTCATGGGGTCACAAAGAATCGGACACGACTGAGCGACAAAACATGCACCTGCATAGAGGAAAGCAGAGTTTTAAAGCCTCTGTTAATGCTTCCTTTGTGTCCCAACTTTATCAGTTCTTTGAGGTTCAGTTCAGTTCAGTTCGGTCGCTCAGTCGTGTCCGACTCTTTGTGACCCCGTGAATCGCAGCACGCCAGGCCTCCCCATCCATCACCAACTCCCGGAGTTCACTCAGACTCATGTCCATCAAGTCGGTGATGCCATCCAGCCATCTCATCCTCTGTCGTCCCCTTCTCCTCCTGCCCCCAATCCCTCCCAGCATCAGAGTCTTTTCCAATGAGTCAACTCTTCGCATGAGGTGGCCAAAGTATTGGAGTTTCAGCTTTAGCATCATTCCTTCCAAAGAATACCCAGGACCTATCTCCTTCAGAATGGACTGGTTGGATCTCCTTGCAGTCCAAGGGACTCTCAAGAGTCTTCTCCAACACCACAGTTCAAAAGCATCAATTCTTCAGTGCTAAGCTTTCTTCACAGTCCAACTCTCATATCCATACATGACCACAGGAAAAACCATAGCCTTGACTAGATGGACCTTTGATGGCAAAGTAATATCTCTGCTTTTGAATATGCTATCTAGGTTGGTCATAACTTTCCTTCCAAGGAGTAAGCGTCTTTTAATTTCATGGCTGCAATCACCATCTGCAGTGATTTTGGAGCCCCCAAAATAAAGTCTGGCACTGTTTCCACTGTTTCCCTATCTATTTACCATGCAGTGATGGGACCAGATGCCATGAGCTTCGTTTTCTGAATGTTAAGCTTTAAGCCAACTTTTTCACTCTCCTCTTTCACTTTCATCAAGAGGCTCTTTAGTTCCTCTTCACTTTCTGCCATAAGGGTGGTGTCATCTGCATATCTGAGGTTATTGAGGTTATTTGCATAAATTTTAAATAAGCATCTAATTTACTGTTAGATTTGAGTTAATGTTTTGAATTAAACTTCATCACATAGTCATATTTATTCAACAACAAATATTTATGGAGAGAGGTCATACTATGTGCCAAGAAACAGGGCAACGAATAAAAGCAGACAAATGCCCTTCTTTCATGGGACATATATTAAGCCTGTATGGGGGCTGGGGAGAACAGTAAGCAAATAAGTAAATCAAGATCATAAAAAATTCTAAGGAGAAAATTAGAATTAAAGGCCAGTAGTGATGGGTATGAGAAAGCCATTTTAAATAAGTTCATCAGCAAAGGTTTTCTTAATAAAGTAACATTTGAGACAGACTCTGAAGGGCATGGGGGAAGCAAGACACATGGAAGAAAGTGCAGGCACGAAGCTCCTGCGTGAGAAGCACGCTGGTGTGTTCTGTGATGGGCTAAGTGTGCCTGGAAAGGCGAGGCGGAGGGGAGTGGGTGATACGAGCTCAGAAACAGAGCACAGGAGCTGGTCATTTGGGGTCTTGGAGGTCACAGAGGGTTGTATCAAAATGACCCCCTCTGGGGTTTGGGCTCAACAACATGTTTGTCACAAAGGAATGTAACACCAGAAAGTATTGTGACCTCTTGGCAGGCAAGTCTGGTTCAGAATAGGTCAGGAAAGCTGCCTCAGAGGCTTAACATTCAGTCTAGTCCGATTCCATTGGACTAATTAATTAATTGGTAATCTAATTAACCTGAAGGATTTGGGGCACTTATTAAAGGAATTTTGAGACTCTTCTCAGAGGACTGCAGGAAACGCTGGGCATAGGCTAACAAACTTGATACTATACATATATAAGCTTTGGGGCCATGAAGAGATTCCTGTACACCCAGTAGTTGCACATGGTGACATTGCATATGGGCCATGAGGCACAGATATTCCACAGCCTGAGGAAAGTATAAATAGAAATATGAGGGTTGAGGTGTATTATTCAGAGACACCAAAAGGCTAGCTTAAGAAAAGGCAGATAATTCATTATAAAAGAAATGGGGTAATTAGCAGAATATAAGGGTAGGAAGGCAGTCATGCCTTAGGGTTGATTCAAGACTAGAAAATTGCGAAGGCTTTCCATCTCACAGCTCTGCATTTCCCTACCCAGCTGCTTCATTCTTAGCGCCCTCTGCACACAGAAGAGAATCTCACAGGCCAAGCTGGAATCGGTTATTTACTCTTGGTCCAATCAGCTATAACCAAGGAAGTAAGGTCAAGTAGTATCAGCAAGCATGGCTGCCAGAGCCTCTGCCTGGGAGCCACTCTCAAAGAATGCAGAGGGTTGGACAGACAGCCCAAGTAACCTCTGCCACATCATGTGATTAGATCATCCACCTATTTATTTTACTTGGAGACAACTTTGAGAAGTATTCCTGAAACAAATTCCTACCCCAATTCAAGGGGTTGTTTTCAGGAGATGAAAAATGATGAGGAAGACAAAACAAATGTAAAGAAAAATAACATAATGAATACCTTTTTCTCTTGAATTATGTTTTTAATGAGAAGATTTCTCCATCATGTCAGCATGATACAGTGGAAACAAAAATGGACTAGAGTCAGAAAATCTGATTTAAACTTTTACATTATCAGTTAATACTCATGGGAATGTAAGCAATTCATTCTGGTTCTCAGATAAATGATGCAGGTTGGACTAGCTTCTTTTTAAGGTAACTTCCAGATACCCTTTGACTCTGATACGATATTTCCATTTGGTGGCAAATAATCCTAGGGATTTGTTGTCAGTTCGTTGAAGAAGAGCAAAAATGGCCAAGAGACAAGCTATAGAATCCTACACATCTGAGTGTGATCTTGGCCCTGTCACTGTTTTGGAGTTTGACTTTGCATAAATCAGTAAGTTAGTTACTAAATCCAAGTTTGTTCATCCGTAAAATGCAGGTAAATGCTGACTACTGTAATGAATTGTACCCACTGAATAAGAAAATGAATGTAAAGCACCTGGCTTACTGGGAGTGTTTAGTTCTGGTCATTGTTATCAGCCTGTGAAAATCCCTCAGCTTGTTTATATCTTACTAGATTACTTAGAATAAATGTGCGGGTAAGTGAAACTTGAACTTCAGTACTCCTTAAAGTTCTCTAATGGCAGCAACTAATGAATATGCGATTAGAGACCTGGAAATTCTAGGGGTGGGGGGTATCATACATAAATAACACCTCCATGTCATTCACGAATATAATAATTATTGATTACCTTTGTAAAATGTGGCTTTCCCATGTCCCCCGGGGGCAGGTGTGAAAGCATGGAGCTGGATAATAAAATCCTCGGTCTGATTGAGAGGAATACTTCTAATCCCAGAGGGGTCAGCCTGGGGGCTACGTGGAGTCATAGAAGTCCCTGTTCTGTGAAGGTAAGGAAAACCTTCTGCTTTTTCTCAATACACCCTTCAGCAGCACGGTCACTGAGAAGAACGCACGGGGAGAGTCCCTGAATCGTTTCCAGTAAGGCACTTCCTTGACGACTGAGAGGACGAAGTGAGCCCGTGCAAACTTCTCTTACACAGTCACTTCCTGTTACTAAAAAAAACCCTCCACAGAAGCTCCTTCCAGTTTAAAGTGTGATATCAGGGAACTGTCATTACAGGAAAGGGAGGTGGAGCTCAAGCTATTAGAAAGAGTGCTTAATGCAGCAACAACTCTTTTATTGGGAGGAGCTAACCTAATGTATGCAAACTCACTTACACTGGGTTACTAAAATCCACACAATTCATGCCCATTTTTTAAAGGAAAAAAAAAAAAAAAACAAGATTTTCCTGATAAGTTCTTTGAATTTTCTCTTGTTTCAGGATATTTATCTATGGTGCTTTATGTAACAAATAGAATTCAAGGGTAAGCTCAAGCTAGGAACTTTGCAGATACCTTTCTAGAAATACATCATGAATGACATCACAAGCTCTTAAGTTCAGCAGTCCTTCTAATTAGAAACCGTCTCTAATGATCATTTCAAAATAAATCTAATGTAAGTAAATTAGAAAGTGTGGCTGACCTTAAAAATATTTACATAACTTCTGCTTTGGTTCCTTAGTTCTAAAATGATCCAGGCTCATTGTGGAAAAGCTACACTAAGCATAGAGAAAACTATAGAAATCATGTATAGACAGATTTATTGCGGAGCTAATGGAGTTTGCAGTCCCCCAAACAAATACTGTCTTTCATAACTAATTTGCAAGGTTCTAGAATTGTATAAGCCTCAGGCCTCACCAAACATGGATCAGCCTCTGAAATCCCCTCCATGCCTACTGCTCCTAGAGAGCCTCGCTTAGCATTGAGATCTGTGTGTCTCCTTCTGGGCCTCTCTCTCTCTCTGACACACATACACACAAACACACTCACATTCACACTGATGCACATACTCTCTCTCACACACACACGCACATTCACACTTTCTGACACACATACTCTCACACACACTCACATTCACACTGACACACATACTCTCACACACACACACATTCACACTGACACGCATACTCTCACACACACTCTCTCTCTGACACACATACACACGCACACTGTTCTGTCAAACACTGTTTTCACTTAGTAATTCGTTGTGGATCCTCCTGTACCTCTTTCATTCACTTTAATGAGCAAATAGTATTGTGAACATTCTTTCCACTTCTCCCTGAAAAAGAAGCATTGTTTTCAAAGTGAGAAATGCCTCTCTGCTAATGATGAGGGGCCAAAAAGGCTTTTCTCTCCACTTCCTTCCTCCTCTTTTCATCCCCACCCCCACTCTCATACACATACCTCTAACTCCCAGTTAAGACTTGCTTCCTTCATGGAAATGTGTGCTTTTTTGTAGTGGCCATCTACTTTAACCCCAAAAAGAAATTTAATGATGAGAATTTGAATCCCCTCCAGAAGCCTGATCCTCCTATTCTCTGTTTATCAGCCCCTAAGACTCATTTGCTCATGACTGACTTCCCTGCCCGTTCTGCTCACTTATTTTCTGGATCCTTCCTTGTATGGTGAAAACCTCACAGCCCTATTGCCACCCTCTTGGTAACTAGTTCCCTGTCTTCTGGGGGCTTGACTGGAACTTCCCTATCTCTTTAAGATATTGTTTTCCCTGTCTCTTCCTTGATGAAAATTTCTCATCTTCCTATACAGTTCCAAGCAAAGGAGAGCAGACGTCTGGCTGGTTCTTGCTTTGTTTTGTTTGCTTTGTGAAATGTAAGGTAAAGACATCTGCAGAGAATGAGAGAGTAAAGGTGAAGTCCAGTGGTTAAAACAAGGGAAGATACCCAGGTGGCTCTAGCGGTAGAGAATCTGCCTGCAATTCAGGAGACGAGGGTTCAATCCCTCAGATGGGAAGATCCACTGGAGAAGGAAATGGCAACCCACTCCAGTATTCTTCCCTGGAAAAATCCTATGAGCAGAGGAGCCTGGCAGGCTACAGTCCATGGGGTGACAGAGAGTCAGACACAACTGAGTGCCTGAGCACACACACAGGAAATGGCCACTGAGAGGCAGAGATGGGAGAGAGGGGCAAAGCTAAAGTGAGTTCCTGGGGAGCAGTGAGGACCGCTGTATAAGACCAGTCACTAACGAGTGTTTGGGCTCCTAAATGTTCAGTCTCTCCATCACTTCTTACCAGCTTAATTCTCCTCAACTTTTAAATATTGAGACTTCATACTATTTTATGGGTAATGTTCTTTGTTCACCATTAAGTGTGATTTTATTTTACTTATTAACTTTTATTGAAGTGAACTTGATTTACAACGTTGTGTTAGTTTCAAGTATATGGCAAAGTTATACGTCTATATTCTTTTCAGGTTCTTTTCCATTATAGGTTATTACAAGATATTGAATATAGTTCCATGTGCTATATTGTAGGCCCGTCTTATTTATCTATTTTATATATAGCATTGTGTATCTATTAATCCCAAACTCCTAATTAGTCCCTCCCTCCCTCCCCTCACATTACGAGCAATGTTCTAATTCACTCTTTCACATCCTAGCCAACGCCAATCATGACATCCAAGTTTTTCCAACCACTTGCCATACCACTCACAAGCTCTACCTTGATAAATCCATGGCCATTTCACATCTGACTTTTCACTTGTCCTTTCATTTCCATTTGATACTATCCACTAACTTTCTTAAAACGTCTTCCTCCATTGACATCTGTAAAAGCACCCTTCAACACCCTCCTTTCCCCTCCACTCTTTCCATTCCACTCACCGTCACCGGTCTCCCTTGTGTCACTGCCTGCGTTACACTAGTGTCACCTAGGGATCGGTGCGTAGTGGGTGGCTCACCAAACTTCAAAACACGTGCTGCTGGCTTCCAACACATACACTTACTAAACGTGTACTTCTTTTCTAGATTCATATCGACTTCACTCAGCATTTTCAAAGATGCGCTCAGTATCTTTCCTGTTAAAACTGTTGTTTCTCCACTCTCCATTTCCCACTTCCCAAGACACACCCATGTCCCACCACCCCACCCTCCTTTACCAGTTTCGTGTGCTGTGCTTTTTCACATGCTGTTTATCCTTCACGGAAACCCTTGCCTCCTTGCCCCTTGCATGAACTGTGTCTCCAACTGTGTTTTCATGTGAATGACTATGAAATCATAGTACCTCCCTCTTTATTCTCATAGGGTTCTCTGGTCGCCTTTTGCACTGTCCTAAATAAATACCTTCTTTAAACCTCATTCATAGACTTTATCACCTTGGTTTGGTAATCATTTAGGCATAGTCTTCCCTACTAGTCACAGACTTCCTGAGGATAGAGTGTGATGCGTCACATGAATGTGTCTAAAGTCTCATAACACAGGTTTTTCTAGAAGGTACCCATGTTATACAACACATTTGGTTTCATGAACTATGAGAAAAGTAGACTTACAATCACCTTATCTCTAAGAACCCTTCACAAATAATCTCAAAGTCTACAGGAGGGATACTGAATACACACTTAAAAGCTCAGCTTCTCATCCTAAAGCTTTTGACTGGCAGTGATTGTCAGATGCCCTCCTATCACTGCTGCTTCGAGATGTTAGCTATACCACTCCCAGGGCACTTTGTGGTACCACTCATGGTGACAAGTAAGCCTAATATGTGGATGTGCTCTCCAGAGCCCAGACAGAGCTAAACACTATGGGTCTGTCCATTGGAGAGACCTTTCTTTCCCAACTTTAGCTACACAAGCCCGCAACTACTTTACACATCCAGTGTTTGCCTGTCTTTTTGATTTTCATCCTTCTGCAAATGGGGAAACTGAGGTTCAGTGAAGCTAAGTACGTTTCTCGTGGTTTCTGCTATAGCTAGTAAGAATTGCATTCTGGACCTAAACCCAGATCTGTCTGGGTTGCTCTATACATCCTGCTTTTACTTACCTCTTCCTCAAATAAGAATCATTTGAAGTGGCTGGGCCTGAGCTCAAGCTGTTACCAGGAGCGATGCTGCTGTGAGAGCAACTCCTGCTTCCCTGTGTGTGGCATCACCCTTGCACCAGGCTGCAGTGCCTTTGCTCTCTCTCTCTGAGGATAAGGTCTCCCAGGAACAATCCCCAGTCTCTTCATCTCCCAGACTTCTGGCATCTCCTTCTCAATTGTCATCTGAAGTATCTTCAAATATTAGATTCCTTAAGTAAACACACTTAATTTCCAGCTGAAATCTCTGCTGAATTACTGTTGACAATAGCACTCCGCAGAAGGAAATCCTGCATTCAAAATAAACAAAAATGTTTCCATTCTCACTTATATATTGATGGAACTGAAAAAAAGTATAAGAAAAATTCTTTTGGAGTAAGATGAGGGTGGGTCAATGACAAACTGTGGAAGGCATCTCTCATTTTCCCACTGGATGGAGCAAGCGTAGGAACAGTAAAGGAGACTCTCTTTCCAGGAAGAAATGTATTTCATTATGACTTTATGAGATGGGTAAAATGCTTCAAATGGTTCAGAGAGCATAATCTTTTGAAAGATTAAGTCAGTTTCTAATCATAAAGAAATATGATTTAATGAGAAGTCCTGAGATATATGTCATGTTCCCTTTATGGTCTACCTTGGCCAAAAGTAAGAGGGAGAATTACCACAGAGAAAATGAGAAGTGAAGTGAAGTCTCTCAGTTGTGTCTGACTCTTTGCGACCCCATGGACTATAGCCTACCAGGCTCCTCTGTCCATGGGATTTTCCAGGTAAGAGTACTGGAGTGGGGTGCCATTTCCTTCTCCAGGGGATCTTCCCAACCCAGGGATCGAACCCGGGTCTCCCGCATTGTAGGCAGACGCTTTACCGTCTGAGCCATCAGGGAAGCCCATAGAAATGAGAAGACTAGCTCATTGCTTTGAGGAAACAGAAAAACATTATTGATGAACATGAGGAACTCTATTAATATGAAAGCGGGTTTTAATAGAGACAGTTGAAAGTAGAAAGTTGGTGAACAGAAGACATTGAAAATCTTGTAGGCAAAGAACAAATCATTTTCTAAGTGAGAATAATACTCAGTTCCAAAGTGGACGTTAAATGGAACTTACATTAAACTAAGACGTGGTCTTAATACAGGGACAAAATTAATATATGAACCTTAATTTATTACCCTGTAATTGTGTGTTTTCAAGTACAAAAGGAAATGATAGAAGACTTGAGGTGTTTCCTTGAACAAACAAATATATTCCAGTAATGCTTGGAAACAAGAGTTCAACCTGGGATGGGAAGGAAAAGTGTTTGAATTTTAAGATCTACCAAAACCGAATTTGCTTAAGAGTGTTGTCATGTGTTTAGATTCTATTTTGCTTTTCTTATTTTAACTAAGACACAGCACTAAAAATTGGCTTTTAATAACCTTGGTACCAGTTGAGGAGCGATTTCCCAGTAATTGGAGATAAATTCTAGCTCTGGACATTCTTCCTAAGGCTAAAAGTCTTGGTAAATGCTTTGAATGGCTCAGAGAGTATAATCTTTTAAAGTGTCCCAATATGAACTTATGGCACTTTAAAAGATTATGAGAGAAAAACTTCTTGGAAGCTACAGTAAGTTGACAAACGTTTTCTGTAACCACATTTGTTAGGAAAAAGCATTAATTTCCCTTTCCTTGTTTCCTTTTTTCAAAAGTTAAGCTATTTCATTATCAAAATCTTTTTTTCTCATCTCTAAACTGGGATGAGATAAGAATAAAGTGAGTGAAAATGTGAAAGCATTTTGTAAATGTAGAGGGCTAAATTGCTTGCACACATACATGCTTAGTGTCCAGCTGTTTGTGACCTCAAGGACTGTGGTCCACCAAGCTCCTCTGTCCATGGAATTTTATAGTCAAGAATACTGGAGTGGGTTGCCATCTCCTCCTCCAGGGCGTCTTCCTGACTCCGGGATCAAACCCACATCCCCTGCATCTCCTATACTTGCAGGCGGATTCTTTACCACTGAGCCACCTGGGAAGACCAAAGGGGTAAAACACAATTCTGATGATGATGATGATAGTAAGATTAGCTTGAGCCTCAAAGTCTTCTTATTTTTTCTCATACAATTACTAGCTTCCTCTTTGAATCCCATTATTTAATTTTGAGTCATGGTAACTGTGGAATGTTTTGATCTCTTTTTTTCTGTTAGGAAAAATAAGTTGCATTGTTGTATGAGCAGCTGTTTACTATTCCCTGGGGAATGTCTGAATAGCTGGCTAGGAAAACAGCAAGTTCTTAGGCAGCAAGAAGGCCTGTCTCAACTCAGCTGCTGCACTTTGTGGTGTTTGAAGCTCACAGTAGGCAACCTGGGTGAAATCATTTAAATGAGCTATGTATCTTTCTCTTAGTTCTAAGTTCAGCTAGTAGTTTTAGCTTTATAATTCTAAAAGTATAATCTTGAAACTAAACAGGTTGGTGGACAGAGAGACCAAGCTGTGTTTCCCAAGCTATCACCAGGCCTGATATATGACATATGACTCCTTCCATTCATTTTGGAGGTTTTGAAAGCTTCCACTATACATAAATATCAGGTATATGTCCAGATAAGAAGATCTTCCTGTGTATGTTCACCTTGAACTCTATTTTTGTAATAAGGTATAACACCAGACACTGCAGGAAAACAGAGATACAAGTCTGTAAGCTAAGATCAAATTCTAAGACACAAGAATTAAAACTTTTATAAAAGAAGAGGGACAAAGCTCTCCTCCCATTTGAGAGGCATCCATTTGTTGCACAGATGGCTATCTACAGGAGAGGAGAAATGGGGCAGTAAACTCGGGCTCCTCTTGTTTGCTAAGTAAGAGATACTTTTGAGTAGGACACTTTCTTACTCAAAAGTTTTCTCTTCCATCTCTGGGAGGATTTGCCCAAGGTTCCTCAAGAGATGGGGTTAGAGAGCACTGGAAGATGCAGGGTGTCCTTTGGAAGCTGTGAGTGATGGGTGCAAAAGGATTCCTTCTGCCTCCGTGAAAATAATAATCCTAGAAGCTCCAATCCAGGCCGCTTTGGCAGCCCCAGGAGGAGTGCAACAACCCCAGGGCGTGTTGGTAAAGGAGGGCACCAAGCCTGGAAGGGAAGGGAGACAGCTGGGTGGAAATCAGAATAGACTTTATCACTTCAACATTAAAAAAACATAAGGTATCCAGGAGCCTGCAAAGAGAAGAAAAAGAATTCAGAGTCTCAGGGTTTCCACTGAACAGACTTCCGAAGCTAAAGGTATTATCTTCACCTTTGGAATCACTGTCTTCTCCTAGATTTAAATGACTTCAGCAATCACATTTGGAAAAAAAAGATGTCTCTCTTGTTATGGAAAAGGAAGAATAACATCAGCCTCTTGATTCAGAAATGTGTAAATCTGTGACATTACTAAAGGAAGCAAAATTCTTGGCTTGGAAGATTACCATGAACAAACACACTTGTTTAAGAGTTGTTTAGCAGATTATGTGTTCTTTATGTTCTAGATCTGTTCATTGGGTTGGCCAAAAATGTTTTGTAGGTTGTTGTTTTTTGTGTGTGTGTGTGTTTTTTTTTTAACAAGATCTTATGGAAACTAACATTTTGGCCAATGCAACAGCTTTCTGACAGAATGTGGGTCTCTCATAGGGACTTTCAAACCTAGCCTGGGTTTGGGAATCCAATGCCTCAAAAGTCCTTTTTTTTCCCCCCTCAAGCAAGCCTTCCCATTTCTACTTTGATTAGAAACAATTTCTTTAATGGGTGTGGGGAAAATACCAGCAAAATGAGCATTTTCAGCTCTCACTGAAAAAGGCTCACAGCACTCTAATATCTACCTTCTAGGTGAAATGCATCTTAAGACTCTTTTACCATTTTTGTGCTTGTGAGGAGAGTGAGACTTGACCCACAAAGTGTTTAAATATCTTGGGATTCTGGGATAAGCAGCAAAAAGTAGAATCATGTGTTCCTTTTTTCCCCCTCCAGTGAGGAAGATTTACTTTTTACAGTAAATTTTCCTTAAATCACTAAAGATCAGTTGGCAAATATCTGTAATTTTTTCAGGCTATCATATTGAAAGACTGTCTTTGAGTCAGGCTCATTTTCAGACAAAACAGTCCTGATCACTTATGTGTCCAGAAGTCATCACCATAGTCTCCCATTATTCCTACATCATCTTCATATGTACATCCCCTTTCTTAATTATTATATGTAACTATGGTTTTTGCTATTTAAAACTAGTATCAAAATCTATGACGTATTGAAATATATTGTCTCAGGAAGAAAGTGATATCTTTCACCTGAGGTCTCCAGGCTAATCACTTGGTGATTATAAAGCGACACAGAAAGGATTTTATCATTAATGGAGTGGTCCCTCTAATCTTCAGATTTTATGTTCAAAAACCAGAAAATACATGAAAGACATATCTGTTTTGATTATCTAGTACTTAACACATACCCAATTCACAGTCTATAACCTGTAAATATTTAAGAATGAGTATATGAATGAAGTACATGTGAACTCAACACATGTATGTTAAGTATAAGAAAAAAATGATTTGCAAATATGCGGAGTGATCATGGATTAAAGTCCTTGCAGAACAGAGAACATTGTTGTGGGGAGGGAGGTGGGAGGGGGGTTCATGTTTGGGAACGCATGTAAGAATTAAAGATTTTAAAATTTAAAAAATAAAAAAATAAAAAATAAAAATTCAATTACAGGCTTATAATATTCTAAGGCTAAATTTCTCTTTTCTGACTACCATTCATTGGCAATAGAAATTACTTTCTAAGCAAGTAGTGGTAGAAACTAGTAAGACTTTGTTTGGATATGATCTTAAAGGTCAATCTGGTTTATATATACCCCACAAGAAAGCTCAATTCCCTCAAAAGTTTTCTGAATTATATTTCTTATTGGCTCAAGCTCCTGCATCAAACAAAGTAAATTATGTTTTGTCCAGTGATTTTTTTAGCCATGTTATTCATGTCTCCTCACGTAGGTAAAATGCTCTTTGTTGGGAATAAGCCAGTAGGGCTGAGTTCTGGTATGGGTTCAGCCACCCTCTCATCATATCTCTGAACTTCAATTTAATCCTTCTTAACATCAAAGAAGCTCAGGCTTCCCTGGTGTCTCAGATGGTAAAGAATCTGCCTGCAGTGCAGGAGACCCAAGTTCGATCCCTGGGTCGAGAAGATCCCCTGGAGAAGGGAAGGGCAATCCTCTCCAGTATTCTTGCCTGGAGAATTCCATGGAAGTGGAGCTTGACGAGCTTTAGTCCATGGTATCGCAGAGTCAGACATGACTGAGCAATTAATACTTCACTTCACTAACATCAAAGAGTAGCTATCATGGTCAACAAAAGAGTCCGAAATGCAGTACTTGGATGCAATCTCAAAAACGACAGAATGATCTCTGTTCGTCTCCAAGGCAAACCGTTCAATATCACAGTTATCCAAGTCTATGCCCCAACCAGTAACACTGAAGAAACTGAAGTTGAACGGTTTTATGAAGACCTACAAGATCTTTTAGAACTAACACCCAAAAAAGATGTCCTTTTCATTATAGGGGAATGGAATGCAAAAGTAGAAAGTCAAGAAACACCTGGAGTAACAGGCAAATTTGGCCTTGGAATGCGGAATGAAGCAGGGGAGACTAATAGAGTTTTGCCAAGAAAATGCACTGGTCATAGCAAACACCCTCTTCCAACAACACAAGAGCAGACTCTACACATGGACATCACCAGGTGGTCAACACCGAAATCAGATTGATTATATTCTTTGCAGCCAAAGATGGAGAAGCTCTATACAGTCAACAAAAACAAGACCAGGAGCTGACTGTGGCTCAGATCATGAACTCCTTATTGCCAAATTCAGACTCAAATTGAAGAAAGTAGGGAAAACCGCTAGACCATTCAGGTATGACCTAAATCAAATCCCTTATGATTATACAGTGGAAGTGAGTAATAGATTTAAGGGTCTAGATCTGATGGATAGAGTGCCTGATGAACTATGGAATGAGGTTCATGGCATTGTACAGGAGACAGGGATCAAGACCATCCCCATGGAAAAGAAATGCAAAAAAGCAAAATGGCTGTCTGGGGAGGCCTTACAAATAGCTGTGAAAAGAAGAGAGGCGAAAAGCAAAGGAGAAAAGTAAAGATATAAGCATCTGAATGCAGAGTTCCAAAGAATAGCAAGAAGAGATAAGAAAGCCTTCTTCAGCGATCAATGCAAAGAAATAGAGGAAAAGAACAGAATGGGAAAGACTAGAGATCTCTTCAAGAAAATTAGAGATACCAAGGGAACATTTCATGCAAAGATGGGCTCGATAAAGGACAGGAATGGTAGGGACCTAAAAGAAGCAGAAGATATTAAGAAGAGGTGGCAAGAATACACAGAAGAAATGTACAAAAAAGATCTTCACAACCCAGATAATCATGATGATGTGATCACTAATCTAGAGCCAGACATCTTGGAATGTGAAGTCAAGTGGGCCTTAGAAAGCATCACTACAAACAAAGCTAGTGGAGGTGATGGAATTCCAGTTGAGCTGTTTCAAATCCTGAAAAATGATGCTGTGAAAGTGCTGCACTCAATAGGCCAGCAAGTTTGGAAAACTCAGCAGTGGCCACAGGACTGGAAAAGGTCAGTTTTCATTCCAGTTCCAAGAAAGGCAATGCCAAAGAATGCTCAAACTACCGCACAATTGCACTCATCTCACATGCTAGTAAAGTAATGCTCAAAATTCTCCAAGCCAGGCTTCAGCAATACGTGAACCATGAACTTCCAGATGTTCAAGCTGGTTTTAGGAAAGGCAGAGGAACTAGAGATCAAATTGCCAACGTCCGCTGGATCATGGAAAAAGCAAGAGAGTCTCAGAAAAACATCTATTTCTGCTTTATTGACTATGCCAAAGCCTTTGACTGTGTGGACCACAATAAACTGCAGAAAATTCTGAAAGAGATGGGAATACCAGGCCAGAATATGCAGGTCAGTAAGCAACAGGTAGAACTGGATATGGAACAACAGACTGGTTCCAAACAGGAAAAGAAGTACATTAAGGCTGTATATTGTCACCCTGCTTATTTGACTTCTATGCAGAGTACATCATTAGAAACGCTGGACTGGAAGAAACACAAGCTGGAATCAAGATTGCCAGAAATATTAATAACCTCAGATATGCAGATGACACCACCCTTATGGCAGAAAGTGAAGAGGAGCTAAAAAGCCTCTTGATGAAAGTGAAAGAGGAGAGTTAAAAAGCTGGCTTAAAGCTCAACATTCAGAAAACAAAGATCATGGCAACTGGTCCCATCACTTCATGGGAAATAGATGGGAAACAGTGGAAACAGTGTCAGACTTTATTTTTTTGGGCTCCAAAATCACTGCAGATGGTGACTGCAGCCATAAAATTAAAAGACGATTACTCCTTGGAAGAAAAGTTATGACCAACCTAGACAGTATATTCAAAAGCAGAGACATTACTTTGCCGACTAAGGTCTGTCTAGTCAAGGCTATGGTTTGCCGGGGTCCAGCCCCGGTGGATCCAGGGAACTCGAAGGGTGGACGGCGTTGGCGTGGAAAGACTTGTTTGTTTATTAATGTAAGATTAGATTGAGAAACTATAGTGTAGTAAGAAGATTAAGTGGAGGAAGAGGGCTGAATAGCTTGGTTTACGCGGAAGGCCAATAAAATTCCAGACAAGGAATTTGCACCATCTACGTTGGGCCACCGGCGCCCACTTGAATATCTAAGGGTGCCTCGCCTTAAGCTCCCTTTCGCGCGGGTCTTAACAGCCGGGGCAAGTAAGTAGACCTGGCGAGCCTCCGCGCCCCAGATGGAGATTCAGCCTGAAGTTAAAGTAAAGAGCAGAGAGAGGGAAGGGGAGAGAAGAGGAGAGAGAGAGAGAGACATGGGGGGAGCCAGAGTCCCAAGAAACCAGGCCGAGAGACCAGTTCGAGAAACTGGTCTGAGAAACTGGCCCCCGGCCCCTGGCCCCCATCCTTTATTGTTCAGAAGGCCTTTTATACTTTTGATAAAACGCGGAGATCAATGGGTAATACAAAATTATGTAGCGTTTGCAGCCCAGACTTTCTATACATCATTTTGTATACAAAAGGTCTCAGGTGATTTACATTATCTTCTGGCCAAGAGGCTTGTTAACACTTTTTAGCTCTCTTCCTTAATGAATGTTAATTTTGTTTCCCCTGAAGTGTTTTTCTTTAATCTGCATCTCCTTAAAGCATTAAAGTTACATCTCTATAGAACAAAGGTGCAGTGGGATATAACAAAGAAGGTACTTAACTCAAAGATCTAATGTTGCTAATACCAGGTCTACTACTTGTTTTTCTATATACCAACTATATCTAAAAATAAAGGATATGAAAATTTGGCAGCAAGCATTGACCCAAAAAATAAAACTTTTAATCAGTCCTATTCTAAAGATTTTGACTCTTCGGAAGCCCCTACATTCCTAGGATGTTTTAAGCTTCCTGTGCCTCCTGCGGTCAGGAGGCCTCAAACAATCACACGCGCAGCTGTACGAGTCCTGCAGGCAGGCTAGAAAGCCATCAGAGGGGTTTTTAGATTGAAACAGTCTTTCAAATGCAGAAGACTGAAGCCCTGAATTGACTTTTTCCAGAAAATGTCAGAAGAGTGGAAAAGCAGAGCACAAAAGCCGGCAGATTTTTGTTGGGGTACATGCTTAGGAATTTCCAGAGGGGTCCCTGAAGTCTGAGCACGCCTTGCGTATGTCAGCTTCCTTCCTCATGACCTTGTCACGGGCGGGATTCCTCACACTGGCTCCCGGCAATGGTTTTTCCTGTGGTCATGTATAGATGTGAGGGTTGGACTGTGAAGAAGGCTGAGCGCTGAAGAATTGATGCTTTTGAACTGTGGTGTTGGAGAAGACTCTTGAGAGTCCCTTGGACTGCAAGGAGATCCAACCAGTCCATTCTGAAGGAGATCAACCCTGGGACTTCTTTGGAAGGAATGATGCTGAAGCTGAAACTCCAGTACTTTGGCCACCTCATGCAAAGAGTTGACTCACTGGAAAAGACTCTGATGCTGGGAGAGATTGGGGGCAGGAGGAGAAGGGGACGACCCAGGATGAGATGGCTGGATGGCATCACAGACTCGATCGACGTGAGTCTGAGTGAACTCCGGGAGATGGTGATGGACAGGGAGGCCTGGCATGCTGCGATTCATGGGGTCGCAAAGAGTCGGACACGACTGAGCAACTGAACTGAACTGAACATCAAAGATGCCTCTTCTGACAACTTTATAGGACTATTATGCAGTTCAAATTGAAGCAGATAAAATATTGCAATCCATGGAACTCACATGCGCAAAATTGTAATTTTCTTTATTTTTTAAACTGTTTTGTTTCAATCTGGGACCCCACATCCCTCCTTTTGGAAAATAATTTAATCCAGTTGGCTGCAGGAAATCTCAGCCACTTTGGCGTTTGCTCAGGCAGTTTCTGTTTTCAGTGCAATCCTACACAGGAATTCTCTCCTCCATCTTCTTGCCTTAGCAGCACCTACAATCTGTGAAGCAGATTTGTGAAGAAATCCGGCTGGAGTAGAGTTGCCAGATGTGGTAAATAAAAATATAGAATGTCTGCATGCGTGCTAAGTCGTTTCAGTCATGTCCAACTCTCTGCGACCCCATGGACTGTAGCTCACCTGGGAGTCTCCTCTGTCCCTGGGGTTCTCTAGACAAGGACACTGAAATGGGTTGCCATGCCCTCCTCCAGGGGATCTTCCCAACCCAGGCATCAAACCCAGGTCTGTTACGTCTCCTTCATTGACAGGTGGGTTCTTTATCACTAGCGCCACCTGGGAAGCCCATAGGATGTCTCAGTTCAGTTCAGTCGCTCAGTCGTGTGCGACTCTTTGCGAGCCCATGAATCGCAGCACATCTAGTTAAGTTTAAATTTCGTAAAAACAACAAAATATTTCATGGGAAATACTTTTTAAAAAAACTACTCTGCATCTAAAACTAAAATTTATCTGGCTGTCTTATGCTGTTTTGGCAACTTTAGGAGGAAAGCATCAAGTTGCAATAATCCATCATCTAACATAGCCATTAGCACCAGTATAATCTAATCCTTATGGTCTTTTCATTGGCTTACATCTTCACTGGCAATCACTGATGCTGCTAGGTCCCTCTTCTCATCTCTTGTCCCCAGATTCATGTGATAAATACTGCGTTTTTCTCAATCTGACAGCAAAGCATGCTTAAATCCACAGAACCCAAGTTAACCATTTTTATATCATTCTCAGGAATGCAGGAAATTTCTGACTGTGTTTTCACAACACTCTGGGGTTGAGGTGTCTGTCTAAGGAACCTCCCTACCTAGACAAAGTCCCAGCTGTGCTCCTTGAGGCTCTGCAGAAATTCTCTTCAAGACTTGCCCCTTCCCCAGGTTTAACTCAGGGGGTAAGGCCTCTCGCCCCTGTGATGTTCAGTCTGGGCAGTTTGATAGATGATGGGTGAGTTCCTAGAAGAGTTGGGCTCAGTTTCCCCAAGAGGAGGCTCAACATTCAGGTTTTCCCTGATCCTTTCCCCATTCTTCCTCAGGGCCTTTATCTACTATGATCTACTTTTATCTACCATTCCCTGGGTGGGTGTGGGAGTGGGGAAGAGGTAAAGGACTAGGTTATACCATCTTTTCATCTTCCCTCTTTATCATTTATGCTATGATTTTATGCCTTGATTCTGTTTTTTTCTCAAACATTTTGTTATGAAAACTTCAAATATATAGCCAATTTGAAAAGATTTTGTGATGTACACCCGTAGATTTCACCATTAAAAATCTCACTCTACTTGTATATCATGTATCTATCCATCTACCTACTGCTCATTTTGTCCATCAATCCTTGTTGCTTTTTGAGGCATTTCAAAATAAATTACACAAAAGGAATTAACCTTAAATTTTTAAAAATATACTGCTAGAAATACTAGCCTTGCAATTCAAAGCTTCAGTTTTCAGGATAGCCTCTGTTGAAGAGTCTGTTTTGAAATCCAAAGGCTGAATAGGGACTGTTTTTCCTTTTGCATTCAGTGACAAACTTGTTCAGCCCTGAGACAAAAGGTATTTCTCACTGAGCAAAAAAGGATTAGTTATATGAAACAAAGAACCATGTACGTTTGGGGGAATCACCAGTTAATATTTCAGGATATTAACTTATATAATAAAGCACTATACAAATGTAGGAAATATTATTGAAAACCACACTTATACCTTTTAAAAAATCCCTCATAGCATGTATAATCATTGATATTATGTATCTATTAAATATTAACTATGATTAGGAGAAAAAAATTAAAGGGGTTTATATGGAGAAAAGTTAATATTGATCATTTAAACAAAATAAAGGTGAAATATTTACCTATAAAATGAATAAAAATAAAATGTATTCAAACAGAACAGCTTTTTAAAAATGGGTAGGTACTCCTCCTTGATCCTTTGTTATTTGGAGACAAAATATATATCTTTGTTTATCCCTGTGGTCTTTCTCCTCTGGACTGTGTTTTAAGAAGTAGCAATGTTCTATGATTTCCTACTAAATAAAGATGTATACATAAACAGGTATTTTTAAAATGTGTATGTCACTAGCCTGTGCTCTAAAGATACTGTTAGTTCCCAAGGCTAAAATGATATTGACTCTACCTTCAAGAAGCTTACAGCCTTGAGAGAGAAAGATACATAAAATGACGGTTTATGATAAGTGCAGAAATTGATGCCTCACACAGCAACCTGGGATCACAAAGGAGGAGGTAACTAACTCCTCTGGCAAACCAGAGAAGCCTTCGAAGGGGCTGGTGGTCAGACTGGATCAGATGGATTACTGCTTTGGGCAGTGTTGAGAAACCTTTAGACTGGAAGCTTCATAAAGTCTTCAGTTTCGTAAAGACAGGAGAATAGTCGGCAAAGTCCGATTTGCCCGATGATGTGACTGAGATGCACTAAAAGCTAGAAGTGTGCAGTGGAAATAGACATATATGTACTGCATGGAAGAAGGGCTTTAGACTCCAAGCTGGAGAGAAACAAGCCTGTATCCCCCAAGAGGATGTGGAATTTGGGACATGCCTCTCAGGGGACTCATCTAGTCCAAGCCCATGTCTGGGGGATGAAACAGAGGTCATTTACTAGTTTGGATGCCAAGAAGTTGACGTTCCTGATCCCGAGATCTTTTTTAAACTCTTGAGTAGGTACCCACTTCATCAACATTGCAGATTTAGTTTGGGATGAGGAGAAGGCTTTACATGTGTCTGAGCACTGCTTGGACTTGCACAGGTACTGAAATAGTTGGCACTATGTTAGGTTTAAGAAATATGGAATAAACACAGCAGACAATAACAACATATAGGGTATGACATACAGTGCTATGGAAAAAATAAAGCAAGAAAGGGCTGAGACGGAGAGCAATTTTAAATAGGAGGCCAGGTAAGATCTCAATGAAGAGATGACATTGAAGTAATTACCCATTGAAGGGGAGGGGATGAGCCATGCGGTTATCTAAGAGAAAGACAGTTCTGAGCAGACAGAACAGGGTGTGTACATGACAGGTTCACGGACCAGCGGCGTGGCCAGGACAGGATGGAGTAAACAAACAGGAGGATACGGAGAAAGAGGTCAAGGGAGCACAGGCAGGAGCGGGCCACTGTAAGGATAGCGTTCTGCTTTCACTCTGAGTGAAACAGGAAGCCACTGAAAGGTTCTGAGCAGAGGAGTGACATGAAAGGACATATTTTAAAGACTTGCAGTGGCTACTGGACTGAGAAAAGATGGGAAAGGAGCAAGAGTGGAAGCAAGGAAGCCGTTAGGTTACTGCAGTAATGCAGGTCATGTAGCTAGTACAGGGTGGACTAGGACTGACGCAGGGACAGGTATCAGTCACTACTTGATGCTCTTCTAAGAATTTTCATGTGAACAAAATCAGGAAGCAATTATTGACATTTCCATTTTGAAAATGTATAAAAAGGCATGTTTATTTCATTCTTTCCTTAAACTGGGAAAACTCTCGGCTTTTGTGGCAACGTGTTGCTTTCCTTTCTGGATGTATTTTCAGAGATCCGAAAAAATATCCAGATGAATTGGGTAAAGCTGTGAGGAAAAAGATACCTCAAGGATGACTCCAAGATTCTTAGTCAAGGGCATGAAAGTTGTCACTGATTGTGATGGGGAAGATAAGTTTTGTGGGAGAAGATAAGGAAATAGCTTTCATACAAGTGGTGAAGGAGGTATCTATTAAGCATCCAAAAAAGGATGATGAGCAGGCAATTAATATAGGTGTTTGGAGTTCAGAGTTACGGTTCATTCTACATGCCCCAGATGAACTGATTATAAGTAGTTTGATTACCATGAATTGTTAAATATTTAGGATATTATTTTTGATAATATCTATTAAGTGGCATTAGAGTTGTCAATCTAACCCATTTAATACATAATGTGCATATCCAGGTTTATTTTTACTAAAAAGTCACTTTGATTATGTAATTCCTTTGCTCAGAGGTCTTCAGTAGTGCCCCATGGTCTATGTAATAAAGTTAAAATTTCTTAGTCTAAAATTAAAAGCTTTTTCCAATTTGATCCAAATTAACTTTAGGCAGAGCACATGAGCCCCTCTCTAGTTACACTGCGCTTATAAGAATCCTTCATACTTAGGCTTGTCCATCTCTGTTTCCTTTAAGTTGCTCCCCTTAATGGTAACATAGCTCAGTTCTCACCATCTATGAACATCCAATCCATCCTTCAAGGCCCAGCAAAAATTCCAACTCCTGCAATAACTATGAAAGCTCAGAATGAGCTCTCTCTGAATTTTCACAAGCATGCTCATATATATATATATATATATATATATATATATATATATATATATATATGTTTCATTGAGAGTAGGAACTTTCATTTTTCCTTTGGAACCCACTTAGTGCCATGTGCATTGTAAGTGATATGTAAATGATTGATGAGCCCTATCCTTAAGGCCATATTATTATTAATATCTAAGCTCTTATATATGTTATTATGAACAGCAACCCTAGGAAGAAGACACCTTTACTATCCCTAGTTTCCTATGTGGGACTTGAGACTTAAGGGCCTTAAGCATCATTCCCAGATTTATAAGCAGTGACTGGTAGAGCTGAAATATGAATCCAGATGGCTGCTTTCTAAGGGCAGATGTTTTAGTCACCACCAGATACTCTGTCTCCTAGCTAGACAGCTTAGAATAGGTAAGTACCGCTGCTTAGAGTGGGTGGCCTATCCCTTCTCCAGTGGATCTTCCCAACCCAGGAATAGAACTGGGGTCTCTTGCATTGCAGGTGGATTCTTTACCAACTGTACTGTCCAGGAAGCCCACTTAGATAGCACATTCACTTAAAATCCATGCAAATAGATCCAGAAAGCAAAGGAAGTTTTTCAACCCCCATTCTAAAAGGATATTGAAGAAAAATCCATGTTTATTTCACCTACCAAAGAATCTCTCCAAGCATTTATAGAAATGTGATTTCTCTCAGACTAATTTTGAGGGAGTTATCATCAACTGGAATGACTGTGCCTGACCACTGACTGGTAACTCCTTGGTCCTTCACTTCACCATATTTCTGTATGTTTGTTATTTTCCTCTAGATATTAATATTATTTTATTCACTTGAGAAATGAGAACTCCTCAGACTTGCTTTAGAAACATGGAGTGACATGTCCATTTCTCTGAAAGTTATTGCAGCTACTAAGGCTTCTCAGGGAACAAAGTTTGGCTAAAAGTCAGACACTGCAAGTATACAGCATATGGGAGGCAGTGGAGGTGAGGCAAAGAGAGCGTGTATAACAGAAAATATCCAGAGTATTCCTAGGACTGTACTAAGGCACATTCCTTTTTTTCTCCCACCAAACTTGGGGCACTCCAGAAGAGTTACTATTTATTCATAAATCACCACATGGCTCTCTGAATCTAATAGAAAACCCATTTGTTGTTAAACTGGCATGGCAGGAGAGGCAAAAAATAAAATAATGAAAAATGCAAAAATACAGGATTTCCATTCAATAGAATCACTTACACCCTGATGGACTACAACAACGAATGTTCAACAGGATACCCATACAGACAGGACCTACAGACAGCAACGCCTGGCAAGCAAGTGTTCTTTCTAACCACTTCTTTAGGTCAGTGCCACCACATCCACTGGGTTATTCTTACTAAAAATGCAGATAAGGCTGAAGGGAACTTTGACCGTATATAACTATGCTTTGAGTATGAGTGTATTTGGGAGGAGGGGTTGGGAGAGAAAATAATACATTTTTATGTGTTTTTTTTTTTCCCCTGATGAGTGGATTTGACAGTTAATGAAGTGTCAGTCTCCAGGAAACCCCTGCTTATATTCCCTAAAATCAAATCACACGTGACTCGTTTTACCTTTAGAACTCTGAACAATTTGTTTCCCACTTGTACTTTTGGATATTGCCTTAAGGAATATCATTCTGTTTCACTCAAGTGTACCCCCTAAACAGACCAAGAAACCAGCAGAAAGTATACACACACACACACACACACACACACACACACACACACACACACACACATGCGCGCGCATTCCGGATGGAGAGAGCCACAGACATCAGGGGTGTGGCCAGTTCAGGAAGCAGAGGGAATTAATTCAGTGTGGCAGGAACACAAGAAGCAGAGATGGAGAGCTAAAGATGAAGAGCTAAAGCAGACAAATGAGAGTCAAATCCTAGCCACCCATTCATTCCCTTTTAAAGAGTTTGAATTTCAGGAGTTTTAGGGTTTATCCTACATATATGTTGATATTGAGTGCTGCTGCTGCTAAGTCGCTTCAGTCGTGACCAACTCTGTGCAATCCCATAGACGGCAGCCCACCAGGCTCTGCTGTCACTGGGATTCTCCAGGCAAGAACACTGGCGTGGGTTGCCATTTCCTTCTCCAATGCATGAAAGTGAAAAGTGAAAGTGAAGTTGCTCAGTCGTGTCCGACTCCTCGCGACCCCATGGACTGCAGCCCACCAGGCTCCTCCATCCATGGGATTTTCCAGGCAAGAGTACTGGAGTGGGCTGCCATTGCCTTTTCCATGATATTGAATAGAGAGGTCTAAAGAAAACTGTAAACTAAGTAACTAAATTCTTTTCTCTTTCCTTTCTATTCCTGCCTCTCCCTTTGTTCCCTTTCCTCCAAGTCAAGAATGAGGTCTTCTGCTCCGTCACGGCCCCTGTGTGTGGCTCAGAGCACCTGCTTTCCGAGCTTTTATCTGCACTACCTATCAAGTGCTCCATTACCTCAGTGCCCCGTAAAACTACAAGCCAACTCATTAAAGCTGAATGTTAGTGAAAAAGAAGATTTTACTTCCCTGGAGTTATGAAGAAAATGTGGACCAACTACAGAAAAAAGTCTTGAGACACCCAATAACTTTGTCATGAATTATTTTCTTTTCTAGTTCCATAAGAATTAGTAGCTCTTACAGAATTATACATGACATTAAATTTCACACAGTTAAGCTGATACACATAAGACACTGCCAGAAAATTTCCTTAGGGAAATAAGTACCCCAAGTTGTCAAAAAGTCAACAGTTACTTAATTGATCTGGGAAATACAGTGAAGTTATGGCAGTTGGGCTACTGAGGAAAGAAAGATTTGGTGTGCCTAGGCTAGTCTGTGGTAACTTCCTCCTCCAGTGAGAGAAACTGCCAGTAAAGGAAGAAAGGCAATTTACATACCATAGCAAGGCGATCTGCCTTGTGTGTCACTCACAGCTTGCCAGCTTGAGACATCCTGGGAAGCCCCTAGCTGGAAGAGAAGAAAAGTTATCGTCACAGTCGCTGTTAGCGTTATTCTGTGTAATTCACATACAGAGTCACTTCTGTACATTTTCAGCGAAAAATTGTTACTGTTGTTTTCTGCCACGAGTAAACTATTTTTGTAGTATTTTTTAAATTACGTACATTTTGCTCTCACTTTAAAACACATTTTCTTCTTTTTTTTTCTTTCTGCTCTCCAAGCCTCCAGGAAAAACAGTTTCTGTGGCACATTTCTTACAGAGCTCAGCTAGAATGAGTGGTGCAGAAAGTTCTACGGATCATGCAGAGGTAAGAACACATTTCTGGGGGATGAATTCACCATATGTAGCATCAACAGTATCGCTAATGGCTAATTATGCAATGACTATAAGAATAGCAATGTCTAGTGTGCTTTCTTCAGCTAAGATACGCTCTACATATTTCAACAATGCTATTCAATAAAGAAAAAATATCTAGGTGACTAGGTGCATTTTCTTTGACACCTCTGAGCTACATCTCTTTTTTTTTTTTAACAAAGTGAGAAATAAAAGCCTATCCTTTCAGCTTTTCAATTCTGTTTCACATTTTGCTCTTGACTTAAAAAAAAATTGGTTTAATGTAAAATTTAAGAGAATATTATATTGGTGTGCTTAGAAATAAAATCTATTACAGCAATAGAGTACCTGTCGTAAAATACTTATATACATGCAATTAATATCACATTCTTTGCTCTGTTACTGTTTACTGCAACAGATACTAATTGAAAGTGTTTTCTTGAAGTATTTTTTAATGATAAGTAAGATATAATAGGAAACAGACTCTTTCAGCCATTCAGGTTTTAATTTAGCAGTCCCAGAACTTGAATCTCTTAAAAGCTGATCTGGGCATTAGGGTAAATGAGAAAGCAAGATCTGAATAATTTGCACATAGATTACATTTTATTGGGAGTAATTTTTCTTTAAATGAGCCCTTAGAAGGACCTGTGACCTAAAAATCTTTCTATGCCTTCATTAGCAAATAAGAAGCACAGCAAAAACAAGTGAAAAGTTTCTCCAAAACTTTTTATTTGACTGTTTTGTTTCATTTTAATACACATCTATGTAAGATGCATGGTGGTAAAATGTTGATTAATCTCCACAAAAATTCTTAGTGATATATTTATGACTATTGCTGTGCTTTATCTATCTTGTAGATTTAATATATTTACTAAATCATTTTATAAAAATTTGATAAAGAATTATTTAAAAATAACTTTTAAAAGAAAATCAAGTGTCAAAATAGTTCATAATTTTTCAGAGAAAATTATATATGGAAAAAATGCAATCTGATTACTCTCAATCTAAATTCTCAGAAGGCAGGGTCATACAAATATCTGCTAGTCACAGAATTTTTTTTGTCTTTGTTACAAATAGAAAAAAGACTTCTTGAGGACCCCAAATTCAAGTTCTAAACCATGGTGTGAATTGGAGGAACCTTGAACTTTAATATGAATCATGAAAATCAGTGGTATTTGTTAAAAATAGAGGTGGGATGAATAGGTGGAGCAGAGAGAATTTTAAGACAATTCTACAAGACATTCTACAGGATCTTATAGTGATAGATACATATCATTACATATTCATCTACAGCCACAGAATGCACAACAGCAAGAGGGGATCGTAATGTAAACTGTGGGTTTGGGTGATAATGCTGTGTCAATGCAGGCTCATCTGTTAACAGACATACCACTCCGGTAGAGGATGCTGACAATGGGGAAAGCTACCCATGTGTTGGGGCAATAGCTATATGGGAAATCTCTCTACTCCCCACTCAGTTTTGCTGTGAACCTAAAACTGCTCTAAAAAGTAAAGTCGATTAAAAAGAAGATAGAGTGCTATAGCTCCCTTTCAGAAAATCTGATCGGTGTTCTGGGTGCTTCTATGTATAGCAAGCCCCCAGGTGAATGCACCCTAGTGGTGAGAGAACCGCTAGTCTAGAATCCAGTTTTTCTGCATCTCGGCTTTGCCAAGCCCAGCACATACTAAGTAGGGTTGCTTCACAGCATTTTCCAAATCAGCTATGACTAATTTTTAGTCTGTTCTGATCCAGAATAAGTTCTGTCCCTTAGAAGTCTTCCTAAAAACCAGAAATCTCAATTGCAGGACCCAACATACTTCTCCCCTGGAAACTGATATCACTTCTGGCACTGGGTCAAACCAGTTTGAGGTCAAGAAGCAGGTATAATCATCCTGATTTTTGTCAACCTACAGAAGAATGCCTCTTTTTAAATGCAGTCTTACTTACACATGTGTCTGAATAGGAAGTAACTAAGAAAACTAAGAACAGGGTCTATAGAGGTGTAAAAATCCATGGAACCCTAAAACACTGAGACAAAAGCTAGCAAAGATAGAAAAATAATTTTATAAATCATTTCTAATGAAAAAAGTCCTGGAACTTCCATGGAGACTATAAAACAACATTTCTTGTAACGTTTCTGGCAAAGGCCATCATGTTTTGAAAATATTTCTTATTGTTCATGAATACCCTTAAGCAATTTCTTGGTCCACAAATGGCAGATTTCCAGGCTACCCTCATCATCCAATTCATTGTATTACTTTATGATTCAGCCATGCAATGGTTTTAAGACTACTGAGTTAGAAAAGAGAAAACAGTACTTTAGTGAACTTTGCTGGTGATCGCTTTAGACAGATGGTAGGCAGTTTCCAGAATTTTTGTGCTTTCTTTAAATGAATAATATTTTCTTAAAAATAAAAAAGTGATTAATTTTTCACCATGCCAATGATTTATTATTAACCTAGATCTGTCACCTAGCGGCTTTATACATAGGGCTGGTTAAAATTACACAACATGAGATGACCTATGCTCACCTCTCTAAGATAATCATATGATGGTCACTGAAGTAGTTAATGTATTATTATTGCTTCGGAATCAGTTTGTCTCCATGTAACATACTGTGTTAGTCTCCTTTTCTTGGTTCTATCATTCCTCTGACTTTTAGGGCCACTCCAAATCATGGGCATGTCTATATAAATGAATTCTTTTTTAAAATTTTACCAGGTACATACCTGACATGTATCGATGAAACTTACCTGATTTCTATATACATTATATTCTGTATTTTCATTTTTGGGGAAAAATGATTAAAATCCAAATTCATAAAATTCTAAATTCTTGCTTACCTCTTATATGGATACATTTGTAATTTATTCAATAATTGTCAAGGTTGTTAATTCATATAAAAGAGTTTCTAAAATATAAAGCTTTTTCATCAACAGTTCTCTATGGAGATGATAATATTTTAGCAAAATTTTTATAAATTACAACATGAGAGCTTGTGAAAGGCAGCATTTCTCCTGTTTATTTGATAGACTATTCTGCTTTGCTCTTTTTTTTTTTTAAGTGTGCTCAATCGTCAAGAAGAAAGAACTTAAATTCTCTTGAACAAAAGATAAGATGTCTGGAAAAGCAGAGAAAAGAGGTAATTTTGCAATATTAGTTGGAGCAACATGGGCCATGAATTAATGCTGAGAATAAGAGGCACCTAGAGCCTCTTCTTTTTGTTGCTGGTTGCAGTGCGTACCTTCAGGATAACAGACTGCATTGTACTGAGAGCAAATGCTTCTTTCTTACTCACCTACGCATCTCTCACTCAGTCTCTCAATGCTTGCGCAAATGAGTAAAAATGACAAACCCATGAATTCAATCATTAAAATTTAATTTTTTTAATTAGATGTTTCTTCCACATGGGCCAGGTGAGTTTATCATCTGGGCTGTTAATGCT
Source organism: Capra hircus (assembly GCF_001704415.2). Taxonomy (NCBI): domain Eukaryota; kingdom Metazoa; phylum Chordata; class Mammalia; order Artiodactyla; family Bovidae; genus Capra; species Capra hircus. The sequence goes on from NC_030813.1 coordinate 4,613,644, forward strand.
CTGCAATCTGACACACCTTGAAACTCAAATTGTCAAAGGCTTTATTGTATAGTTGACTTGGGTACTATGACATCATGAGTTGGCATCCGACCAACAGGGGTTAAGGAGCACTATCACAAAAGAAGTTTGTTTTAAAACGTCATTGGGTATGTAATGGATATTCTTTTGAGTTCTGTTTTTCTGAGTTAATGAATATTAGAACTTCTTTATTCTCCTTGCCAGAGGAAGAGGTACAAAACTAACCCTTCTGGCACCGCGTTGTCAATCTGGTACTTCCTTTTCTAAGTCACTTTCTACATTACAGCCTTTCTGTCTTCTTCCGTGTCCTCCACCCTTCTTTGATACTGCGTAAAATAGTGTGCTCTTCTGGGCAAGTACTGAACTTCAGCAAAGTAATGGTACCAGAGCACAGAAATGTTAGTCCCTAAAATGACAGCAGCGTGGGGATCTTTATAAGATAATACTATATAGTCTTATACTAAAAAGTCACAGCTAGTTCTAGCATCAGAGTTACCTAGCTACTGCCACTCTGTATTAGGTATTTTGTTTTGTAACTAAGAAAATTTTGTTACCTTTTTAGTCATTATTAATCTTCTCCATGTCTGTCCTATATTTATAGCTGTTGGAATTTCTTTTAATGTGGAAAGCTGTAGACTTCCTAACTAGAAAACTAAAAAGAGGTCATAGTATTTTTCTTTTCATCTATTTAGCACATAGTTTTGAAGTTTGAAACAAAAGTTTCAAATTGTTTGCAGCCTAAATTGCTTCTAAAATTGTCTTATGACAAAACTATTATTCCTCAAATAATCTACGCTTTCAAAAAAGTGATATTATCTATTAGTTGAGTATATTATACAAATCATGTACTGATTTTTTTTAAAAAACACATTACTGCACGCAAATGATTATCAGTTAATGAGGCTTGGAATTTTTAATATAAATTCTGCCTTTAAAAGCTATAAGAAATATTACATTATAAGAGTCAAGATAAGCACATAGAAAAATATGGAAAGATTTGAAAAATACTTCAAATATGAATAAATATTACAGAAAACCACTAATGCAATTTGTATCAGGTTCTAGTTGGATTGAACAAAGAAGATGAAAATTCAGATAAGTATGCAAAGTTAAAAGTTTCTAATAAATTGTTCGGCTGACTAGTCAAGATATACCTAAGATGTACTAGTTTTTCTTATGTGAGCCAATTATGAAAGGTGAATGTGTTAACTCATCCCAGATCTACCAGAACTTGGTGGAAAGAATACTGTCTTCACCAATGACTTCCAAAATCTTACCTCAAAAAGTGATTTCATTTTGACTAAATTTCCAACTGGGCAGAATCCTTTGTTGATTTACCAAATTCTAACAATTTCAGCTCCTGGAAGTTAACCAGCAATGGGATCAGCAATTTAGAAGCATGAAAGAGTTATATGAAAGAAAGGTAAACACCTCTCTCTGTTTGGTATTTGCTTTAAATCAATAATCTGAGTGAGCCAAGTATGTGAAGATTTTCATTGATTTCAACTACAGGAAATTTGTGAATAGCCAGACATCTGTTGAAAAATGATAAGGGGGAGGGTGCTGAGTGTATTACTGGCCTCATGGTACTGAAGATTAATGAAGGAAGCGAAGGTGTCAGTGAATTGTCTTGAGAATGTAAAAATAAAGATACTAAAAATAGCCTCCAGCAACATCTCTAAGTCCTTATGCACATTTATCATAGCTCACAGAGCATCCTGGCTCTGTTACTAGCAGCCATAAAAGCACAAAGTTATATGTGAGGTGAGAGATGGCTTAAAGTTCATACTATTTTATACAAGGCTGGTTCTCTAATTCTTCATAGCATAAGCTGTTGCCCACAGATAAGGAAAGAATCTAACAGTGAGTGAGGGAAAATGGGGCAAACCCTCTTCTCTCTAAAGCATGTTCGACAAGAAACTTTTGTTTTGGTGAGAAATAATCTTTTTTTTTTTTTTTTGAAAAAAAATATATTTAAAGAGGAAAAGTCAATTTATTGTTTAAAATCATTTCATGTTTCAAAAGAGAGAGAAGAAAAAGCAAACTCCCTAAATAATTCAAAATTAAGAAATTTGACCACGAGTGAGAAATACAGCAGAATTGCTCTTTTCTTCCCCATTTTGATACTCAAAATATTACATTTAGAAAAAGTAGGATAGTTTTCACTACATCAGGCCATGGCCAAGCCACTTTATATATTAAAATTCAGAGGGGCATCTTTTGAGTCTCCAAATTTTAAATCACATGATCCCAGAGAAAACGTTTAGTTATCTTCCCAAAGGGCTTGCAGCTGCGTGAAGACCCAGGGTTAAAAATGGTCACACTCCCCATCTTTGATGAAGTGCTTGCTCCTAAGGCTTCTCTCCCTGGGCCCCTGTCACCCAGACACCTAATTTGGAATTTAATAGCAGGTCAAGAGGCTTAGCACGCACTGCACAGCAGGTCAAATGCTGCAGGTTATTGAGGAGTAAAGGCCTTATCTGTTTTTCTGCAATGTAAGCATATTCACTGATCTCCATCCTTCGCTGCCCTCTTCAGATCAGGCAAGGCACACCTTGCCAGTTGAAAATAGAATGACAAGCCTCGATGGCTCCCGTAAAGTCTAAGGGTTTATTCCCTCCAAAGGGGTGTGGTCTGGAGAAAGGAGCCTACAAGCTCTTTTGGTGTTTGCTTTTTTCTCTTGTAGAGGAAGTATTTTTTAAAAAGCAAAAGACCTGATCTTGGTTTGTGGGAAGAAAGAGTGGGAAGAAGAGCCCACAGTGGGAAGAAGAGCCCCTCCCTAGGGGATGCCCAGGAGTGAGCCAGTTCTGTCCCCGGGTGTTGGGCTGGGAAAAATACAGGGGTTGTGGGCTTCGGACTAGGTGTCTGCAGCTGTCTGTGAACCACTCCTGCAGGTCGCAGAGCTGAAATCGAAACTGGATTCCGCAGAAAGATTCCTGGGAACACTGGAGAAGGAGCGGCTGCAGAGCCCCAGGGAGAGCTACCCAACGTGCCGCTGGACCAGTGAGCCCCCGTGGCTTGCGGAGGTGGGAGGGGCTCGGGAGCGAATCCCTGCCCCCGATGGGCCAGGCTGTACAGGTTACCCGAGGGCCCAAACCAGGGGCCAGGTCTCTAGAATCAGAAGGCAGGAGGCTTCCTATTCGCTTCTTCCTTTGCTGTTCAGCAGGCTCCATCCGCAGGGAGAACCAAGCCACAGATTTGGGGGTGTTTTTCTAGGGCATTGCAGCCTAGGAAAAAATTCATTTTGCTTTTTTGCTTTTACTCATATTGATTTATTTTTACTGCTGTTGTTGATAATATGACAAATCTTTGTACAGCTGCTTTTCAGCTTACAAGAAGCTTTACAAATAAGTATGACTTTTGTCACCCTAAAAAGATAACAGTTTTGAAAAGTGATCCTCCTCATCTCATTTAACATTCTCTGCCCATTTGTGAGGAAAATCTTCCCTTTGTCATTTTAGAGATGAGAAGGCTGAGGTGTAGAGTTTAGACGGCTTGTCAATGTCTGTAAGTAGCACATGGGAAAATGGGACTTGAACCCAGTCTCCAGCTTGGAAGGGTCCTTTAATCCTCCTGAGAACTAGAAAGTGGCACTGAGATGATGCCTTTTCTTAATGTGGACTCCTGGTTTTACTTTTAGTTATGGGACTTTACAGTTATGGGACTATGAACAAAGCTAGTAAAGATGATGGAATTCCAGTTGAGCTGTTTCAAATCTAAAAGATGATGCTGTGAAAGTGCTGCACTCAATAAGCCAGCAAATTTGGAAAGTGCAGCAGTGGCCACAGGACTGGAAAAGGTCAGTTTTCATTCCAACCCCAAAGAAAGGCAATGCCAAAGAATGCTCAAACTACCGCACAATCGCACTCATCTCACACGCTAGCAAAGTAATGCTCAAAATTCTCCAAGCCAGGCTTCAGCAATACGTGAACTGTGAACTTTCAGATGTCCAAGCTGGTTTTAGAAAAAGCAGAGGAACCAGAGATCAAATTGCCAACATCGGCTGGGTCATCAAGAAAGCAAGAGAGTCTCAGAAAAACATCTATTTCTGCTTTATTGACTATGCTGAAGCTTTTGACTGTGTGGATCACAACAAACTGTGGAAAATTCTTCAAGACATGGAAACACCAGACCACCTGATCTGCCTCCTGAGAAACCTGTGTGCAGGTCAAGAAGCATCAGTTAGAACTGGACATGGAATAACAGACTGGTTCCAAATTGAGAAAGGAGTACTTCAAGGCTGTCAGGCTGCTTATTTAACTTACACACAGAGTACATCATACAACATGCCAGGCTGGATGAAGCACAAGCTGGAATCAGGATTGCCGGGAGAAATATCAATAACTTCGGATACACAGATGACACCACCCTTATGACAGAAAGCAAAGAAGAACCAAAGAGCCTCTTGATGAAAGTGAAAGAGGAGAGTGAAAAATTTGGATTTAAACTCAACATTCAGAAAACTAAGATCGTGGCATCCAGTCTATCACTTCATGGCAAATAGATGGGGGAAACAAAGGAAACAGTGAGATACTTTATTTTGGGGGACTCTGAAATCACTGCAGATGGTGACTGCAACCATGAAATTAAAAGACACTTGCTCCTTGGAAGAAAAGCTATGACCAACCTAGACAGCATATTAAAGAGCAGACACATATCCTCCCTTTTGAAGCTCCCTCCCATCTCCCTCCCCATCCCACCCCTCTGATTAATGTTGAGGTTTGACAGAAAACAGCAAAATTCTGTAAAGCAATTATCCTTCAATAAAAAATAAATTAAATTTTTAAAAAAGCAGAGATATTACTTTGCTGACAAAGGTCAGTCTACTCAAAGGTTTTCCAGTAGTAATGTATGGATGTGAGAGTAGGACTATAAAGAAAGCTGAGCATCAAAGAATTGAAGCTTTTGAACTGTAGTGTTGGAGAAGACTCTTGAGAGTCCCTTGGACTGCAAGGAGATCCAACCAGTCAATCCTAAAGGAAATTAGTCCTGAATCTTCATTGGAAGGACTGATGCTAGAGCTGAAACTCCAATACTTTGGCCACCTGATGTGAAGAACTGACTCATTTGAATAGACCCTGATGCTGGGAAGAATTAAAGGCAGAAGGAGAAGGGGACAACAGAGGATAAGATGGTTGGATGGACCATCACTGACTCAATGGACATGAGTTTGGGCAAGCTCTGGGAGTTGATGATGGACAGGGAGGCCTGATGTGCTGCAGTCCATGGGGTCGCAAAGAGTCAGACATGACTGAGCGACTAAATTTCACTGAACTGATGGGACTTCATGGATATTGTAGGAAAAGGGCAGAGGTCCTTGAGCTCTAATGGCCTCTCATTTTTTCAGACAGGAAAAAGAAGAAGAATGCTAATTTTCTCAGGTGAAGTCTTGTGACTGATATTGTGATGAAGTGGTTGTGTTTTACAACATGTACCAGTCTTAAAGCAGTTTCACAAATTAGTACATGACAACATCTGTTCAGATTTCCCACCTTGCTAAGGATATCTTTGGCAGTGTCCAAAGAAAGCAAAGTTTAGTAGTTCCCTTTCTGCCATGTAAAAGTTCCTTTCTGTTCCATCTATACCCAGCTCAGGAATCATGGTTATTTTTTTCCCTGTGCCATTTGGATCATTTTCTAGTTGAAATAATTTTCTCTTAAGCTATGCTAAGTTAGAAAAAGGTTGGTGAATTTTCTAGGTGTGCATATAGATCTATTCTGGTTAACCAAAGGCAAATAGAAATATTTTCACTTTTAAAGAAAACAACTCACCTAAAGTTGATTTCTTAAATCATTGTTTTGGGAAATAATAGCTATTAAAACAATATACTTTAACATATAGATTTACCTAAACTCTAGAATATTTATTTTACTAGGTTAAAATTTTCTTCTCATTGAGAATCCAGTTCACTCAACAAAATGTTTACTGCCCAGAATATAAAATTAAGAGATAGGAGACAGCTGTTGTTTGAATCCAGAACCTGTGTCTAAGCCACCAGTCTTGCTTCAGGTACTTAAAACACTGGATCGCTTGAAGGTGATCTGAAAAGTGGAGGAGTGGTGGCCATTGGACCAGCCCATCTCTACATTTTAAAAGTAATCATCACAAAAATACAGCGCTCTGAGTAATTATCTGTGGTGTAGGGTCTTATTGCCTGAGGTTTTATCCTTTATCCTCTTCTGTCTCTCTCCAGGCCAGAATGAAGCAGGGCTTTGAGACATTGGTATTTTTTGTTGCAGTGACACTTTTGCATTTTAGAACTTCCAATTATTTTTTAGTGGATCAGGCTTTCGTCACCACCTTAAAACAGTGCATAGGAAATAGCTTATTCTGCAGACTCATTTGATCCTTAAAAGTGAGGAGTGGGGATTTTGACATCTTGTTCTGGGGTCACAAAACTCAGTAGCAGTAAGGGTAACATAAAGATTTCTTCTATCCTAATCCTGACTTCCACCCAGAGTTGTTGTTGTTTAGTTGCTAAGTCACATTCGACCCTTTTAAGATCCCATGGACTGTATCCTGCCAGGCTCCTCTGCCCATGGGATTTCCCAGGCAAGAATACTGAAGTGGGTTGCCATTTCCTTCTCTAGTCGATCTTCCTGATCCAGGGATCAAACCCGCATCCCCTGCATTCACAGGCAGGTTCTTACAGATGAACGATGAGGGAAGCCCACCCAGAGACTGTTACTCAAGTGGGATGTTAAGTGAAAAATCTAGTAGGTCTTCTTTTGTTTTGTTTTAATTTCAGTAGTAGTCCTACAAAATCATCTCATCTGAATTTTATTGATTTGGAATTTGTTTTCTTGCTTTCTATTTCAGAAGGAAAAGGAGAGCCTAAATGGAGAATTACATGAATTGAAGATAGAGAATAACCTTTTGAAGGAAAAAAATGCTCTCATGAACCACAAGAAGCAACATTATGAATGTGAAATAAAACGCCTCAATAAGGTATCAAGCCAGATGAAGTTGAAGAGGTCAAATGTGAGGTTTCTGTATAAAGACTACATTCTGAGCTGAAACTCACAGCAAAATCCACTCACGCTGCAATGCAGCTCACAGGCTTGGGGGGCTTGCACAAAAGGTCTCTGTAATTTTATAAATCTCTCCTATATTCCTCATTCAGATATACTTGGCTAAGGATTTTGGGGGGAATTCGTGTCTCTGCAAAGACTGTCATGAAAAAGATAAGGAGATATTATAAAAGAGAGTAAGAATTTCTTTTTTGGTAGTTCAAAGAACCACATAAAGCAAGTGGGTGTTTGTGAAGAGTAGTGTATGTCTTGGTCAACCACAAAAGTTTCCTGAGGAAACAGACTGCACTTAAAAATCATCACTGTGGAGCTGCTGGGTGTGAAGCAGACTATATGGAAGCAGACTAAATGCCAAATCCAAGAACGGTGGCCTTTCAGAGAAAAAGCCTTTTAGCGGGGAGAGTGGGGATAGATCTATTAAAAAAATGCTGGTGATTTTAATGCCTTCACTTCAACTTAACTATTCAAAGGGGCCACCTTTGAATTGCTGCAAAAGAATGACTTGTGAGTGAGTGTGTCTGTGTGTTGTTTCATGAACTAAACCTTAATTTTCTGTGGGAAGGGATTGCTGACTTATTCAGAGGAAAAAAAGTTAAACCCTTTGCTGTTGACTTTTTCATACATGGACCATAGAAATACCTGTAGGAGTTGAAATATTCATCTCTCAAGCTAGGTATTTCTTGGCCAAAGTAACAGAAATTGTCTTCTAAAGTGAGTAGGTGATTGGCCTTAAACACGTGCTCAGCGCTTGCATTTTGGACTGTGTGCCATCCTGTAGTTAAGTAGTTTCCAGAGGTATAACTTAAAGATTCCCAGAGTGTTAATGATGTGCCTGTACAGTGGATAGGATGCTTTGCAAATGCGATGCTGTATTTGATCTATTTATGAGGCAAGCTATTATTCAGGATAAAGTAAGAAATTGGAGGTTGACTTCATAAACACTGTACTTCTCTATCCTTTAAGAGAGAAAATCAATGTTCAGAGATACAGATTAAGGGCATATGGATTTTCTCTCTTATTCTCTGCTGGAAATTCTCTGCAAATGAATGAGAGGAACTGACATTAATTGAGATTATACTTGAAATTTCTCCCACTTTTGGTATGTCGTCTCTTATTAGTTCTCTTCTCTGTTTCTCTAAATGTGGACATAAGGATATAAAGCCTGTATAAATTATGACAGTCAAGAACTCTGTTTTTAACTCAAGAAGCTCATATATAACCTTAATTTATGTGTATCTGCTTTTATAGTCAACAGAAAAAAAATTTTTAATAAGTAAAAACTTAATAGCTCATGATTATAATCCTGAAATCTCAATGAGAAAAATTAATTTGAGTAAAATTCAGAGCTTGGTACAAATGTCATCTTCTCAAAGTAGATTTTTCTGGTTATCCTAACTAAAATTACATACTACACCTCTAAATTTTCCTGTTTTAATTTTTCCTTGGTATTCATTGCTATTTAATACATGCAAAATGTGCCATGTTTATTATCATTTTTGCTTTCTATCTCCCAGTCTTGATTATAAGCTCCATGTGGGCAGGATTTTTGCAGGGCAGACATCTCTGCTAGGCATGGTAGACCCAGTGTTGAGTACTCACAATACTTTTAGTGGCCCATTGAGATGCTTAATTTCTCTTAAGGTGAGAGGAAAAAAACTGAAAGTTTTAGGTCAAAAAAAATTTCATATGAATATTAACATATTCATCTTTGTAAGAATGCAATTATATACATTTACTATCAATACATATTTGTTTGAAGGAGGAGACGCACAAGGACAATATTCATAACAGGGCCCTGAGTGTCTCTCTTTTGTTCACTGCTGTATTCGAAGTGCCTGGAACAGGGCCTTGCTCATAATATGTTCTTAAATATTTTTTGACTGGATGAATTAACTAATGTAATTTACTGATAATGTAATACGTTCAATAGCCAATTGTGATCCTGACATTTATGCTTTAACAAGCATAATGCTTTACTCTTACATATGAGCAGTAAGAAAAAATGAAAGTGTACTTCAGACAAGAAGAGATTTCATCCCCCACATCTATACCTTCACCTGTCACTTTTAAAACACGGATAAAAAGTAATGAGCTATAAAAAGATTTTTTTCTCTTTTTTTCATTTAGTACAAAGAGATTTTTTTTTCTCATTTAGTGTCTAATGAAATGTAAGAAATTATTCTTTTATACTGTAGATTTTTCTTTTCTCTTTTACCACTGTAATAAATAGAAGTTACTCAAAAATGATGATTTGGGTAGCTAATTGTGCACACCATTCATCACAGGATGAAATTTAGGGGCCACCCTGCTTGCTCAAACTTACTGCCTGCTGACCCAGTCTCAGCAGAAATTCATAGCATGTCAGCTTAGCAATTAGCAGATGGTTTTCAGAAGTTCACACAATTACATGTACTCAGTTCTACTGTTTTGCTTTGAAGGAGATACCTAAGGGTATTGTTTTCCTAAAGTTCTGGACAAGAGAATCCAGATGTTTAATCTAAGCGAGAAAAATTACCTGGGGCTGGTCAACCAGTGCCACCCATGGGCAGAAGTGACGTGTCTGCCATCTCACCATCAGTGTGTCTCGTATATCTTATCTGTGCTGATGGTAAACTGCTGTTCTAGAATAGGTTACAGGTGTTTGTTCAGGGAAGTTGGAAAACCCCAAGATGAAATAAATATCTGCTAAACTCACCTTTCATTTATGATTCATTTGCAAAATTTCTAGAAGTCTGAATAGGTAGATCAGGAAATTCAAATATTACAAGACCCACAAAAAGTCTATTTATAGCTGTAGGATATGGAGCCAGCATATTTGATTGCCTTGACTCACTTCATTCACCCCACCTAGATTCTGATGCTACTAACATGTTTTTTTTTAAACATACCTATCATGATAATTCCTAGAACTGTATAGATTAGCAATACATTCTAACGAAATACAAATTATTAAACAACTTCTGTTATTTTAAGAATTCCTGGAGGAAGAAATAAGTTATTTTTCTTACAACCTCCTGAAAAATGGTATTTATATCAGGCTAGACAGCGTCCATAGTCTAGTCTTAACTATACACATATTTAACACCATAAACTTACTTTACTTTTCTAACCTTACAGCCATATTACATAGTAATGCAGGGAAGTGAGTTATTAGTAGAATCATCAAATGAACATCACTGAAGCAACTAATGAGATACAGAGGAATTAAAGTCTTGTAGCTTTGGAAGTGAACTTTTCTTATTTGTATAGAGGACTCATTCAATAAGGAGCAAGTAGTTGTGTTGTGTGCGGGCTTGGATACCGCAAGATGAGGTATGTTCTGTCACCATTTTTGGCAGCCATTTTATTTAACTTGTCACAAGGCAAAGGTCTTCAGAAGAGAAGATGGTATCTTTTACATAATCTGACCAAGTGTAGTATATGTCAGAGTACCATGGATTTATGATTAAGGATGATGATCTGGGTGGCAAATCTAAGAGTCTCTTGTTTCTTCCACTCCTTCACTCCATGGTGAAAACACCGAATTGTACTGAATGTCAAGAAAGCAGAGCACTCTCTCCACCTTGTGGGCTGCCCTGGTGGCTCAGTGGCAAAGAATCCATCTGGCCAGTGCAGGGGACGTGGTTTGATCCCCGGGTCAGGGAGATCCTCTGGAGAAGCAAATGGCAACCAACCCCAGTATTCTTGCCCAGGAAATCCCATGAGTGAGAAACTTGGCAGGCCACAGTGCATGGGGTCACAAAGAGTCAGACACGTCTTAGCGACTAAACAACTCTCTACCCTGTGGTGGGTTAATGGATGTTTTATTGGAGAATAAATATAACTGTAGCTAGGCCAGGGCATGGTATGCTGAAGGAGAGCAGAGCAGAACAGTGCCGGATCTAATGGTAACAAGTCTGCATGGATTCCCGCCTCTCCTGTAGGAGACATGGTTATATAGCAGAAACACATTACTCAGAATGCGATCTGAGACCATCAGCTGCAGCTTTTGAGGAGTGCAGACTTTCAGTTCCTACCCCCACATGTACTGATTCAGGATGCTTGGGGACAATGCCCAGGGATGGGCATATTTGCTGCCTCTCCAGGTGATTCTGATGCTTCCTAAAGTTTGAGCTTTATTGATGGAGCGTATATTTGACTGAAGCAGAGACTCTAGAGAAAGACTATGTATCTGTTTTCCAACCATGATTAGTCAGGTGGGAGGGAGGGTCTGTAATATCAAAAACCTTAAGTCACAATGAGAGTTGAATAACATGAGCATCATCATGGAGAAAAGACAGAGATTCTGGAAAAAAAATGCATCTATGCTAGAAAATCAGACTAACGTTATTTAGTGAGGCCTTTAAAAATGAACTTCTACCTTGTGAGTGCATTTGAAACGATTGTAATAATTGCAGAGAAATACGTATGTGGCAACTCTTAGGTCAACAGTGTGCTTATCTTATAATACAGGCTCTGCAGGATGCCTTGAAACTGGAGTGTTCTTCATCTCCTGAGGACCCTTTGGGGAAGTCTGAAATGGAGTGCAGCCATGAGGAGATGCGAACAGAAATGGAAGTTCTCAAACAGCAGGTGAGAAGTTGAAAGTGGAGCAGTCTTGAGGAGAACTTAGGGCCTGTTGTTCGTGTGCTGCTTCAGACATTTCTAGAAGTCCTGCTTTTCACTTTGTGTCAAAGGGTTTCGCATGCATTTAATTATAATTACCTAATTTTAAAGCTTTATGGGGAAATTTAGATCAACTAGTCCAACTCTCACACTTTATAAAAGAGAAAATTGAATTTCAGATGGGTCGAGTGGCTTGCCCAAGAGCACATAACTTAAAAGAAGGGCATGCTAATTAACCTTTTAGTGAAATCCTATTAGCACTGGTTCCAGAGATTTTCACGCAGACACAATTTATTTCGAAGACACTATTAACCCAAACTCTGGACCTTTTCAGAAAATGGTAGCAGCTGGGCTGCTTCTCTGTAGCTGCAGACCTTCCAGGCTTTGGAACAATGAGAGCAGTTTTAAAGGGAATACTCTGCACTGATCAGAGGAGGCACGTCTGTTTATCTACTCCCACGTATGGATGGCACTGCCTGGGAATTTACTGATGAGTTATGGCTTCCTCCTTCCCACCCACCCGGCTTCACTCACTGTTGCCAAGTACACAGCAAGAGTCAAGGATGCTCTAATAAGCTCTTGCATGCATCAGCGGCACGGGGCTATGGGACATAGCACTGCCTAAACTACCAGAGCCTAAATTCCGTTCATCTAGCTGGAACTGGCTTAGCCACAGGGCCACTCGAGCATATCACATCTCTTTTCCTATGAGAGGTAAAATGAGCTAACATAGGTAAAGGGCTAGAACAGTTCAAGGTGATATTGAGAAATACAGGAATTCCAGTCCTCGAAGCACACATGGTTGGTGATATGTTAACAATGGCAGGTTGCAGGGCAGGATGTCATAGAACAAAGAATGTATATGTATGATTTTCGGATGTCCCTGGGAGTAACTTGTTGGCTGTTTTGCTCTGAGCAAGTGCCAATTACAAGGAATCTTGATGCAATACACAGAAGAATTGAGCAACTGTGATATTGTTATTTATGTTACTCTTATTACTTCATAGAATGTAACTATTTATAAATCTAAAATATCCAGAGCATTTGACGTAAAATTGGATCTTTTTCTTCTATCAACTCCATTTGAATAATCTGCTTCATTACATTCAAGGTCAAATATACAGCTTAGAAATAAACCCATGGAGAGATTAAGGGTATAGTCAGAGTGTTAAAACTGCTAGATTCTCAACCCCTGAAGTATCACTGGCACAAGCCAGGATTCCTTTGAAAAACGGACTGCTTATGTTCAGACACCCGAGTCATCTTCATTGTTCTCACATAATGTAAATTTCATGCAGGAGAGTTGCTCTTACATGCAGTGTTTACAGTAATGGTTTAGTTTGTATTTGATAGAGATAGTGGCAAGTATTCTTTTTTTCATAACCCCCAAGACTAGACCAGGATTAATCTCCTTCATTTTTGTATGGCCCTTTTGCTAGCTTTCTACATTCACATTTTAACTGTGCACGTGTCTAACTGGGTACCTACAATAATTACACCACCAAGTGCTGCATGAAACTCTAGAGAATTTAAATTCATAAAGAAACTGAGCTTGAATTGGCCACCTAAGTGATGACATCACTATAAGTGTATTCTGTTCTAATCAATGGGCTTCTCCCACTTTAGTTGCCTCTGGTAATTGTTTATTAATTATACATTGATTAAACTGTATCTGTGCCTTTGGACTGCCACTCTCAACCAAAAAACAAAAAGAAAAACCCAACACCAGAAAACAAAATGTCAGCTTGGCTGCATACAGTTCCTTTGCAATGCTTCTGATGAAAAAAGGCTTGAAATTAAATACGTATATCTGCATATAGAGCTATATAAAATGTTTCATTTTTTCCTCTCTTGCCTATTACACTTTGTTCTATTATTATTAACTTAAAATTGATAATCCTTTAGTTAAAATTTGTTGCACTGTTGGTGATGATGGTGCAATGTAATTTAATGTTAGGTTCTCATGTAAGTTATGATTTAAATCTAGTTTTAGAGGAATTCCTTTGTTTCATTCCTTAAGCTTCACTTGTTTTCATAACTCCACATTCTAGTCTCCAAATCACCAATCAACACTACGCCAATTAAAACAAACAATAATTAAATCTGTTCTGGGGCAGGGTTGTTTTGATTACTTTTCTACAATATTTGGAGTACATCTCAAGAGGCATTCCACTAAAACATTCCTCTTTTTATGATATATGCCCACAGTTACTTATAAAGGGCAACTCTCATGAATGTCCTTTAACAAACATCCCTTGGTTTCCCACATACATGAGCCTTTCATTTTTAACTTGTGCTCAACTTGTAATTTCTGTTTAGAAACTTTGACATGTCAGTAGTCAGTGGCTTCGCTTAGCTATTGTCAGTAAACTGGCTGAAGAACCTCAAGCAATATTCATGTCAAAGCCTTGTTTTAGAGATGAGTGATTTGTTCCGAAACAGTGACACTTAACATTGATGGAGTCAGGGGCGTCAAGGTGTCCTCACAGTCATGTCATATGCAATAGAAATATTGGTGAAGGGAATTTTTTTTCAACATATCCATGAATTTACTTATGAATTACTGCTCAATGAGAAAAAAGTAGAGAAAGTGCCATTCTAAACAAACTAAAAGACGAAATTATAGTCACAGGTATCAAGATGGAGTCCCACCATAAAGAAATATTCATGAAAAGAGGACATCCCTGTCTCAGATTGGACAAACCCAGACAGCATCTCTTCTAAACTCATTTAAATGGCTTAAGAGAAAAGGAAGCTAGCAGTAACAGCATGTTAACATTTCCTAGGTGCAAATATATGAAGAAGACTTCAAAAAGGAGCGATTAGACCGAGAAAGACTTAATCAAGAAAAAGAGGAGCTACAGCAAATTATTCAGACTTCTCAATCCCAGTTGAACAAGCTGAATTCTCAGGTATAAGTTCAAATAACCTTTGCCAGCACATATGTATTTTATATTTATTTTCTCATTAAAAAATCAAGATATTTTGGCTTCTGTTAATGGCCATTTTTTTTTTTTTTGAGAGAGATTAACATCTGGGATGAAATCATTTGTAAACAATTTTGTAAAGAGATGAAAATGACTGGCGATTCCTTTTAACTTAAGTATATTAAAAACTTATCCAAGAAATTGGACTCCAAAGTCTTTTACAAAATCCAATTCTTTTGATCTTTTTTCTCATAATATTTGTCTTGGTAGAATGAGAGTTGGAACTAAATAGCACTTAAATTCAAAGACGAAACACTCCAATACATTGAAGTTGTTTCTAAATTCTTACCATTTTTCTTTGAAGGACTACATTGGAATGTTCCTGTCTTCCAAAAACATGCATAATGAATGTCATTTATATAGCTAATGAGACCAAGAATTTTGTTCAGTGGATTCCCAGATTTAATGTAACTGGAGCGCTCTCAAGGAAGCCAGATAATATAAGCCACTTTATTAGAACAGAATATTAACTGTAAGCATGCTAAAATTAAGTACAATAGAATTTATTAAACATAGACTCAAGAGGTTGCCATAATGGGTAAATATTGATGTTAATAAGGGAAATATAGCTAACACAATTTAGGCTTAAGAAAAGAAAAGTGAAAAAAACAAAAAAGTGAACTTGCTCAGTCGTGTCTGACTCTTTGCGACCCCATGGACTGTAGCCCACCAGGCTCCTCTGTCCATGGGATTATCCAGGCAAGAATACTGGAGTGGGTTGCCATTTCCTTCTCCAGGGGATCTTCCCAACCCAGGTATCGAACCAGGGTCTCCCACATGGCAGGCAGATGCTTTATCCTCTGAGCCACCAGGGAACACAAAAAAGAAAAGGAACCACCAAATTTTTAATTTGCAAAATTATACAATATGTTTCAATAAATAGGAAATTGTGAGACATGCTGTGACAGCTTTGTAAGTTCAAGATTCTTAGTCTCCGAGGAGATTTTAAACTTTTTGTCATACTCTTCTTCCTTATACAAAGTAGATTGTGAATTAAATTCAGTTTCTTCTTTGACATCTTTTTTAAGGATTAACTTTAAATTCCTAATTTCACATCGAAAATTATTTGGAACAACCATTTCTTTCTAAGAAATTAGAAGGAATAAAATAATGGTAAAAACATAATAAATGCTTTTTCCAAAAGTAATTCATGCAACCTACTTTTATAACAGTGGGTGAGAAATGTTCTGATTGTTCTTAGAAAATTGCTTTCAATTTTTATGTCTTACATGCAAAACTGTCTTAATTTCTTTGAACTTGTCACTGCACAAATCATTTTACTTCCTGCCAAATTTTAATTTTATTCATTCTACTACATTAAATCAGATTGATGATAAGTGTTTACCTAGACTGGCAATGTTTTTCCCATTATAGAAACTCTAGTACAGCTAGAAACACACAATCATCTATTTGTGTTATAGACTATAATCCACAGTAATTTTCTGTGTCATCTGTCATTTTTGCTTGATATCAACAAAATGAATGTATTGTTTAATCACAGTGCTGTATAACTGTGCTTATGAACTAAAGGAGGATCTTAGTAATATGTTAAAACTATCAAAATTTTCTTTATAATGATAGTACAAGCATTTATTCTTCTAAAGTCTCGTTTACTCAGCTAAAAGTATGATAGAATTCACAGAATGTAATAGATGATGTAACAATCTGTGTTAAATGTATTAACAGCAGGTTAAATGCCATAATATAATAGAGTACTTATTTGAGTGGTTTATTACCTGTGGACCAAATGCACCACCTGACCAAAGGAATTTTTAGGTCAAATCAATCTGGTACTAGCTGCTTACATACCAGAGTGTATTCCTCTTATCACTGAGGACGGTGATTCCTCCTATCACCTCCTATCCCTGCCTCCTATCATTTAAGGCAATAACTGGTAAAAATAGTCAGTGTGGCAAAGTGAAAGATGCTTAGGAGAAATCTAAGGATAAAAAAAGTCTGATGGTCATGCCTGCTTTAACAGTTGGTGAGGACCTTGAGTAAATATTGGACTTTTTCCTGCACTTCCTTTACTTCATCTATAAAATGACAAAATTGAATTAGATGGTCTCTAAAATGTTCCATGTAATTCCAAAACTTCTGTCTCTAAAATAAGTTGCTTAACTTCTCTCACCATAAGCGTGCTAAGTCACTTCAGTTGTGTCCGATTCTTTGTGACCCTGTGGACTGTAGTCCTCCAGGCTCCTCTGTCTGTGTCTTCCCGAGGCAAGAATACTAGAGTGGGTTGCCATGATTTCCTCCAGGGAATCTCCCCAACCGAAGGATCAAACCTGCGTCTCTTAAGTCTCCTGCATCCGCAGGTGGGTTCTTTACCACCATCATACTCACCTGTAAAATATAATGATGCTTGCCTCATGACTTCACAAGGTTATTCTCAAGATTAAGTGGAAAAAAAAATCTATTCAATAACATCCAGCCCAAGTCATGGCTCACTGGTGTTCCATGAATAGTTTATTGGAAGGGAGAATTTATAATAGTTTCATCTGGTTTTATAGTTAGCCTGCCACATTCAGCGCCTCATGATATCTGATTCTAATGGTTTCTTTCTGCAAGGCATCTGCTATATGCTGCGAAGGAACCGAAAAATAATCAGTGCTACGAAAAGGCCCACAGTGTAGTGGGCGGAACCGATATAGTCTATCCTCATCATCTGCAGGTTCCAATTTTGTGAATTCACCTACTCACTAAAATATATTTGCCACCCCAAAATCAATTCTTGGACCACCTTTAAGTTCATCTGTGAACTTGCACAGAGCAGCACGATCCTTGAGCCTCCTAACACACTTATTCCCAGTGGAAGTCCAAAAGGTGACGCTGCCTTCTTCTTTCAGCTCTCATACTGTAAAAAGTGTCCTTTTCATGGTCTGTTTAGTGCCACATTTTTCACATTTTTGAGCTTTTTGTTGGGGATCTCATGTTTTAATGGCCCTCAAGCTAGTGCTGAAGTGCTATCCAGTGTTCCTAAGTGCCGGAAAGCTGCAAATTGCCTACTGGAGAAAAGATATGTGTCAGATAAGCTTCGTTCAGGGATGAATATAGCACTATTGTTTATGGATCTATAGGACTTACTAAACTTCATGGCAAGTAGATGGGAAAACAATGAGAACAGTGACAGACTTTATTTTCTTCACCTCCAAAACCACTCTGGATGGTGACTGCAGCCATGAAATTAAAAGACGCTTGCTCCTTGGAAGAAAAGCAATGACAAACCTAGACAGCTTGTTAAAAAGCAGAGGCATTACTTTGCCTACAAAGATCCATATAATCAAAGCTATGGTTTTTCCAGTAGTCATGTACAGATGTGAGAACTGGACAATAAAAAAGTCTGAGTGCCAAAGAATTTATGCCTTTGAACTGTGGTGCTGGGAAGACTCTTGAGAATCTCTTGGATGTCAAGTATTGACAGTAGTCAATACTGAAGGAAATCAACCCTGAATATTCATTGAAAGGACTGATGCTGAAGCTGAAGCCCCAATACTTCGGCCACCTGATGTGAAGAGTTGGCTCATTGCAAAAAGACTCTGCTGCTGGGAAAGATAGAAGGCAGAAGGAAAAGGGGATGACAGAGGATGAGATGGTTGGATGGTATCACTGACTCAATGGATATGAGTTTGAGCAAGCTCAGGAGATGGTGAAGGACACGGAAGCCTGGTGTGCTGCCGTCCATGGGGTCACAAAGAGTCGGACACTACTGAGTGACTGAACACCAAATAAGGTATCTTTAACAGAAACACACAATAAAACAAGATTATGTGTTGAGTGATTAACAAAAATGGCATGACCAGAGGCTGGTAGGAACCTAAGCCTGCATTTCCCTGGAAGCAATGATTCAGTGTTTGCTACTTCAGTGTTCATGGTTACTTTATAGAATATAACTACCATGAATCATGAGAATTGACTGAACATAATACACACTGGAGTACGAAAAATGCATGTAATAAATGTAAGACCCTGTATGGGAGGACCAAAGAAGAGAATCTTTAATTCAATTTTCTGTTGATGAGCAGGGCTGTGGATTAAAGACTTACTTAGCATGGCCCCACCCATCAGAACAAGACCCAGGTTCCTCCTCAGTCAGTCTCTCCCATCAGGAAGCTTCCATAAGCCTCTTATCCTTCTCCATCAGAGGGCAGACAGACTGAAAACCACAATCACAGAAAACTAACCAATCTGATCACATGCACCACAGCCTTATCTAATTCAATGAAACTATGAGCCATGCCGTGTAGGGCCACCCAAGACGGACTGGTCATGGTGGGAGTTCTGACAAAACACGGTCCACTGGAGAAGGGAATGGCAAACCACTTCACCACTTCAGTATTCTTGCCTTGAGAACTGCATAAACAGTGTGAAAAGGCAAAAAGATAGGACACTGAAAGATGAACTCCCCAGGTTGGTAGGTGCCCAGTATGCTACTGGAGATGAGTGGAGAAATAACTCCAGAAAGATTGAAGGGATGGAGCCAAAGCAGAAACAATACCCAGCTGTGGATGTGACTGGTGATGGAAGTAAAGTCCAACACTGTAAAAAGCAATATTGCATAGGAACCTGGAATGTTAGGTCCACGAATTAAGGCAAATTAGAACTGGTCAAACAGGAGATGGCAAGAGTGAACATCGACATTTTAGAAATCAACAAACTAAAATGGAATGGAATGGGTGAATTTAACTGAGATGACCATTATATCTACTACTGTGGGCAAGAGTCCCTTAGAAGAAATGGAGTAGCCATCATAGTCAACAAAAGAGTCCAAAATGCAGTACTTGGATGCAATCTCAAAAATGACAGAATGATCTCTATTCATTTCCAAGGCAAACCATTCAATATCACAGTAATCCAAGTCTATGCCCCGACCAGTAAGGCTGAAGAAGCTGAAGTTGAACAGCTCTATGAATACCTACAAGACCTTCTAGAATTAATACCCCCAAAAAATGTCCTTTTCATTAGAGGGGACTGGAATGCAAAAGTAGGAAGTCAAGAAACACCTGGAGTAACAGGCAAATTTGGCCTTGGAGTACAGAATGAAGCAGGGCAAAGGCTAATAGAGTTTTGCCAAGAGAACGAACTGGTCATACCAAATACCTTCTTCCAACAACGCAAGAGAAAACTCTACACATGGACATCACCAGATGGTCAATACTGAAATCAGATTGATTATATTCTTTGCAGCCAAAGATGGAGAAGCTCTATACAGTCAACAAAAACAAGACTGAGAGCTGACTGTGGTTCAGATCATGTACTCCTTATTGCCAAATTCAGACTTAAATTTAAGAGGGTAGGGAAAACCACTAGATCATTCAGGTATGACCTAAATCAAATCCCTTATGATTATATAGTGGAAGTGACAAATAGAATCAAGGGACTAGATCTGATAGACAGAGTGCCTGATGAACTATGGACGGAGGTTTGTGACATTGTACAGGAGGCAGGGATCAAGACCATCCCCAAGAAAAAGAAATGCAAAAAGGCAAAAAGGTTGTCTGAGGAGGCCTTACAAATAGCTGAGAAAAGAGAAGTGAAAGGCAAAGGAGAAAAGGAAAGATATACCCATTTGAATGTAGAGTTCCAAAGAATAACAAGAGTGAAGAAAGCCTTCCTCAGTGATCAACACAAAGAAATAGAGGAAAACAATAGAATGGGGAAAACTAGAGATCTCTTCAAGAAAATTAGAGATACAAAAGGAACATTTCATGCAAAACGGGCACAATAAAGGGCAGAAATGTTATGGACCTAATAGAAGCAGAAGATATTAAGAGGCAGCAAGAATACACAGAAGAACTATACAAAAAAGATCTTCACAACCCAGATAATCACGATGGTGTGATCACTCACCTAGAGCCAGACATCCTGGAATGTGAAGTCAAGTGGGCCTTAGGAAGCATCACTACAAACAAAGCTAGTGGAGGTGATGTAATCCAGTTGAGCTATTTCAAATTCTAAAAGATGATGCTGTGAAAGTGCTGCACTCAATATGCAGCAAATTTGGAAAACTCAGCAGTGGCCACAGGACTGGAAAAGTGCAGTTTTCATTCCAATCCCAAAGAAAGGCAATGCCAAAGAACATTCAAACTACCACACAACTGTACTGATCTCACACGCTAGCAAAGTAATACTCAAAATTCTCCAAGGCAGGCTTCAACAGTACATGAACCAAGAACTTCCAGATGTTCAAGCTGGATTTAGAAAGGGCAGAGGAACCAGAGATCAAATTGCCAACATCCATTGGATCATAGACAAAGCAAGAGAGTTCCAGAAAAACATCTATTTCTGCTTTATTGACTATGCCAAAGCCTTTGACTTGTGTGGATCACAACAAACTGTGGAAAATTCTTAAAGACATAGGAATACCAGGCCACCTTACCGACCTCCTGAGAAATCTGTATGCAGGTCAAGAAGCAACAATTAGACCTGGACATGGAACAACAAACTGGTTCCAAATAGGAAAAGGAGTACATCAAGGCTATATATTATCACCATGCTTATTTAACTGATATGCAGAATATATCATGAAAAATGCTGGGCTGGATGAAGCACAAGCTGGAATCAAGATTGCTGGGAGAAATATCAATATCCTCAGATATGCTGATGACACCACCCTTATGGCAGAAAGCAAAGAAGAACTAAAGAGTCTCTTGATGAAAGTGAAAGAGAAGCGTGAAAAATTTGGATTTAAACTCAACATTCAGAAAACTAAAATCTTGGCATTCGGTCCCATCACTTCATGTCAAATAGATGGGGAAACAATGGAAACAGTGACAGACTTTATTTTGGGGGGCTCCAAAATTACCGAAGATAGTGACTGCAGCCATGAAATTAAAAGACGCTTGCTCCTTGGAAGAAAAGCTATGACCAACCTAGACAGCATATTCAAAAGCAGAGACATTACTTGCCAACAAAGTCCACCTAGTCAAAGCTATGGTTTTTCCAGTAGTCATTTATGAATGTAAGAGTCAGACTATAAAGAAAGCTGAGTGCGAAAGTATTGATGCTTTTGTACTGTGGTATTGGAGAAAACTCTTGAGTCCCTTGGACTGCAAAGAGATCCAACCAGTCCATCCTAAAGATCAGTCCTGGGTGTTCATTGGAAGGACTGATGCTGAAGCTGAGACTCCAATACTTTGGCCACCTGATATGAAGAACTGACTCGTTTGAAAAGACCCTGATGTTGGGAAAGATTGAAGGCAGGAGGAGAAGTGGATGACAGAGGATGAGATGGTTGGATGGCATCACTAACTCAATGGACATGAGTTTGAGTAGACTCCAGGTGTTGGTGTTGGACAGGGAGGCCTGGAGTGCTGCAGTCCATGGGGTTGCAAAGAGTCGGACATGACTAAGAGATTGAACTGAACTGAAAGGAGAGAATCATTCCATAGGTGGGACTTAGAAAGGCATCATATGGCTCAGATGGTAAAGAATCCCCCTGCAATGCAGGAGACCTGGGTTCAGTCCCTGGGTTGGGAAGATCCTCTCAAGAAGGGACTGGCTACCCATTCCAATATTCTTGCCTGGAAAATTCCAGGGATAGAGGAGCCTGGTGGGCTTTAGTCCATGAAATCGCAAAGAATTGGACATAACTGAGTGGCTAACACTTTCACTTTCACTTCAGGGATGACAACAGCATGGCTAAAGAGTGCAAGAAAAACCAGCTTTCCTTAGATGTGTCAGATGTTGGGGGAACTCAGGGGAGGTGACTCTGCCAGATGAAGTATAACAGTGTGACTTTGAACAAGTTACTCAGCATCTCATACCTCGGTGACCTCTTCTGTGAAATAGGAATAATAATTTTAAGTGTCATTTAGGGGTATTGGAGGCTTGAATGTGAGTTATTAAGTGTAAAGCCCTTAGATCAGTGTCTGGCATGTATTAAGTGCATATGGAACTTCTGAAATTTATTGTGGAAGCTTTTGACTATACAACTGACTGTACAATTACATTCAATAAGCAGTAGAAGCTATTTCTATGCCCACATCTATGTCTATATCTACATTCACACCTAGAGCTAAATACATCAACCTAAAACAGAATTGCAATGGTCCCAATAAGTGGGAATAACAATTTAAAAATATCCAACTTTGCAAACTTCATTTGGAAATTTCACAACAGAACCAATTGATGCCTGGAAAATCCAAAACTCAACTGGTTTTATTGGCGTTATTGCTATCAGGGCTTCAGCCCCTGGATTTCTGAGCAGATCCCTGCCAACTGGACCAGGAATTGCTTTAAGACATCAGCTCTTTCTGACACACAAATGCTTTTGTCTTGTCCACAGATAAAAGCTTGTCAGATGGAAAAAGAAAAACTAGAGAGGCAATTAAAACAGGTATGTTGGATCCTTACTCACAGCTTTCTTGTCATGTTAGAAATGCCGACTCTGAGTTTTACTCACATTTATTCCCAAATGCAGCAGTTTCTCGTGGTCCCAAATAAAGGCAGAGTCGAGTTCTGCTACAGAGGGCCTAGGACAACTCATGCTTTTCATTATCAATTAAAACGTCATTGGAGAGATAATACTTAGGTACCAAGGCCTCTAGACCCTAACACTCCAGAAGAGCACATGCTTTACAGCATATGTTTCAACAGGAGCACACGCCTTAGTGTGTATTCATGCAAATAGAAATTTCTTCATAGTCTACAAACACCTGAGAAATATATTTCCTTGATAGTTCATACAATTGCTTCCACCAACAGTGGAAAACAACAGCAAAGACTTCATCTTTCTTTTGAGAAAGAATATCTTCTTGGGCATTAGAGCATTCCATTCCATTGGTTCTCCAGCAGACTTAGGAATGAATATTCTTTCTCTTAATTCCTCATTTCCTCTCTGGACATTAGTTATGTCATTGGAGTCTCTGGCTGAAGTTTAGGAAAATTTGTTTTATGACTTAAAGATTGGTCCTTCTTAAGTGAGGACTCTGTGAAGATAACTCAGAAACATAAAGTTAACTCTATATACATTTTTCAGGTATTTTTAGTATCTTCAACATGGAGAAATAACTATAGTTTCACTTTGAATAAAATTTGGCCTGTGGCTTCATCTATCTCAGGATCTGCATTGACAGACCTCCTATCTTGAATTTGGATTATGCCAGATTAAGGCTGAACCTTAAGATTTCAACCAAACCTCGGGGTTGTATAAAGCAAGGGTCAGTGTGACTCCCCGGGTGCACCTGCTTTCGGTGAACTAACAGCATTCTTCTCCTCAGATGTGTTTCCCAACCTGTAACTGTGACTGGAATTTCTACCGGAGGGATCCGCACCTTCTGATGGGCCCTGGGGCTGTGCAGGACCTACAGAAGCACCCAGTAAGCAAGAGCCTTCATTCCAACCATCAAGTGCCATGTCTCTAATACGTGCTAATACTCTCTTTTGGTAGAAATGGTGTCTCTCTCTGGAATACTGGCACATAATATTTTCTACAAAAAGAGCCTCTATTTATCTTGGGCTCTGATTTGCAGAGTTACGGTGGTCAATGTACACTCTAAGTATCTTTGGAACCCTGCAACTACAGGACATATAAATATGAATACATTCACTGAAAGGCATCAAAGTGAGCCAAAACTCCATGAACAAACACACCATTTGATATGGGTCATTTTTAATGACACACCTGACTCTCCCAAAGAAGACATTTCTGTGCATAAAGAAAAGCAAGGCGAACATAACAAAACAGTCTGGGAGATGCCTTTTTCAGTTGTAAACTTATATTCAACTACTGTGAATATGGTTACATCTGTGCAAAACAGTCTTTGACATTTTCCAGTTGAAAGGGTATTCTTAAAGGATTCAAGAAAAAGTGACCCACTTAAGTTGCTTTCTGTGGCTGTGTCTACCCAGGCAAAATGAATTGAATACTGAAGCAATTATTTGTGAGTGGAATTGATTTGAACAGTCAACCTGAATAAGTCAGACCCAAAACACCCTCCCTTTCCTTCTCAATGGCAGTATTCCACCCACCCTCCCCCATGGTCTGGAAGTTTGTCTCTATTCTCTATTTCGCCTACATAGACAGAATCGTTATGCAGGAAATAAATCATGTGTTTTTCTTCATTTTGCATTGGCTCAGACAGTCTCTTTTCCCTTAGTTATTATTAACCATATTTCTGATTATGCAAAGAATCTGAAATTTCAACTGGGATTTTCCTAGGAGAACAGTCAAGGAGTTCAGAGTTGCCTGAAACTTCTCACACTTTTGTATTTAAGGCTTTTCACTCAAAAGCCCTTTTCCAAGAGAGGAGATAATTACTCTTTGGGTGGCGGAAGGATGTCAGAATTTAATGAGCATCTCTTACTTGACCCTGGTGTGACACAGAGCACAGATGAGAATTTGGTTCTTTTTGTGTTGCTGTTGATTGCTGCTTCTGTCTGCTCTCCCCCCTCCAGTTTTTTTCTTTACCTGTTTACTTACTTTTTTTCTTTTCATTAGAAACAGTTCTGAGAATCTCCAAACACAGCTATCATTAAAAAAATTTTTTAAGAATATAGAAGGAAATTAATATTGTGGGAAACATAAAGAGATAAAAATTTACTAAGGAGTTTAGTTGTCTACAGGATAGGGGATTGAGGGGAAATGCTCTTGTGGAAGATTAACTAGAAAGCCAATGAATCATTCAAATTTGCCTGGAAGTAAAAATGACTGTTTACTTCAAATCTTCAAGAAGATAGAAATTCACTTACTACAAAAGCACATGAGTCTTTTCAGCAATAAGGCAGTCCAGATCACATAAAATTATCACCAAATAAAGGTCTGTATTTGAAACCAGATTCCAAGTCATGTAATGGCTACATTTTCAAGCAGTATTCAGTTAAACAAAATCTCAGTATAAGGAAAAAAGTACAGAAACTCCTAGAGTTCATTTTAAAATAATATTTCATGTTTCATGCTTATTTCTAAGCCTGAATTAAAGCCCATGCAATAGCGTTTGTAAAATTATGATATATTCACCTTCTTTTGGCAGCTATGCTGGAATATAAAACTGAGGCTCACGTCACTTATCCAATGTTATTTGAGACATCTAAAAATAAATGAGGAGATGAAAAACAGAGATGATCTCATATCCTCCTTTAGTTTTTTCATGGACCAAAAGGAGCCAGGAGCCTAGGTGTCTGAGTGAGGGTAAAGTGGAGTCAGACTGCCCCAGATCCAGTATTTCTTAGCATCTTTCAGGATGCTTGTCAGGAATTGAAATTTTAGGCTACTTTCAGTGGTCTGGCAGCCAGGTAAAATGCTCCCTATTGGCTGGTTGTTAGAGAAAATGTTCCTGAGTTATTTTCAGGTGGTAATTGAATAATAGAACAAAAGCTTTACATTCACTGTGTCTTGGGGAGAGAGGTAGAGGAGGCAGGGACCAGCATCTGGAGCAGGAAGACAGACTAACCTCCTGGGTAAAGCTGAGACTACTCTTTTCTAAGTGGGTAAATACAATATTTTGGCCTTGGACCTATATTTTGAAATTCGGGTCAATAGTTTGTATTTTGTTTGTCTGTGTTCAATTGTGTCCAACCCTTTGCAACCCCATGGGCTGTAGCCACCAGGCTCCTCTGTCCATGGGATTTTCCCAGCAAGAACACTGGAGTGGGTTATCATTTCCTCCTCCAGGGGATATTCCCAACCCAGGGATCAAACCCACATCTCCTTCATCTCCTGAATTGGCAGGCAACTTCTTTACTATTTGATCCACCTGGGAAGCCCATCACTTCAGCTCAGTTCAGTCGCTCAGTCGTGTCTGACTCTTTGCGACCCCATGGACTGCAGCACGCCAGGCCTCCCTGTCCAACACCAACTCCCGGAGTTCACTCAGACTCACGTCCATCGAGTCGGTGATGCCATCCAGCCATCTCATCCTCTGTCATCCCCTTCTCCTCCTGCCCTCAATTTTCCCCGGCATCAGGGTCTTTTCAAATGAGTCAGCTCTTCGCATCAGGCGGCCAAAGTGTTGGAGTTTCAGCTTCAGCATCAGTCCTTCCAGTGAATACCCAGGGCTTCCCATAGTTTATATTTATTTCAATGCAATTCATTTGACAGGTTCCCTGAGGTTCAATATCTAGCTGTTCTTAATTGGTGTACATCTAGGAGAAATTCCAAGAGAAGAATCCCAATGTGCCCTGCCTTCTCATTGCCTCTCTAGTCTAAACTAAGCAATTTACAACAGTTTCTGCAGAGGAACAGTACAAAAGGAAAGTTTTTCCCTGCTTTACCATCCATAAACCATGCCCTCATGGCTGAGATTTCTTCCTTGAATCCCTGGAAAACATTCAATTTGTACATTTTTGTCTTGGTCTTCCTGTTACCTCCTGTGTGAGGGTTTTAAAAAAGAACATTTGTTGATGATAAATTCTTTTATTTATGGGCTATAGTAAGTTTTTACAAATGTGTTTATACTCCTGCACATATTCAAAACACATCTGCTTCAAAAAAAAAAAAAAAAAGTCAGATGTGTCAAATTCTGACCGAACACTTAGTGGATTTAGGAGGGAGGTGGGTAGGGAGATGGTAACAGTGATCAGGGAGATAAGGGAGCAACAGGTTTGGGTAGCAACTACTTTCGTGTTGCCCGGGTAATAAAGCCACATAGAACAGCTATATTTTTAATGTGCCACCGTGTTTGGTTTGCAGCCCATATTGCTATAATAATGTTTCATTGCTCCACACAGCCAGACTACCAATGGTATGCTCCTGACCAGTTTCCGCCAGATGTGCAGCACAAGGCAAGTGGTAAGACCGCAGCTGGATCGAGCATTCTTTCATGTTTGCATTTTAATAGGATCTTTGGGGGGGATGTTTACTCGACATGCATTCACTTGGACTTGGGGAGAACCCACTATAAAGTTGTGTTGCCAACACAGCTCTAATGTGATGCGCCTGGAGTTAAATCAAACTCCTTTAGAAAAAGAAAATGCTCGCGCGCAGAAATGCACGGATCTGCGTTCTAACTTCTGTTCCTATTCTGTCTCAGAGTCAGTATTCCATCTGGGGTTAGAGATTCCAGCAGAGCTCTGTTATACCAATAACAGCAGCAAAGTTCTGGGATTCTACTACGAAGTACCGATGCACATCACTCTTTCAGGTTGAGGTTGCTAGACAGATGTTTCAAATGTCACTGGCAGACAGACAAAACCAAAAGCTCAGTTCCCTAATGACTAAATGTCAGACTCCAAGTTTAGGCCACAGTTGCCCACAACACCCACTCTTAAGTGTGCTCGAGAACGGTAAAAAGTCACTTACAAAGTACTCACAAATAAGAATACTCTTTTGTCTTATTTTTCTCTGGTTTATCACGCTCCTCTTTCTTTTCAGAACCTGCTAGACATTCTGCTGCTTGCTTCTCTGCTCTCGTGAGGCCACCCAGAAGTGGGCTGAATAAACTGGGCTATAATCATAATCCCACTTCTGTTCTCATCACATGCAATCAAAAGTCAGCAATGTCTGCTACATATTTAAAAATTGCAACATGGCACACACCTGTAACTCTTTAAGTTGTTAGTATCCAGATATTGGAATCTATCTAGAAAAGCTGAAAACGAGCCATATTCCAG
The DNA here is from genome assembly GCF_001704415.2 of Capra hircus. NCBI lineage: Eukaryota > Metazoa > Chordata > Mammalia > Artiodactyla > Bovidae > Capra > Capra hircus. Next base: position 4,641,836 of record NC_030813.1, read on the forward strand.
TTTCAGGCCATGCTTGAAATGTTTTCTCCTTTAGTTCATATCTGAGGCCACAGAATTCTAGTTTCTAGTACAAGGAGTCCAGTATGGAGTGGAAGTAGGGGCCAGGGATACCATATGTAGTTTCTCCGGTTGGGAACTTCACAAGTCCAGGGGCTTTTCATGGTAGCCTGCATAAGCGGAGCTTCCTACAGTTGTGCAGTACACAACCTTGACAGCTGTACATAGAAGCAGTGGGAGTGGCAAAGACCACAACTAACAGTAGCATTATGCAGAAGAAAGAGAGAGAGAGAGAACTCTATAATAAAATGTCTATATATTTACCAGAAGACTGTAGTGCTTTCTTTTTTCTTTTCTACTACTAATATAACCATTGGCTTTAATAAGGTTCTTGGGTTCAAATCTTAATGGAGAGCTTTTAATTGAAAGGCATCCTATTAACCATAATCGTTGTTGCATAAGGTCTATGTTTTTGAAATCCATTATTATACAATAGCTGAGTTGCCACCCAACTATAATTTCCCATTTTATATTATATTGATCTGGAATGAATATTAAACATATTTTCTCCTGAGTTGGAGTTTAATCATGAGACAAAAAATTATACAGTAGAAAATTCAATAATATCATAAAACCATTTATATATCATTATTGTATTCATCTTGGACCAATATCATAGAACCTAATAACTATATAAAACAGGAATTTGTGATGACCTTCAGAAACTACATAATATGCAAATATATAATTTTATAGTCAGTGTGTGAGACCAGCTGATTTTTGTCTATTTGGTGAGAAATATAGAGCTTTGTGATGTAAAACATGTTGTGTGACATGGTCTACAGATGTAAAGTTACCATGAAAAATTAGCCTTCATTATGTAGCAACCTGAGTACTTTTAAAACATTGTTTTAATCTTCACAGCAATGCTATAAAGTGACCATTTTACAGATGAGGAAACTGATTAGGACGATTTAGCCTTGGAATTAGATTCCAGGTACATGAAGACTTCAAAACCTGTGCTTCGAATCACATCCTATAGTGCCCTTGAAAACCTACCTCTCTCACTATATTGAACATTTTCTAAAATGATAGATATAAAAATGACAATTGGGGTCTTATCTTGGATAGTTATGGGACTAGTACCTAACCCTCAATAATCTCCTCTTCCTAGGAAGTCATAGCGTGTATTATCTGTGCTTCTTATTCGACACTTAGACTCTCACAGGTAAAATACATAGTGCTGTGTAAGAACGTGCTTAGTCGCTCAGTTGTGTCCGACTCTTTGCAATCCCATGGACTTTAGCCCACCAGGCTTCTCTGTCCATGGGATTCTCCAGGCAAGAACACTGGAGTGGGTTGCCATGCCCTCCTCCGGGGGATCTTTGCAACCCAGGGATCAAACCCGGGTCTCTCACATTGTAGGCGGATTCTTTCCTGCCTGAGCCACCAGGAGAGCCCACGTAAGAATAAGTGCGTAATAAATGTGTCGTAAGATAAATCCTGCTTGAGCAGTCCTGGCAGAAACTGAAGGGATATTACCATTTGAAACCTGACCTCCATACCAATGCAGCTCTGCAGCTAACTGTGGCTTGTCTATAGCAGGGAAAGGGTTGATCATGACTAGAGAACCATCATAGAGAGAAACTCCTTACTTAAAAATCCAGCTGCTCCTTTTCTAGTTTCCAAAGCTGATGCTATTTCCAAGGTCAAGCCAGGTCTTGAGACTTGGAAGAAGCTCTGAAATCACCCTGTCACAGACATTGCTTGTACCATTAATTAATTTCAGTAGTAATTCTTGTTAGTTTTTGTTTCATTTAATTGGAAAGCTCCTTTTGCTTTGTAGAGACAATGAAATTGCTCAGAATTCTAGAAAATAATTTTGTGGTATTGTTTATTTTTTTTTTAATTTTTTATTTTTTTTAAATTTTAACATCTTTAATTCTTACATGCGTTCCCAAACATGAAGTATTGTTTAAAATAAATAGGTTTAAAAATCTTTTTATTATAAAGATATTTCTATTGTCTCATTATATGACTAATATATTTATTCTCCACTATTCAAGAATATAGTGCTAGTCAATATGGCCTGTGCTTGGGGCTAGAAATACCAAAAATTCAAGCAGTGGGAAGAAAATTGAGTAGAAAAATAATATTCTGTTTTTGATAATCTATAAACAGAAACTATTTCTGAAAATTGCTCTAAGTTTTACTCATATAATAAATACTTTAAGTATTTTGTTTAAATAAAAAAGATCCTTTTAAAAATATGGATATTTAAATTAATGTCAATTAGTGCATGTGCTTTATAGATTGTCCTAGTTCTTGGTTTTTATTAATTTCCTATACTTATGACAGATCTATTTTTCTGACCCCAATATATGTAGGATATTTTTATCTTAGCATCTTCCTTTGTGATTCCTCTTATTATAATTTAACCTTAAATAGTGACTCTGATTTTTACACATGGAGCCTTCTGATTTTTCAAAGGTGGGTGCAGAAGAAAGTGAAATTGAAGTCACTCAGTCATGTCCAACTCTTTGTGGCCCATGGACTGTAGTCGGCCAAGCTCCTCCGTCCATGGGATTTTCCAGGCTAGAACACTGGAGTGGGTTGCCATGCCCTCCTTCAGGGGATCTTCCTGACCCAGGGATCGAACCCAGGTCACCCACATTACAGGCAGACTCTACCATCTGAGAATCCCAAAATATGTTGATCTTCCTATTAATAAATGAAGCTGGAAGGCCAGTGTCAACTTTAGAACCCAGATTTCACTCAGCTCTGTGCCAGAACACAGTGACATGGAATGATCTAGGCAGTGCCCCCACCCGTGCCCTCTCACCCTCCCCCTGGGAGGGGTCTGGAGTGCGAATTTGAGAACAGCCCAGTGGGCATATCCCAACTTCATCCATACACCCCTCACTCAACAGAAGAGGCCACATGGGGCCTAGAAGCAGACCCAGGGTCGCCTGGCAGAGAACCTGTGGGCCTGCTTGCAGGTGCTGGGGCTTGTTCTAAAGGGAGGCAGGCTCACATAGTGAAGGGGAGTCTGGCTGGAGGAGGGCCAGAGCTGGGTCCTCTGAAGAGGGGAGGAGGCACAGGAAAGGGCTCCCTGGCTGAACAGTAAGGTCAGCAGGTATTTAGTACACATGGGACAGTCGTCGGCTCAGCTCTGCTCTCAGTTACATCCGTGGTTATTTTAAAATGCTTTGGGGACACACTGGAAAGCAAATCTTTTAGAGCTAAAGATTTAAATAAGGTTTTCAAATCTTTGAGAGTTTCCTGGCTTTCTCTCTGCATAGCATTAAGTAATGGCATTTTTCTACTTTGAAGTCCACAGATGTTAATGGGTCACAGTTTCTGTTTAAACGTGTGATTTTACAAAGAATATTTCAATCTCATTTTATCTGTTATCAGAATGGGATGCAAAATGATTTCCATGTTTTCAGAACAATTATGGCACAGTAGAGTTAGCATAACCTTGAAAACACATTGTTGCCTCCTTTCTGAAACGTTGCAAGGCTATGGTTTTTGACTGTGTTGTATGCCAATCACTTCTGTACCTTCCAAAATTCTCATATGGTATAGAGTTAAAGTTTGTCTAATAAGCTGGAGTTCAGTTCTTACATATTTGGAACCGCATGAACATAGGCATGCAAGATTGTGTTGTAAGCAAACATCATTATTTCTTTACAATACAGAAGATCAAAGCCCAACCATTCTAACTGGCCTTTACCAATGTCAAGTAATTAATAGAATAACGGCTGAATTCATTTCCTGGGGTGACCATAGCAAAATACCACAAACTAGGTGTCTTATCACATCAAAAATTTATGCTCTCACATAATTTAGCCTCAGAAGTAGAAGTCCGAAATCTAGGTGTTGACAGGGTCGAGCTCCCTTCAGAGCCTCCAGGGAGGGGAGGGTCATTCCTTGCCTCTTTCAGCTTTTAGTCATCCCAGATATTCCCTGGTTGGGACAGCATCTGTGTCTGTCTTCATGTGGCTATCTTCCCTTTGTGTCTGTGTCTCAATTCTCCCCTTCTTATATATATAAGGACACCAGTCATATTGGATTAGGCTAATCCAGTATGCTGCTGCTGCTGCTAAGTCGCTTCAGTCACGTCCGACTCTGTGCAACCCCAGAAACAGCAGCCCATCAGGCTCCCCCGTCCCTGGGATTCTCCAGGCAAGAACACTGGAGTGGGTTGCCATTTCCTTTAGCCTTATGTTAATCTGCAAAGCCCCTATTCCCAAATAAGGACATGTTTACAGGGCAAGGACTTAAACATGTCTTTAAAGAGGGCACAGTTCACCCTATAACACTGACTATATGCCAGAAACTATTTTAGGTGCTTTATGTTCATTATCTCATCAAAACCTTATAGCAACTGTGTGAAATGAGGACCGCCGTTGTCCTGTTTTGCAAATGAGGAGACTGAGGAACAGAAAGATCATGTAACCTGTCGAACCCCACGTGGCTGGGACACAGTTGGGCTCCAAAACCCACATTGTAACCGCTAAGCCATATTAAGTAAAATGTAGTAGTATCATACTTTGCATTTATTGTATTTAAATAAATTCTAATGATCTGTCCTGAAAGTCAGAATCTATATGTCTCAGTTTGTGTCTTTAATAACAGTTTTTATATTTAAACATTACAGGTGATTTTACATTGGTAAATGGCTTGGATTAGTTGGACTTTTTACAGTTCCCAGTTGTATGAAGAGATAACAGAACCAGTGTAAATAGCAAAAACTACTCAAGAAATGGAAGGAACAGTAGAAACTTAGAGACTAGGCATTGTACAATGTTCAATACCAATGGACAAAACAATATTTTTCTTTTATAAAATATTTTACTTTCTTAGTGAATAGAGAAGAATTAATTGAAATTTAGCGACAGATAATTTTATGCCTGTTTCTAGAGTGTTAGAAAAGAGTTATAGGAGAAATGCCACCTCACCTTTAATACTCCAAAGGTCAACCTATCAGTAAACTAAGTGATTTGGCTACAAGAATACTAAATAGAATGCAAAAGTACATTTACATGTACAGGAACATAGGAAAAGTCAAGTAGTAAATATATTCCTGGACAAATACTAATCTTTATAAGCAATGGACTTTGGGATACCTCTATCTCTTTGAATTAGTGCTTTTGTTTTCTTTGGCTATATACCCAGGATTAGAATTGCTGGATCATATGGTAGTTCAATTTTTAATTTTTTTGAGGAACTTCTGTGCTGTTTTCCACAGTGGCTATACCAACTAACATTCCCACCAACAGTGTCCAAGGTTTACCATTTCTCCACTTCCTTGCCAACATTGGTTATCTGTGGTCTTTTTGATGACAGTCATTTGGGCAGGTGTGAGCTGATTTCTCATTGTGGTTTTGATTTTCATTTCTTTGATGATTATGACATGAGCATCTTTTCATGTGCCTATTGGTCAAATGTCTGTCTTCTTTGGAAAAATGTCTATTCAGATCTTGTGTCCATTTTCAATTGTTTTTTGTTCATGTTGAGTTATATGAGCTATTTATCTATGTTAGCTTTAACCCCATGTTATTCAAATCATTTGCAAGTATTTTCCTCCCATTCAGTAGCTTGTCTTTTCATTTTGTTGATGGTTTCCTTTGCTGCACAAATGCTTTTCAGTTTAATTAAGTCCCATTTGTTTATTTTTGCTTTTGTTCCTTTGCCTTAGACAGATCAAAAAGAAATATTGCAGTGATTTATGTCAAAGAAGTTCTGCCTATGTTTTCTTCTATAAGATTTGTGGTTTCCAGTGGATATTTTTTTATGTAATGACCACAGTTCTCAGAAAAATATTTGTTAAATGTGGAAAAAGTAACTTCTTATCTTCCTGTTACTAAAATGTTAGTTTAGCACATATCTGAAATGCCAAATGCAGGGCAGCAAATCTAAGACATTTAGCATACTAAATCCTTATCATTAATCAGGAAAACTCCATTTTTTGGCATTCATATGATTTCTTAATTCTGTTGCCATGAGTAAATTTCTTTGATTTTATCTTCCCTATGGCACTCGTTTGTGGCATTTTTTCCTGCTCCTACTAAAATTCCAAATTTTTTATATTGGTTTTCATGATACACATTTATATCCTACCAACTCTGATCTTTTCTATGACTTTGGCAATAATGCACCCAGTCTCATATTTTTAAAGTAGTATATTTGGCAGTTATCTCTCTGTGGGTTGAGTACTGAACCTAACAGTAACAATATAACTCACTTTCATAAGCAAATGCCAGAGCCACAAAAATGCCAGTGACAATGAGGAGTAGTCCAGAGCATTCCTCGTCAGGCATCATCAGAAGTGGCCACAAGTGATTTCAGGAAATAGTACGCATATGTCAATGCTGAAAATAATAACCCTCCCTTTGCCTCCTCTTGATTTCGCAGTGTAAACTTGTGGGGGCTCATGAATAAAGTATTTCTTTTCTTGCCAGCCTCAAAGTTTATGTTAGCCCTAAGCCAGAAGAAAAGAAATGAATCTTTAATTTTCAATCTGAAACATTTTCCCGTTGGTTTTCCTAGGTCTCCCCTCAGAAAAGAAAGCCAGTCAGTAGACGCACACACGGGCCAGGGCCAGCTTGGTGGACGGCTCCCGGCCCAGTGCTTGCTGGGGCTCGTGACTGCCGCCGCGGCACACCCCCGCCTTCACTGCGGATGCCCAGGAACGACTCCCCTCGGCAGGAATGGAGGACGAAGCTGAGACAGCTGAGATCCTGGTCGAGTCCAAGGAGCCAGAATTTACAGCCTATCACAACTTCCAGTTTCCTGGAAATGAGATTTGACTGATGAATTACGGGTGATGCCTCGAAACTCTCTTCAGTATATTGCTGTTGGACTTTCAGGAATGATTTCATGATTTCAGCAGCTCCGTTTGTGATGCAGAGATATTGTGTGTTGATTTAAATGTGTTCCCTGGGGGGAAAGTTTCTGCAGTTATAAAATTTTAACATTGCTCCCATTACTTTTATAGAGGCTTAGGTCTTTAGCCAGTTTATCTAGATGCTGTGTTCATGATTGTTCACCTCAGTGAACCTAGAAACAGAATTGAAGAGGTCTATATACTTTCTTAAATGGATTCAACCTAAAGGAAATAGTAAACTTGAAACTATAAACAAATCATTTAAGATGAGAAATTGTGAGCCTACTTCATTTTTAGGTGGACTAGATTATGAAAGATAAAATCCTAATGTGATGGTGATGGCTTTGCTGTGTACATATATATTTAGAGAAGTAGTTCAGAAATACATGTATTTGCAGTTAAATCTGTTTTCCTTCCTGTGTATTTGCATAATTACTAACAAAAAGCATAACTCTGTCTTCTCAAACCAATTAAAATGGAAAACGGATGTATCCAAATTTTATTGCAGTTAAAGTATACAGTTACATGATAGATGTCTACAGATTGTGCTAAGTCGCTTCAGTCATGTCTGATTCTTTGTGACCCCATGGACTGTAGCCTTCCAGGCTCCTCTGTCCTTGGGATTCTCCAGGCAAGAATACTGGAGTGGGTTGCGTTTCCTCCTCCAGGGGATCTTCCCGACCCAGGGATTGAACCTGCATCTCTTCCGGCTCCTTGCACTGGCAGGCGGTTTCTTTACCTCTAACGCCACCTGGGAAGCCCCGAATTCGATCCTTTGAGAACTTCTCAGCAAACACAGATCAACAGTATTTACGGGTGTGCTGTGCTGTGCTTAGTGATTCAGTCATATCTGACTCTTTGCGACCCCAAGGACTGTAGCCCACCAGGCTTCTCTGTCCATGGAGATTCTCCAATAAGAAAACTGGAGTGGGCTGCCATGCCCTCCTCCAGGAGATCTTCCCAACCTAGGAATTGAAATCAGGTCTCCTGCATTGCAAGAGGATTCTTTACCATCTGAACCACCAGGGAAGCCTGCCTAAAGACTAAGCAGATTTAAAAATACTAAGTTCATCCATTTAATAATGATTCTGTTAGGACCAACTGGAGATCCTCTTTGTGAGGAGGTATAAAGCAAAAAGGTGAGATTCATGAATATCTGTATTTCTCTAAATATCTAAAGAAAACCAGGAGCATCAGTTGAAGCTACAGTCAAATAAATAATCCAGAGATACACCTGGGAATATCTAGCTCCAACTTCCAGATGTTATTCTGCTTAATTCCAGCTCAATGTTTTCTACTTCAACTTCTGAAAATACTTAAAGCTTCATATAATAGGAAGCTTAAAGGGTCTTATGAAGTAAATACTTTCAACCTCAGTCTTTGGTTGCTTAACTCTTAATGATTCTTGAGAAAGAATTATCCTTTCCTTACTAAAGCTTTGTTTTTTCTACTACTTGTTAAAGAGACAAATCATTCCTGGCCAATACTTGAGTGTAAGTGAATCAGAAAAACAACAGTTGCTTCCTAACATTTTGCTATATTTTTGTAAATTCCCATTTCCTTGAATTAGTAAAAAAGCCATTGCAATCCAATTGCTAGTACTGGATTATGTTTGCTAACTGAGGTGTTCCCACCAGAATAAAAATTGAACCTATATACAAGAAGTACTCCTTGATTGGCTTGTTATAGGTCAATTCAGCAGCAATAATACATGATTTAATTTAGTGAAGACATCCTATTACTAATTAGCAAGTTGCCAAACATTGGCAAGATTGTACAAATGCTAATGTATTGGGAGAAAATCCAGTTTAGGTGAGACCTAATTTCTTTTGAAGTCTAGTGGGTGACTGCAAAAGTACAAAGAGGACCGTTGCTCAGGGTACTACTGCAAATCTGAGACCGACTTCCACACCCCTCATCTGCAAGCCAGCCAGCCCCTCCTGTCCCTCTCCCCGAATCATTAGGGGACTTCTCTGCCTCAGCTGCTTGCAAGGGTCATACCCCTAGCCCGTGCACCTGCTTCTCTATCACACACAATGTTAGAAACTCTGAGGAATAGCCTTGTCCCTTTGAAAGGAGAGGAAGCCACAGCTCACAGTCTGTCTCCTTTGCTTTGAAAAAGTAAAACCAGGCATATTTTAGATTTTCAATGATCATGGAGAATTTGATCTTTGACTTGAAAGTATCACATTAAAAGAAAAGCGTATCCACTTTGTCGTGGTTGTGGGGTGATGTCAGAAGACCTTCCTTGGAGCCTAGTTAGGTCTGGGAGTGGGGCCAGCTTCTAATGCTCACTCATGGGCACAGATTTTTTAACTTCACTTTCCTTATCTGCAGAAAAGACTATTTCAGACTAAATTTCTAATACTAGTAAGCATGGGCTAGCTTCCAGATGATTTTCCTTAGTTTATTTACTGAGCTCCATCACCAAGCAAAAGAGGCATAATGACCCTCTTGCTACAGGTGATTGATCAAAACCTTGTGGCAAGAAAATGACAGAGCCAGGATTCAAATCTTCTCCAGGGCTGCCCGGTTCTGTGCATGCTATAATCTTGCTTCTGAATTATTCCAGCAAGTTCCACTTGTTTTACGGTTCTTTTGGTCTTCATCAAGTTGCAGTACAAGAGCATACTTCTTAGGAGAAAATATTTTTATAAAAATACTATGTATTGTATAGAATTTATGCTACCCCCTGAGGAAAGAGAATTATCTCATTTAAGCTCCTAGAAAAAGAAAAATAAACATTTAATGTTAAAATGCATTAAAGGTACAAGTATGGGCCTTGTAGGTTGCTTTCACACACTGACACTTTTTCACATACCTCAGTCACTGGTAGAATTGAATCTAAAAGACATATATCTCCCAATTCCACCATTAAATTTAACGATGATTCTTTAAATATCCACTTGTTTTAAACAATGTCCAGGCAGCTCAACATATCTCACGCTTCTTTCTCTCCGCACTAATTTTGATTGAGTCCACATCTGAGGGGAGGACAGACCCATTTAGCAGCCATTACTCTCCCCAGCGTAAGGCCTCTTTGCCTTGTCTCATCTCTCACATGCTTTCTGATCTTCCTGGTCACCTGCGTGACATCACGTCCTGGGAAGGTATAAAATCAGGTGCATTGCTGCTGCACCTCTACTGTGATCTGGCTTAAGCTTCAAGTACAAGCTCAAAAGAAAAGAAAAATACTTGCTATAATCCTTACTTTTACTTTTCAATAATTTTAGAAATGATTTCTCTTGCCTACTTTCTTTTTTGTAAATGTACCTCTTCATTTTTGTCAGTCTCCTCTCCAAGGGTGAATGGTATTATGAGGAAACAGTTACACCTCCAGCCTTTGTGATTCCATAAAAAAGGAAAGTTCTGCTAATACACACGTGCCATACACACACACACACACTCTACAGGCATGTGTGTGCACGCACACACACACACACCCTACCTCTGCCGCCCCATCCTTCCAGGCAACACTGTGGGCCTCCGGTTTCTCTGTCTGTGGTTGGGTAGATATATTCAAATGGAAAATTTTCCATAATAAAGCTATTTATTTCCATTTTGCCTCAAATGCTTGCATGTGTATAATATATTGCCAGGAATATTGACAAACTCTATCTTATGCTTCCTACAGGAAGTGATAACATTGAGATCTAAAACCAATTAACTTGCCAGTAATTGCAAATTATATGAGGGGAATTTAATGTTTGTGGAAAGGTGTGAGTCTCACTAATTTGTGTCTTGCACTCAGAAGTTAAAATAAATTCTCTCTGCTCTTCTTCCACTTTATTCCATTCCAATATCCAAAAGAAGAGCCCAATTTATGAGGTTCATGAAGTAATGACTTGGGTAAACTAAACCCAACCCATAGGGCTTCCCAATGCCCTTAATTTATTACTGAGAATTAATTTGCTGGGAGAATCCCTCCTGTGAACCGACTTTCTGGAGTCTGCCCTTGACTTGGGGAGAGTGTGCTGGGGCAGCCTGGTGAGCCCGTTTGCACATCTGCAGGGAAGCCTCTCAGCTCCCTTCGTGCCCCTCTGCAGCCCTTGGATGACAGCCCGCATCGGCCAACACAGACGCACAGGCAGCTGGCAAGCACGAGGCCCCCTCCGCTGAGACACCCCTCTGCAGGGAGGAGGGCGGGCTTCTTGCTGGTGAAACCTACTCAGTGGGTCCCTTCACGTGCATTTGCCATGCTCAGTCCTTATCATCCACCTGCCCTGGAAGGGCTGAGGGAACACGTGTGTGAGGTCTCAGGGTCCGCCTCGGCGAGGGGATATGGCATTAAACAGAATCAAGCATGTAAAGGATGAGACTTATGCCTTCTCTCCTCCTTTGATTTGGTTTAACTTCCATAGGTTCTTTCTCTGTGTCCTGGGTGGAGGCCATAATGTCTTCCTGTTTCCTGACTGCTTCTGAATGACTTAAATCAAAAACATATCTTTCCCTTCAGTGTCTTCTATTTTTTTTATACACATTTCACATTCCTTTTAAGTAACTGAAGTTTGAAAGAGGCAAGATGGATGCTAGCATGCATGTCAACAGTGTGATCTCAAGTTCTCTCTTACATGGGGGTCTCTAGATTCCTATTTCTCAATCCAGATCCCTCTCCTGGTTCCTAATTAAGAGCCTAACACTTCGCAAACTGTGAGGAATGACATCTTCCCTTCTAAACCCACTCTGTCTTCTATACCTGATTTTCATCTACAGAATTGCCATTCATCTGGTCCCACAACCCAGAGGCCTCTGAAACAGCAGCGCCTCTCCCCTCTGCCTCCTCTAACTGCCCATTTCACCACCCCCATGTCCCTTGAATCTCTCTGCTCCTCTCCAGATCCTTCACTCTCAACATCTGTTCATACTTGCATCGGCTCTCACCTACGTTACACCTGTAGTTCGAATGTCAGCCGGAGACCTAACCCTGCATTGCTCCTAACCTCTCCAGGAGCAGCTTACATTTCTTTTCTTTTCTTTTTTTTTTTTTTTTTGGCAACACTGGGCCCTGAGCTTCTGCTTCTGATAAATGAGATAGATCAGTTTTGCAGGTCATCCCAATCTGCTCCAAACTGAGCTACCCGCCCCATCCAGCCAGGGTACCTGACTTCTTTTCTCTGACATCCCTCACACGCACATGGGTGCACAATAAGAGACTTGGGGAGGTCAGTGAAGACACTAGTAGATAAGGGGACCTTCTAGACCCAGGGATAGAACCTGCATCTCTTACATTTCCTACACTGGCCCAAGGGTTCTTTACCACTAGCGCCACCAGGGAAGCCTGTTATGTACTAAAGATTATTTTTTGTCACCATTTTCTGCAATTGCTTAGGGAATATAATTCCTGTTGGTGAAAGATAAATCTGTATACAGCTCACATACACTCACAGAGAACAGAAAGGGAGGGGGAAAGTGGAAACAATAGATTTCAAATAATGAATCAGATAGCTTATATTTCACTCTTTGCTACTGCTGCTGCTAAGTCGCTTCAGTCGTGTCCGACTCTGTACGACCCCATAGCTGGCAGCCCACCAGGCTCCCCTGTCCTTGAGACTGGCAGCCCTGTAAAAGCGGCAGGGCTCTGGTATTTTGAAATCGTGGTCATGAAGTCCCCTGGCATAATCCTAAGAGCCACCACTAGGAGCGACAGAAAGACTAGTTAGTGCTCAGGGCCGGGGACCCTCTACCTGATCCAGAGAGAATTTCCAAAGCCTTCTGATAGACATGGAAACAGAGCCTTCTTTAAGAGCTCTGTTGTTGCTGTTCAGTTGCTCAGTTGTGTCTGACTCTTTGTGACCCCATGAACTGCAACACACCAGGCTTCCCTGTCCTTCACCATCTCCTGGGGCTTGCTCAAACTCATGTCCATCGAGTCAGTGATGCAATCCAATTATCTCATCCCCTGTAATCCCCTTCTCCTCCTGTCTTCAGTCTTTCCTAGCATCAGGGTCTTTTCAAATAAGTCAGTTCTTCACATCAGGTGGCCAAAGTATTGGAGTTTCAGCTTCAGCATTAGTCCTCCAATGAATATTCAGGACTGAATTCCTTTAGGATTGACTGGTTAGATCTCCTTGCAGTTCAAGGGACTCTCAAGCGTCTTCTCCAGCACCACAGTTCAAAAGCATCAATTCTTCGGTGCTCAGCCTTCTTTATACTCCAACTCTCACATCCATACATGACTACTGGAAAAAACCATAGCTTTGACTACAGGGACCTTTGTCGGCAAAGTAATGTCTCTAATTTTTAACACTCTATCCAGGTTTCTCTTAGCTGTTCTTCCAAGGAGCAAGTGTCTTTTAATGCTTGCTGTATCTTTTAATTGAGCTTCCCTCAATTAAAGTAGTAGCTGAGATGGTAAAGCATCTGCCTGCAACGCAGGAGACCCAGGTTCAATCCCTAGGTCAGGAAGATCCCCTAGGGAAGGAAATGGCAACCCACTCCAGTATTCTTGCCTGGAGAATTCCATGGACAGAGGAGCCTGGCAGGCTACAGTCCATGGGGTCGCAAAGAATCGGACATGACTGAGCTACTAACACACGCATCTTCTAATTAAGAGGTCTATTTTTTTGTTATTTGACAAAAGCTGTGCACTATTTGCTGTGAGTGTGCTGCTCTCATACGCCAGCACATTTGGAAAACTCAGCAGTGGCCACAGGACTGGAAAAGGTCAGCTTTCATCCAGTCCCAAAGAAAGGCAATGCCAAAGAATGCTCAGACCACCACACTGCTGCTGCTGCTGCTGCTAAGTCGCTTCAGTCATGTCCCACTCGGTGTGACCCCATGGACAGCAGCCCACCAGGCTCCTCTGTCCCTGGGATTCTTCAGGCAAGAATACTGGAGTGGGTTGCCATTTCCTTCTCCAACACAATTGTACTCATTTCACACTCTAGAAATGGGCAAAATTCTCCAAGCCAGCCTTCAGCAATACATGAACCATGAACTTCCAGATGTTCAAGCTGGATTTAGAAAAGGCAGAGGAACCAGAGAACAAATGGCCAACAACTGCTGGATCATAGAAAAAGCAAGAGAGTTCCAGAAAAAACATCTATTTCTGCTTCATTGACTATGCCAAAGCCTTTGACTGTGTGGATCTCAATAAACTGTGGAAAATTCTGAAAGAGATGGAAATACCAGACCTCCTGACCTGCCTCTTGAGAAATCTGTATGCAGGTCAGGTAGCAACAGTTAGAACTGGACATGGAACAACATGGAATAACAACATCTTTTCCAGTCCTGTGGCCACAGCTAAGTTTTCCAGATAGGAAAAGGAGTACATCAAGGCTGTATATTGTCACCCTGCTTATGTAACTTATATGTAGAGTACATCATGAGAAACACTGGGCTGGAAGAAGCACAAGCTGGAATCAAGATTGTGGGGAGAAATATCCGTAATCTCAGATATGCAGATGACACCAGCCTTATGGCAGAAAGTGAAGAGAAACTAAAGACCCTCTTGATGAAAGTGAAAGAGATGAGTGAAAAAGTTGGCTTAAAGCTCAACATTCAAAAGACTAAGATCATGGCATCTGGTCCCATCACTTCATGGCAAATAGATGGGGAAACAGTGGCAGACTTTATTTTGAGGGGCTCCAAAATCACTGCAGATGGTGACTGCAGCCATGAAATTAAAAGACGCTTACTCCTTGGAAGAAAAGTTATGACCAACTGAGACAGCATATTAAAAAGCAGAGACATTTCTTTGCCGACAAAGGTCCACCTGGTCAAGGCTATGGTTTTTCCAGGAGCCGTGTATGGATGTGAGAGTTTGACTATAAAGAAAGCTGAGCGCCTAAGACTTGATGCTTTTGAACTGTGGTGTTGGAGAAGACTTTTGAGAGTCCCTTGGGCTGCAAGGGGATCCAACCAGTCCATCCTAAAGGAGATCAATCCTGAATGTTCATTGGAAGGACTGATGCTGAAGCTGAAACTCCAATACTTTGGACACTTGATATGAAGAGCTGACTCATGTGAAAGGACCCTGATGCTGGGAAGGATTGAAGGCAGGAAAAGAAGGGGACAACAGAGGATGAGATGGCTGCATGGCATCACTGACTCAATGGACATGGGTTTGGGTGATCTCCAGGAGTTGGTGATGGACAGGGAGGCCTGGCGTGCTGCAGTCCATGGGGTTGCAAAGAGGAGAACATGACTGAGCAACTGAACCGAACTGATTTTAAAATGCTTTAAAAAAAAAGAATGGCCTGTAGTATAACACAGATATCCTCTTATGGCTTCCAAGACAATTCACAACCAAACAATTCTTCTTGGAGCATCCTCCCACCGCCAACAATCAGTGGCCACCTTCCCGCTCTCACAGAGCCTCCCTTAGAGAAGTCTGCCTCTGGTCTGGCTCATTTCCTCTCCTATGACCCCACCCACACCTGCTTCATGCATTGGACTAGTAACAGACTATTATTTATGTGTCTGTTTCCCTTGCTTGTCTATTTGCTCCTTGAGAGGGGTATCGTAGTTATTTTTAAACCTCTGACGCACAGCATAGTGACTCTGAGTTTGACCAAAACATCAGCTTCTGTGAACTTCATAACCCTCTACGATGACTTGCTATCTCTATTTTGCCATCTCCGTTTTACCAGCTCACGGTGACCTCCAAGCCTCACTCTGTATGTAAGCCTGGATATGAAATTTAGAACCTCTCGAAGGATCCACGAGTAATCTGACCCCTGCCGTGAGGTTCTCATGGTTTGCACATTTTGTCCTGAACATTTGCTGCGTAGCATCCCACTACAGGTTCCCATCCAGTACTTAGGTACCCTGCCTTGCCCTCTACTATAGCTTTTTGCCTTATTATTTTTATTTTACTTTTTCTTCTGCCTTTTTCCACTTAGTATTCAGTCTCTGTCCTTGATTTCCAAACACTTATTCCATTTTGTTTTTGGAATACTACATTAATATCATTTAGGAAAATTATTTTTTTCTCCACTGGACCCAGTTTGATCTAAAGTGTCCTGTCCTCTCCTAGGCAAGGAACAACCTTGTGATCCAAACCAGGCCATTTGCACTCTCCTTTGCTGGAATTTGATCTTGAAGCCAGCAGAGTGCCTTGAGGAGGCAGTAGCTGCTATACTGGCCCCTTAATATTGACCATGCTCTACAATTTCCCTATTATTCATGTCAGCAACCCGAATCTCTCCAATCAGTTCTCTAAGTCAGCCAGAGTTAGTTTCTCTAGTTTGAAACAAAAGAATCTTAACCGCAGATGCGGAAGATGAAGCTCAGAGTTTAAGTCAATGGTCTTGTGAGGAATATATGTACATATCCAATATAAATGCTTTTTCTTTATTATATTTTAGAAGATCAAAAGTAGCATTGGTGGCAGCCTTAAAATAATATAACGAGATGAGTTAATTCAAATGTTATGCTTCCAAGTCTGACAAAATATTACCTAGGACCATTTTAATATATCCTAAAGTGGAAAACACTGTAATACAAATAAAATACAATTTTTCATTTGAATTTCCTCCAAAATCTGATAAAGTCCCTTAAGAAAATATTTTAATGAAGCAACTTTGGGAAAAGTTCCAATGAAAGAAAACCACCAAAGCCCATGTCTAATTTTCTTATTTCTTTTGATGAAGTACCTGCTTGTATATAACTGATAATTTATATTTTAATAGGTTGTTAATAAATAAATTATAGGAAATAGTATTCCTTTGTGAAAGCACTATACCGAATGGGTTCTGCTGTAAAAATCAGTGAGATGATGGTGCTAGATTCCAGCAAAGTTAAACTCTAGCATTGTAAGCTTTGAGTTATTCTGTAGCAAAACATTAATTCAAATACAATGCAGCTCCTCAATGAGCAGGTAAGGTAAAATTCCCGATGGCTTCAAGATTTTCTGTCATCAATACATTTTTGGACATTTGGCCAGTTCTATACATATCCTAACTCGCATCTTGATAATTTTCTATTTTGGATGCTATTATTTTTCAGTGTCATTTTACTGAAAATTTCTTTTGTTTGCATAAAACTGTACTGTGTGGCATGATGGGAGGGTGATATCAATCAGAGGCAGTTCCCGTTGTTTCTGAGGTCTAAGGAAAAATATTCTAGCAGCTGTGGGGAGAATACATTGAAGCCAGGGGAGACTAAATCTCCTTTTAATTTCCAACCTATTCCTTGGCCCTTCAATGTCTCTAGAAGGTATAAATATTCTCTTCCTTCCATAAATCACAGGAGACAGTCAAAATCTGGCAATTTAAATTGAGCAAAGTATAATGATGTTCAAATATGCTAGCAAGATTTTATAAGATTTTTTTATCAAAATGTATTATTTCAACAATTAACAAATGTAGACCTGTTTTCCCCGAAAGGATAACTAGGTTTAATTTATTTTTACAGTATTCTTAGTTTAATAAGGCTCTAACAAACAGTATGGCATAAGTGTATCTTTCTCATAGAACATTAAAGTTAACCCCAGGGTATGGATTAACCACTAAGATAATTTACAAAGTTAAAATGAATTTTTAACTATAAGGAAGTGATAGGCCAATGTTTCTGATATACATTTTTATTTATATTCATAAATTTAATTTTTCAAGGTTTATCATATGTTTTTCCAAAGAAATTATCATTAACAATATTTAGCAAATTTTTCATTTACCTTTGGACGCTAATTCTTGCTTTGTTACCAAATAATTTAGCATCTATTTCTTTCACCCTCCACTGATTGCTTTCCAGTAAAATGAAAAAAAAACATAAGTTTTCTTCCCAATAGGAAGAGTTGAGATAGTTTAAGAGCTTTTAATCTGAGGTCTTATAAGAGATTCACTTTTATCAAATAAGAATGTAATGAGTGAGTAAGTTCTGTAGAAAGAGCACTGAACTTGGTGGTTTTTTTCTTTCTCCTGCTAACTTTCTGAATGTTCTTTTGCACCAATAAACATGCCACCTGAGCGAATTGCAAATTCTTCATAAGCAATGATTGTAAGGATGTTACATGGCAGCTTGTAAAAGTTAGCAGCAGTCATGCCAGTGTGGCATTCACACATCCTGGGGTTGAGAATTGCTAGAATAAGAAGCAGAACTCAGAGTGTGGTAAGCTTTAAAACACTGTTCTCCCATTCTTATCTAAATTGACCTCTTCACAGTCTTCTGATTTTACTAGACTTTGACAAGGGGAAGGAGGCAGTTAGCAGAAAGAGGGTTTATTAGTGAAATGGAGAAAGGATGACCTCAAACAACGTCTGTCCTCTGACACTCCAGGAGCAAAAGCAACCACCTTCCCTTCACCGGGAACTGCAGGAACGTTACAGCCAGAAGTTCCTTATTCTCAAGTGTCGCTGTCTGAAGCCTTCAGGTCCTCTTTATTAAATTAACAGCCCCCCCCCCCAAAAAAAAGAAAAAAATCAATAAATAAATTAGCAGCCCATGTATACCTGCGTCATAAGCATCACCCAAGCCAGCAGGGAAGGCTTTTCTGAGAAAGGCCATCTGTTACGGCTCTTTATGGGATGAGGCTCATCAAGCACTTTTTTGAAGTTTCTGTCTTGGTGCACATTTCACTGCCTCAGATGCTTCTCTGTGCTCCTTACTGGCATTATGTTAGCTCTGAAAGTCCGCATAGAAAGGGGCTCCCTCTGCTCTGATTCTTCACCTGAAATCACTGGGCTTTCTTTTTCCACTCTTTACAAGCTTTCTTAAGAAAAAAGCTTCTCTTCTTTCTTCACTTTTCCATCCACTTGAAATTACTGTCTTTGGCTTTTTGAAGATAATTCTTGACTAAGAACCTGCCTCATATTGACCCAGCAACTGCAGTGTTGGACCACATGGTCCTCCCTGACAGGGTCAGGCCTCAAATCCTAAACCTTCCACAGGGCTGAGAGCAGCTCTCTGAGCCAGACTGGTTCCCATCGGTCAAAAGGGATCCTCACGTTGTGAAGAGACAATGGTGAGAACCGATGTACCTGCTGAAATCTTACAACTTTGCGGATGCTCGTGTGTGTACAGCTACAGCATCTGCTGCTGCTGCTGCTGCTGCTGCTGCTGAGTCGCTTCAGTCGTGTCCGACTCTGTGCGACCCCATAGACGGCAGCCCACCAGGCTCCCCCGTCCCTGGGATTCCCCAGGCAAGAACACTGGAGTGGGTTGCCATTTCCTTCTCCAGTGCATGAAGGTGAAAAGTGAAAGTGAACTCGCTCAGTCGTGTCCGACTCTTCGCGACCCCATGGACTGCAGCCCACCAGGCTCCTCCATCCATGGGATTTTCCAGGCAGGAGTACTGGAGTGGGGTGCCATTGTATAATATCCATATAGCTACAGCGTATCTTTAAAACATGTTTTGCAAGTTACATTGCAGCTGAAGAATGTATTCTAGATGAACTGAGAGGTAAAAACCTTAAAAGTGATACTGAACATAATAGAAGGAAAGAACAACTAAAACCATCCATAGATTTGGTCTACAAACGCAATCATACTCACGTAGACACCACAACATACGTGTAATATATTTAAATATTTTTAAATAACATAACATAATAACATAAATAACATAATATAACATAACATAATAACATAACATAAATATGGAAACAAACTAGGAAAACACATACACATCAAATATGGTGAACAATTGCCTCATATGCTTAATATTTATTTAATAAATTCTTCATTTGTAAGCTGTTTTGTCACTATCAAAAAGGTTTACAAAACTTTAACATGATAAGAAAATATAATAAGAACTTTTAAATTTTTTATAATATAATGTAAGTAAAGAAAAGCAGTGCCTTTTCAGCAATATGGTGGCAGCTAATTTGCACATTTCTGAGCCTGGCTTGGCTATTTGCTATCGTAATGATCCTTACATATTTTCAGTTCTTATTTCTGCCAACCTCAGTCTATGATTTCATTTTGAAGGATCATTTGGAAATTTTGAAGTGATCTATTGTTAGGCCATATCTAAGTTCTTTTGCTTTCTGATAAAGCAAAGTAGAACACATCTGTGATCCCCAAAATCTGGATTAGTCAGTCAGTTCAGTTGCTCAGTTGTGTCCGACTCTTTGTGACCCCATGAGTCTCAGCACAACAGGCCTCGCTGTCCATCACCAACTCCCACAGTTTACTCAAACTTGCATCCATTGAGTTGGTGATGCCATCCAGCCATCTCACCCTCTTCTCCTCCTGCCCCCAGTCCCTCCCAGCATCAGGGTCTTTTCCAATGAGTCAACTCTTCACATGAGGTGGCCAAAGTATTGGAGTTTCAGCTTTAGCATCAGTCCTTCCAATGAATATTCAGGACTGATTTCCTTTAGGATGGACTGATTGGATCTCCTTGCAGTCCAAGGGACTCTCAAGAGTCTTCTCCAACACCACAGTTCAAAAGCATCAATTCTTTGGTGCTCAGCTTTCTTCACAGTCCAACTCTCACATCCATACATGACCACTGGAAAAACCATAGCCTTAGTCGGCAAAGTAATGTCTCTGCTTTTGAATATGCTATCTAGGTTCGTCATAACTTTCCTTCCAAGGAGTAAGCGTCTTTTAATTTCATGGCTGCAGTCACCATCTACAGTGATTTTGGAGCTCAAAAATTAAAGTCTGACACTGTTTCCACTGTTTCCGCATCTATTTGCCGTGAAGTGATGGAACCAGATGCCATGATCTTAAGTTTTCTGAATGTTGAGCTTTAAGCCAACTTTTTCACTCACCTCTTTCTCTTTCATCAAGAGGCTTTTTAGCTCCTCTTCACTTTCTGCCATAAGGGTGGTGTCTTCTGCATATCTGAGGTTATTTCTCCCGGCAATCTTGATTCCAGCTTGTGATTCATCCAGCCCAGCATTTCTCATTATGTACTCTGCATGTAAGTTAAATAAGCAGGATGACAATATACAGCCTTGACGTACTCCTTTTCCTATTTGGAACCAGTCTGCTGTTCCATGTTCAGTTCTAACTGTTGCTTCCTGACCTGCATATAGGTTTCTCAAGAAGAAGATCAGGTGGTCTGGTATACTCATCTCTTTCAGAATCTTCCACAGTTTATTGTGAGTCAATAAAGCAGAAATAGATGTTTTTCTGGAACTCTCTTGCTTTTTTGATGATCCAGCAGATGTTGGCCATTTGATCTCTGGTTACTCTGCTTTTTCTAAAACCAGCTTGTAAATCAGAATGTTCACGGTTCACGTATTGCTGAAGCCTGGCTTGGAGAATTTTGAGCATTCCTTTACTAGCATATGAGATGAGTGCAATTGTGTGGTAGTTTGAGCATTCTTTGGCATTGCCTTTCTTTGGGATTGGAATGAAAACTGACCTTTTCCAGTCCTGCGGCCACTGCTGAGTTTTCCAAATGTGCTGGCATATTGAGTGCAGCACTTTCACAGCATCATCTTTCAGGATTTGAAATAGCTCCACTAGAATTCCATCACCTCCACTAGCCTTGTTCGTAGTGATGCTTCCTAAGGCCCACTTGACTTCACATTCCAGGATGTCTGGCTCTAGGTGAGTGATCACACCATCATGATTTGCAAATCAAGTAATATAGATTCATTGGTAGTCTTATTTTAAAACTATTTTTTGAACTTAAAAATTTAACCTAAATTTGAGTGTCCTTCATTTTATGGATTAGATGTGTTTCATAATGCAGACTATGCTATAATGTTAATGCTGGTGATTTATTAACTGTCTTACATAATAAAATTAAAGATACATTCATAACCAAAAATTCCTCCAGGAAGAACTGAAGTTTAAATCTTCTAGCAAAAAGAAGATATGTCTGCTATCAGAATCACTAGATGTCACTCACAGCCTTTTAAGGACTTTCAGAATTTTTCCATGAGAGATGTTTATTCTAACACTGCTACCAATTCTCAGTGATTCTAATGTTATAGAAACTCTTGTATTTCCCAAATTCTTTTGACCCAAAATCACAAGTTTGTGATTCCCCAAATTGAATTTTTTTTGCTATTTTGATTGGGTATATGCAATACAAATGGGGATCCTGTGGTAAGTTCAGATGGAAAGAATGACAAGTAAAGACTCCGGAACTCTCTCTTTCATGAACTTGTCTAGACCTAGAGCTGGAACATGGTTTTCTCATGTTTCATACAAAGGGAATGAGCTAGATCCAATATTTCTAAAAGTTTTCCACTGAAGAACCTCTAATGGCAAGATGAGAATGAACGTGTTTGAAACAGAGACACTTTCAGAAATTTTCCATCATAGATTTTTTTTAAATAGGCTAATTGTGCATCCTATGTCACAATATGTATTTATTTTCATATAAAATTGAGATGTCAGAAAGCTGTTCCATGCATATTATGTAACTACTTATACTCCAGACATACTATATTTCTCCAGGAAGATGCATTCTGTAATTTAAAGAACCTGACAAAACAGTTTCTTCCGGTACTGAAGTCTTCAGAATTTCTGATGCCAGAGTGCAATATCGTACGTCGTCAGTAGGTGCCGCCACTTCCCACAATTTGCTAGAAGGTGAAAATACCTTCCTTCACTGTCCATCAGCTAATTAGTACATTTTAAAATTAGTGCCATTACTGTAGAAGATGCAGAAAGCAGCTTTGTTTAAAATAGAGATATTTCCCACTGGAAGTCCAGGAAAAAAATTCTATAGCTGAATGCTGTGCAGAGTCAATGGAGGAGAACGGCGGCATCCTTCAGAAAGGCGTCTGTTGTTTTCCTAGAGTTTGGGGTACCGAACATACTTTTACGATAGATTATGTTCCTTTTCTGACTTGCAAATCTTTAAAATAAAAAAATTGTTTTCAAATATATTAAAATAATCTTCCTTCATTTTAAAGAAAAACTCCAAAATAATAACACAGTGTTGTGGAAACTCATGGAATTTGGAGTCAGACAGATCTCAGTTTGAGCCCCTCT
This sequence comes from Capra hircus, assembly GCF_001704415.2. Lineage (NCBI taxonomy): Eukaryota > Metazoa > Chordata > Mammalia > Artiodactyla > Bovidae > Capra > Capra hircus. Next base: position 4,664,571 of record NC_030813.1, read on the forward strand.
CTTCTGCTTACTACTTGGACAGTTAGAAGGAATTAACTTGGGCTTTTTTTGTTTTCTGTTTTGTGTGTGTGTGTGTGTGTGTGTGTGTGTGTGTGTGTGTGTGTTTTGCCAGTCTCTACTTCTTAATTCCAAGATTTACACATTTAATAGAGCTTTTAGATGATTGATAATGTATGTAAATCCCCTGGCATATAGTAGGCATTAAAGAAGCAGTAGTTATTAGCAGTAGTCAGTCATGTTTCAGCAAAGCCTCAGAAATTGTATTACGCCCATGGCATTAAACGTGGTAATACTGACCATTAGTATTAATGGTAGTAATATTAGAGTTAACTTTCATTTGTTCTGATGCACTATAACCACCGATGTTCTTGCCTGGGAAATCCCACGGACAGAGAAGCCTGGTGGGATACGGTCCACGGGGCTGCAAGACAGTTGGACATGACTTAGCAACTAAACAGCAAGCAAAACACAGGACAGAGCTAACATTTAAGAAGTAAATGCATTTCCTTACCAAACCAGATTCCATTTAACCTTGAGTCTGATCTGAAATCCGGCCTCTGAGTTGAACTTATTTATAATAAGCACACTGTCTGGAGGCCACGCAGTAGGAACACACTGTTGGGACCAGCTCATTCTCCACGTGGGGGAAGCCCAAAGACTCACAAGCACGGAGGACAGAAGCCTGCTAAGCACATCATCACAAGTGCTTTAAAGAACAGGAGATGCTTGACTGAAGTGGGTTAGAGTGAAGTTTTGCTGATCAGCCCATCTGGGATTTACGGTTACCTAGTGGCAGGAGACGGAGAAGGCAGTGGCACCCCACTCCAGCACTCTTGCCTGGAAAGTCCCATGGGAGGGGGAGCCTGGTGGGCTGCAGTCCATGGGGTCGCTAAGAGTCAGACATGACTGAGCGACTTCATGTTCACTTTTCACTTTCATGCATTGGAGAAGGCAATGGCAACCCACTCCAGTGTTCTTGCCTGGAGAATCCCAGGGACGGGGGAGCCTGGTAGGCTGACGTCTATGGGGTCGCACAGAGTCAGACACGACTGAAGCGACTTAGCAGCAGCAGCAGCAGCAGCAGTAGCAGAAGTAGGAGGCAACAGAGGATGAGACGGTTGGATGGCATCATCGACCCAGTGGACATGAGTTTGAGCAAGTTCTGGGAGACAGCGAAGGACAGGGAAGCCTGGCATGCTGCTGTCCATGGGGTCACAAAGAGTTAGACACGAATGAACAACAAGCTCTACCCCATGGGCAGAGTAGAGAATGGCAACCATCATAATACTTTAAATCATGGGGAGAGGTCTAATTGAGGAGCCTCTGTGTGCGCAAGTTAAAACAACACTCTTTATTGGTCTTGACATTTCGCATTTACAGGGGCACATTCAAGATACTCACACCACACAAGCAAAGCATGTAACTAGGAGGGGATGTTTTCCCGGAATAACAGAGCCATAACTAAAGGCGCTGTGAAGGCTCTGTCACACTGATCTCAGCCAGTCTTTATTTCACCATCTGGCTCCCTTTCCAGGGCTCCCTCCAAAGGGATGTCCTTAACAAACCCATCAGGGCCTTCTCTCCTATACATCAGTCCACGTAGAAGCAACAAAGGAAGCCAATTGAGATTATTTTCTCTGTAAGGCCTCACACCAGGCTTGTTAGCAGAAGCGTCCTCCTTCACCCAGTGGCTGGCCTCCCCTTCACAGTCAGGAGTCTTCATTCAAGTCTCCTTTAATGAGAGAAGCTGAGAGCGAACTCAGTAGTCCCAACCTTCCTCTTAAAGGAACGGAACCCCACCCTCCCGTCACAGCTACTTCCAGCAGCATTCCTAATAAGGCTTGGGCATGTTTTCCTGCAATAGTTATTCAGTGCCCACAGAGTTTTATTTTGGAGTCAACATTGCTGTTGGTTCACCAGTTTGAGCTTATTCCATCCTAGTTCTGAACCATTTATCATTATGTTGGGTGGAACCTGTTTACCGAAGAGATGAGCCCTGAGTCAAATAAAGGACGGTGTGCAAAAGCCCTTCCTGCTTCCAATTATTTCAGTGATTCCTTTGGGGCCAAACAAGGCACTTAATCTAGGCATGCTTAAATAAGGCACGGGTGAGCTATAACCCATCTCAGTGGTGGCTCTTTTGATTTCCAGGCTCCCAGACCTTGTGGACATCACCACAGTCCATAGCAACACAGAGTCAGACACGACTGAAGTGACTTAACATGGCACAATATTGTTTCTGTTTTATGTCCTGGTTTTTTTGGCTGTAAGGCATGTGGGATCTTGGCTCCCCAACTGGGGATCAAACCCGCACCCCTGGCACTGGATATCAGAGTCAACTGCTGGACTGCCAGGGAAGTCCCCTAGGATGCTGTTAAATCAATGGTTTTATCAGGATGCTTTATGGACCATCCAACAGCTGGGACTTCAGGCATTTAGACATCGATTTCTTGCTTGTAAGAAGTGATATTATTACTGTTTCCAAACGGTGGCTCTCAAAGTGCGGCCCCCAGACTAGCTACATCAGCATCAGCTGGGACCTTGTTAGGAATGCAAGCTTTCAGGTCATATCCAGGAAGGTGAATCAGATGCTCCAGAGGGTGTTGGAACAATTATCCCAGGGCCTTGATGCCTGCTGAGCTTTCACGTGTGGGATCCTGGGCAGACAGCAGATTCCACCTTCATGGTAAGCAGACAACACAGAGCAAAGTCTCTCTCGTGCTGAGGGAAGTCTGAACAAAGCAGGCTGTGGAGGACCTTAAATACATCTTTCTGAAGTCTTTTGCCTCTACTACAGAAAGGTTGACATTTCAATATTTTCTTGTTCTCACCCCAATCTATTGTATCACATGAATCTTATTCCCTGAAACCAAGTCCTGTTGAAAAGAAGCAGGTGAATAATTCCAGGCAGTGGAAGCACTCTAGATACGTGGGCATGGTTTCCACACAGTAACCAGCAGGCTGTGCTGCTTTTAAATATTTAAAAAGTCTTCATCTGTAGGTTATTTGGGCTTCTCGGTGGCTGTTCTCTCTCTTCTTTACTAAGCTAGATCTCTTAAGATGTTGTTTTGTCCAAGGACTCTAGCCTTGTCTTAATAGGCTTTCTTCTCAGGCAGCATTTTGTTAATCCTCTCAGGTCAGTTCCAAACGCAGCCACTCTGACCGTCTTTTTCTGTTGCTGTTTCTTGACTTGACATGTGAGTAATCTCCTTCCTCTTTTCTCATTAATCACCAGGTTCATACCTTGAGCCCTGATGTTCTCGGTAATCGTCAGGCTTCTTGTCCATCCATTCACCCTCTTCAGCCCAAACCATTATTTTGTTAGTTTCCTCTGGTCAGTCCTTTGAGTCCCTCATCTCTGCCTTTCTCTGGCATCTATTTAGCATCTGATAGCATCACCTGGCCTAAATGTAGGCAAGCTGAGGGGCTGTCCACAGTGACAGGATGAACCCAAGAAAGGCTGAGAGGCAGACAATCTCCTTGTGGGTGAAAGAGCTGAACCCAGAATCCATCTGTGTGTGGAAAAGGACGGAGACTTTTGCATGAAGTAGACCATAGACGGAAGTCAGGAACCACGGCCTCATCTCACCGTTCCATTCTGGGCACGCTGAGCCACATCCACTTCCCTCTCACCTTCCCTGCTTTGCATCTTGCTTCCAGCCTTTGGTTTACCCATGCCTTTGTGCAAGTTACAAAACAAGTGGTCCCCCTGAGCAGACACACCCACAGGGCAGACATTTAACAAAGGGGCCCTTCTGGGAGGACAAAATACAGACAGGTGGCCCTTCCCTTCTGTCTACATGGCCCTAGGGGCTTAACAAGTGCAACTGGGGCTGGATTTCAAGCTCACGGCCACCCCACTACCCATGCTGCTGCCTTTGTTTCATGCTAACATTGCAAAACCCGACAAGTGGCACTGCTTATCTTTTCCCCATTTCTTACTGCTCTGCCTAAATCAGCGGTTCTCAGAGTACAATTCTTGGATCAATAGCATCATCACCTAGAAATGTATGTTGCAGACCGCCTGCCTTAGCAAGCAGCAATCTGCGTTTAAACAAGCCCTCCGGATGATTCTAATGTACGCTAAAGTTTGGAAACACTACAAAAATACCTGACACATAACAGTTCAGTTCAGCTGCTCAGTCGTGTCCGACTCTTTGTGACCCCATGAATCGCAGCACGCCGGGCCTCCCTGTCCGTCACCAACTCCCAGAGTTCACTCAAACTCATGTCCATCGAGTCAGTGATGCCATCCAGCCATCTCATCCTCTGTCGTCCTCTTTTCCTCCTGCCCTCAATCTCTCCCAGTATCAGAGTCTTTTCCAATGAGTCACATAACAGGTACTTGGTAAATGTTTGTTGGCTGAATGAGTGAAAGAATGTCTCCCTCAAGCATCTTTCTCCTGAGCCTCGCTGAGCCTCCATCTCCTCTGGCTATACCCGTTCTCTGCTCTCAGCCGAGCCTGCATCCCTGCATTGCAGGGAGATTAAACACACTGCAGGAAATCACGGGACCACTAGGCTCTTCACATGACTTAACTCCTTCAAAAGGAGGATTGGGTAGGAACTGTGTTTACTGAAATCCATTTTTGCAGCAACTCAACCTAGAGCTTTGTCTGCAGTAGGGACTCATTTCACATAGAACCAAGCAAAGGAGGAAGATCCAAACAAACCAGCAGGCAGAGAATAAAGTAGTCACCAGGCTAGGAACTGGTAACTCCCCAAAGACCAGGGGCTAGAAGCGTTCTTTCTATGAAAGAATTTCTATGAAATTCCAGTCATGACTTCCCTGGTGGTCCAGGGGCTAAAACGTCCCCTTCCAATGCAGAGGGTACAGGTTCGATCCCTGGTCGGGGAGCCAAGATCCCACAGGCCTTAGACCAAAAAGCCAAACCATAAAAGACAAAAGGATACAGTATTCAATACTGTAACAAATTCAATAAAGACTTTTAAAAGGGTCCGCATCAAAAAAGGCTTTAAAAAATTGCAATTAAAAACTCGTTCAGAAAGGTCTTTGAATCTTTGAAAAACGAATATGCTGTTTTTTCTTGTTTAGTTGTTTTGCATACTTTTAGTTCAATAATAAAATTGGTTTTGTCAGGTATTTAAGCCGCTGTGTCTGGGGCAGCATTTGCCTCGGTTTCTAGGTCTGCCTGGGAACAGGGTCAGAGAATGAAGAAGGCTGGGCCCTGACGATGCTCACCCCATCAGCCGCAGGAGCACAGGGACACGGGGAGCTGGCCTCCCAGGGGTGGGGAGCTGGGCTCCCAGGGGTGGATCTCCAGCTGAGACAATGTGTGACAACTTTAAAAGATGCTCCTCACAACTTCCTGTCTAGACAACTGCTCCTCAAGTCACCCCAAAGGCACTGCTTTTCAGGATTGTTCCCCTTCCCTTCCCCTTTAGTCTGCTTCAGCACAGCCTGTGAAGGGTTAGAGGCTTCCCACGTGGCGCTAGCGGTAAAGAACCCACCTGGCAGTACAGGACACATAAGAGATGCAAGTTCAATCCCTGGGCGGAAAGTTCGATCCCTGGGTGGAGGGTTCAGTCCCTGGGCTGGGAAGATCCCCTGGAGAAGGAAATGCAACCCACTCCAGTGTTCTTACCCGGAGAATCCCATGGACAGAGGAGACTGGTGGGTTTCAGTCCAGAGGGTCACAAAGGGTCAGACACGACTGAAGCAACCTAGCACATACGCGTGAAAAATTAGTGCCTATAAAACTATTCTACCATAGAACAAGAATTCCTCAAGAAACATATTTTGTACTTGTTTTGGTTTGCTAGGGCTGCCATAGCAAAACCCCACAGACTCGGGGGACTGAAACATCAGAGAGCTGCTTTCTCACAGTTCCAGAGGCTGGAAGCCCAGGATAACGTGTCAGCAAACTTGATTTCTGGGCTTGCAGATGGCAAGCTGTCCTCACGTGGTCTTTCCCCAAAAGGTGAGCATCCTGGAGTCTCTTGTGTGCCCAAATTTCCTCTTCTTAGAAAGACACCAGCCAGATTGGATTAGAGCCCACTAGAATGGCCTCATTTTAACTTAATAAGCTCTTTAAAGGTCTTAACTTTAAATATAGACACATTCTAAGGTACTGGGCATTACTGACTTAATATATAAATTGGGGGGAGGATATAATTGAGCCTCTAACATATGGGAAAGCAAAACATGTCTCCTGTTCCTGGCTTGATTTGGGAGCAAGTCCATCCTTCACCAGGATCTTGGGCAAATAAACGCACTTTCTCAGGTAGGTTATGTGCTGTTTGTCTCTCCTCGTTCCCTTGATGCTCTGTACCCAGACTGGGCTGAACCCCTGAACCCCAAATGTGTCCCAGAAATGTGCAGGATCTGTCCTCTGACTTTTCCGGATGTACCAGCTAGCATTTAAGTGTTCAACTCAGTACCATTAAATACATTCATTGTGTTGTGTAACTACCATCACTATCTATTTCCAGAATTTTTCCTCACCCCACACTGTACGCACTGAATAGTCAGCCATTTTGGTCTTTTGAAATAAGAAATCCACTGACACCAAGCAATCTGTAGGCTAGGTTTCAAGTTCTTGAGAACAGGATTAACAGTAACAAGAACTGTGACTTCAGACCTCCTTTATTCCAAGTGGTTAGCGGTATACTCTGTAGGCCTCCAATCTGCTTTTAGACATACTGTGATTAGAAGTAAGATCCCGCCAAATCAGTAAAAGAAAAAGAAAGAAAAGAAAAAATCCAGCCACATTAATGTCTTAGAATCACCCAGATGATTAATACTTAAATGAAATATCTGATTAGACTGGCTATCTTGCTGCTGCTGCTGCTGCTGCTGCTGAGTCGCTTCAGTCATGTCCGACTCTGTGTGACCCCAGAGATGGCAGCCCACCAGGCTCCCCCGTCCCTGGGATTCTCCAGGCCATCTGCTGCTGTATTGCAAATGAGAGCCATTGTCAGAGGTTACCTTTGCACATTGCCAATAGATCACTTCAGATGGGCTCCGATATTGATAGGAAGCCCCTCCTGTGCTATAGGACAAAAGCAAATGTCAGTATCAGAAATGCTAGGAACTGAACAACAAACGTTCGACCTTGAAGGCAAATAAATATCGTTATTGAAAGGAATGTGTGTGTGCTAAGTTGCTTCAGTCATGTCCAACTTTGTGGGATGCCATCGCCAGGCTCCTCTGTCCACGAGATTCTCCAGGCAAGAATACTGGAGTGGGATGCCATGCCCTCCTCCAGGGGATCTTCCCAACCCAGGGAATGAACCGGCATCTCTTACCTCTCCTGCATTGGAAGGCGGATTCTTTACCACTAGCCACCTGGAAAGCCACTTTGAAAATGAGTAAATGAATGATTTCTATTACTCTGCATTTTTGGAAACATGTATCAGATTTTTAAAAATTCAAGTTTGTAGTTTGTTTCTTAGCATAGTCATTCCAGTGTTACCTAGTTTGGCTCTCTGCACTGATTAAATTATTTTTTTTTTTAAACCAAATTTCTAGTATGTTAAGCATAGGAAAAGTGTTTTATTTAAAAGAAGATATTTTTGTTTTCTAGCTTATTTGGTTTCTACGTTGTTACTTTTGAATTCAGTATTTTGAACAAATTATTTCTGCTATTATCCTTGTTATTTTCCTTTAATGCTGATTTCATTCAAGAAAATAAAACCTAATTTTTGGAATCAAGGCTTTGTTTCTAAGTTCATGTCCACTAGATGGAACTATTGCTTCAAAAGAAGAGGCTGATGCCTTGCAAAGGCTCCGCCTCTTGAGCTTTCCCACTGAACTTCACCTCCTGAAGACTGATAGATGGTAGACAATGCCATTTCTGTCTTTCTTTTCTTAACTAACTCTTCTCTTTTTTTTAATAAGTGACATTATCATTTAAAGCACATGCCACTTGAAGACATATTTTGAAGTTTTGCATCTCAAAGACTTTAGTTAAGCTTTCTCAATACAGAGTTCTCTTTTTAAAACTTTTTTTTCCTATATACTTCACCAAGTTTAGTGCAACAAATAGAAGTATCTTAGCTGTAAATATGCCTTAAAAATAGAGGGAACTTGCTTAATGAGTCAAAAATTTAAAAATACAATTCATAAAGGTGTAAAAAAAATTGTGAAATTACAGTGCTTAACAAAAAGATAATAAAGCCTCAAGCGTGTAAACGCATACAGAAAGATTAAATGTGAATGATTATTATATGTTTCTCAAGTTTCCAAAAAAAGATATGACTGTGTATTCACACACTCTTGACTAATTTACACAATTGTATTTAAAATATTTGCTAATGCAAATAGCATAGTAAAATTGTAGATTACTTTCCATTCCTTTTTGGATTTGCTGACATGAATATAAAAATTCTCTTTGTAAACTGAAGTTTATCATGATTCACCCTTAGGTTAGATTAAGCTTATAAAGCAGTTTATTTACTTTCCTACTGTAATGTTTATCAGCAATATTTTAAAAGTATTTACTTAATGTTTTATGGCATATTATGTTTTATAATTAAACATGGCTTTGGAATTTACTATTAACTTATTACTTGTAGGAGGTACAGTTCTAAGAAAGGGAAGTTATGATGCAATTTAAAAGCATTTTAGTTCAAGCCTTCAACATAATGATAAGTTTCCTCTCATGTTATCCCACAAGTATAAGTTTTCAACAATTGACAAAGAGAAATCTATCAACTCCTCGGCAAATTCTTTGAGGAAGTGATTGGAGACATCAAAGTGCATATTTCATAAAGAAAAGCTGAGTCACCATGATGTCATTGAAACTACCATGATTCCTTTTTTTTTCTCTATTACAATTGAGGGGGAATTTTTATCATTATTATGTAAGTTTCAGGTGTACAGCATCACAACTCAACATCATATACCCAGTTACCATTCATCCCCATACAGGTGAGCCTAAGCGGACTTTTTAAAATTGAAATAGTAATACTTTATTATTTCTTCAAATCTCTCACAACTAAAACATACTTTTAAAGTTTCGAGAGTAAATGTTCTTCCTTATATAGCTTACCTAACTGTAAAATCTAGCGAATCAGCCGAGACACAAGCTGGCAGCGGTTACACAGCAAGGAGCACTTGTGCTCAGTTGCCACCGACTCTTTGCGACTCCATGGACTGCGACCTGCCAGCCTCCTCTGTCCATGGAAGTCTCTAGGCAAGGACACAGGCGCGAGTTGCCATTTCCTTCTCCAGGGGATCTTCCCAACACAAGGATGGAACCCACATCTCCTGTGACGCCTGCATTGACAGGCGGGTTCTCTACCACAGAGTCAACCTGGGAAGTGGTTTTATAGACTTCTCCTTAATCATTTGTCAAGACAAGATTGTAAATATTAGGGTTTTTCCAGTTTATAGAGAAATAATTGACATAGATCACTGCATACGTTTAAGGCATACAGCGTGATGGCTTGATTTACATATATTGTGAAATGATGACCACTATATACTCAGCTAACGTCCATTTTCTCATATAGATACGATAAACAGAAAAGAAGAAATGAAAAAAAATTCTCTTTGTGATGAAAACTCTTAAGATTTACTCTTAACAGCTTTGCTATATATCACACATTAGCATTAGCTGATTATCATATGGTTATCCTGTAGTACATTGCATCCTTAGTATTTAAATCTCTAATAACTGGAGGTTTGTGTCTTTTGATTTCCTTCCTCCCCTCACGCTGCCCTCCCACCTCTGGGTAACCACAAGTCAGATCTCTTTTTCTGATTTTTTAAAAATATATTCCACAGATAAGTAAGATCATATAGTATTTGTCTTTGTTTGTTGATTTATTTCACTTAGCATAATGCCTGCAAAGTCAATCCATGTTGTTACACATGGTAGGATTTCTTTGTACTTTACAGCTGAATAATATTCCATTATATATATAAATATTCCATTATGTGTGTGTATATATATACATATATATGTATGCAACATAGCTTCTTTATCCATCCTTCCATCAGTGAACACTTGGGATGTGGGTCGTTTCCATGTCTTGGCTCTTGCTAATAACGTGGCTGTGAACACTGGAGTGCAGACATCTTTTCAAGTTAGTGTTTTGCTCCTTTGCATACATTCTCTGAAGTGGAATTGCTGGGTCGTATGGCAGCTCTATTTTCACTTTTTCAGGGAACATATGCACTCCCAGCAACAGTGCCCAGGGTTCCTTTTTCTCCACACCCACACCAGCATTTACTATCTCTTATCTTTTTGATAATGGCATTCTAATAGGTAATATCTCACTGTGGTTTTAATTTGCATTTCTCTAATGATTAGTGATATTGAGCATATTTCCAGGTTCTGCTGGCCTTTCATATATATTCTTTGAAGAAATGTCTATTCAGCCCTTTGCCCATTTTTCAATTGCATTATTTGTTTTTTTGCTATTGAGTTCTTTATATATTTTGAGTAGTAACCCCTTATCAGATACATGGTTTGCAAATATTTCTTCTCATTCTTAATGTTGTCTTTTCACTTTGCTGGTGGTTTCTTTTTCTCTGCAGAAGCTTTTTAGTTTGATTTAATCCCACTTGTTTATTTTTTTTTACATTTTATCACCTGTGCTTTAGGTGTTATATCCAGAAAACCATTACCAAGAACCATGTTAAGGAACTTTATGTCTTTATCTTCCAAGAGTTTTATGGTTTCAAGTCTTAGATTTAACTCAACACATTTTGAGTCAATTTTTTTGAGTATAAGTATGGGTCTAGTTTCATTCTTTTTCATGTGAATATACAATTATCCCAGCACTACTTATTATATTCTTGGCTTCCTTGTCAACTATTGCCTTTCTATGCATGGATTTATTTCTGGGCTTTTGATTTTGTTCCATTAAAATATTTGTCTGTTTTTACTCCAATAATATTGTTTCCATGACTATAGCTTTATATCATGAATGGTGTTGAATTTTGTCAAAAAGCTTTTTCTATATCTATTGAGGTTATTGTATGATTCTTATCATTCATTCTATTAATGTGCTATATTGATTTGTGTATATTGAACCATCCTTATAGTCCAGAGATATCATACATTAGGTTTTGATTTAATCTTCTATGTACAAATACAAAAGCAGTTCACACACTATGTATTTCACTTATAAAATAGAAACTCATTTTCCAGTTCTAAAACTAGACTAAAATTAATTAATCTAAATTAAATTAAACTAAATTAATCTGGCCAGTGTGTTATATGTTGATAAGTGACGACACTGTTGATGTTTGGTATAAACGGCAGAGATCAAACCGAAGTCAGCCCCTACACAGAGCTTCACTGGAAAATTCAAGACAGTGTGAGCCCTTGACTCCAATGTTTGAATGGTTACATGGTCTTTATTTGTTCAGCCATCCAATTACCCTTCTACTCATTAATCAATATTTATCAAATTCCTAAGATACCTTTTTAGCACCTGATGTTTCCCAAGTCTTTATTTTTATACACTGTCATGCCTTTCTAATTTGATCCCCAAATGTTCTACTTTTTAAACAGAAAAAATTCTATAATTTCCCACTGCCTACAGACAACAAATTCAACTCCACACTCCTTGGTCTGACATGGTAGCTTTCCCCAATGCAGCTCCACCTTTTGGGGTTTAACACCTATCATTCCACCTATTTGACATTTCACTCAGATCTTATGTGGTGTCCACTCCCTAAACATCACCTTCACTGCCCTTGCTTAAACTACTCTCCTGTAATGTAATGGCCTATGCCTCCGAGTTCCCACAAACTTCCAGGTTTATCTCAGATTTTACCTCCTGTATGAAAGTCCACTCCATCCCAAGTCAGCATCAGCCTTTCCAGTCAGTGAGCTACCATTTTTTTTTTTTTTGCCTTTTATTTCTAACTCTCCCGTGTCATCTATCACTTTCTGCTTAATAGCAGAATTACTAGCATGTGTTTTATCTCCCTCTTTCAAACCGGGGGAGGCCTGGGGTCCTGACACGCTCGTCTTGGCGTCTTGAAGGCTCCTATCACACTGCCTCTCGGTACCCAGCCTGGGACGGGCTGGACCAGCGCCACTGCATGCGCCTGATCTTCAGAGGGCCTGCCTCTTCCTGGTGAAGGCCCACGCTTCCACCAGAGTCTCATCCCTCACCCCCTCCTTCCCACCCACTCGCTAGTCTCTTTTCCTTCTTTACTGAATTCTTCCCATCTGCATATAAACACGCTTAAGTCTCTTCCAAAACCTGTTCAACCCAGTTCAGTTTCAACTAGCACCCTATTTCTCTTCTTGCTCACCAGTCACACTTCTCCAAGCACGCTCTCCACATGCGGTCACCATGTCCACAGTTCCCACTCACTTCTGAGCCTGATGTGATCTGGCTTTCATCCCCTTCACTCAAGTGAGACTGTTATCACGAGGTACACTGATGACCTTCTGGTTGCTAAATCCAACGGGTACATCTCAGAACTTCTGGGAGGGGAGTGTTCTCCACATCACCTAATACTATGGACCATTCAGTACTCTTCTGAGTGCCTCTTCCCTTGAGTTTCTGTGACCTGGATTTCTCCCTGAGTCTCAACCATCTCTTAATATGTGGACTTTGATCCATGCTCTGGCCTTGGCCTTCCTCTCAGATTCTAAGTCTACACACTTCCTTGAATGGCCATCTAATCCACAGTTTCAGATGCCTTTCGACTAGTGACTTTTGTATTTCTCTTTTATCTCCAGCCTAGACTTCTCTTCTAAACTTCTAAACTTCTCTTCTAAACTACCTACATAAAGCCTTCTAGACTTTTCTATTTGCAGCAGGAGTTCTGGGTTCTGCCATTCTCCTTGGACTTGGAGAGAGTTGGTTGACACCGCAAAGCATTACTTTAGCATTCTGTGTGTTTCAGTAGTGTTTATTTTTTTAACCACAATCAAGCATTGAATTCAGAGCTCATCCAAAATGATAGAAAATTGAGAGTAAGAGGTTCTCATGCTTTCTTGCCTGTCATCATACGTGCATTCATTCAACAATTTTAAAATTGTTTATTTATTTATTTTTGGTACTGTTTTCCCTGGAGGGGCTTTGGTCACCAGCATCTCAGATCCTGCAACTTACAAACCTGTCCTAGTGGAGCCAACAGACAGATTTTCTATTAATATAATTTATGTTACAAACACCAGCTAATCCTTACAACATTCACACAATCCATCTGCCTTGTTTTGCTTTCTTCCCATTCATAACTCCTAGCCTACTCCATAGTTCAGCTCCTAGTAATTGCTCAATGTTTATTTCACCCTTGCTCTCTCATGAATGAAGACATGTCTAACTCACCTGAAGACTAGGTTGCTTGTTCCCTTAAACCCTTATGGCATTGGCTCAGGCCTCGTTTAGGATAGTTAGATTCATCGCTTTTGGACTTTTCACAGTCCTGGTCTCCTCTCTGACCCATCATCCACTCCTCTCCACACCCCACAATGCACACTTCTGTTTCTGAGACACCACCTTTCTCATTTACCTATGTGTCCATCAGACAAACTAGTCCAATGCCTTTAAAAACCAAACGGGCTTTGGGAAAGATAAACTGAAAATAATTCCTTGCCTTATAATTTTTTTAAATTAATGTGTTATTTAGGTAACTTCTATGAATCTCAATTTCCCCATCTGCAAAATGAGGAGAATACCTATTTATAATCTTTTGGTTAAGACTGCATATAATACTTATATTATTAAGAGAGAAGGAAATGGCAACCCACTCCAGTATTCTTGCCTGGAGAATCCCGTGGACAGAGGAGTCTGGTGGGCTGCCGTCTATGGGGTCACACAGAGTCGGATACGACTGAAGCGACTTAGCAGCAACAGCAGCATATAATACAATATGGGTCCTCAGCCCTGGACTAGTCGAGGAATATGTAAATAAATTCATATGGCATGGAGCTTTGGTCCACAGGTTGCTGAGGCTTCAATGATAGTCTTTCCACCAGGTTTGCAAACCTTACAGGTGTTGATACCTAGGCCAGCACTTGGCCTGTAAACTCTGTCTTGTTAAGGCCCACTGTCTTTCTACCTAATCTGTTTTGTAGTCCTGAGCACACATAAGGCAAGAATACTGGAGTGGGTAGCCATTCCCTTTTCCACAAGATCGCCCCAACTCAGGGATCAAATCTGGGCATTGCAGGCTAAGTCTTTATCATCTGAGCCACCAGGGAAGCCCACGTGAAAGGCAGTGCAACATAATGGAAAAAACTACTTGGAGCAAGAAAACCTTGTTTTTAGCCTAAGCTTTAACTGTTTGTATGATACTGAGAAAATCAGAAATGTATACCCTCAGGTTTTCCGGCATAAAATGAGAAGAACCCTGCCATTTTGCCTCACAGGCTTTCAGTGAGAAGTATAGAGAATTTCAGAAGTGAGAGCTATTTGGAAACTGTAAAGGGAAATACAAATATGAATTAAACATTTAATTGGCTTCTGAAAACTTTTGGATAGTTATTATATAAACTTTGTACACCGTTTTAAAAATACAAATGGGTAGACAGTGAAAGGCAAGTCTTTCTCCCCCTCCTGTCCCCCAGCCATGCAGCTCGCCACAGTGGGAGCACAGATGTTATCATTTTTGTTTATCTTTCCAATGTAGTCACATGCAATATATTATGAACTTCCTATTAAACTCTCTAACAGCCCCCATACCTTCTTCCAGCTTAAGGTTCCACTTTACACTTTTAAAGCTGGCAGCGCCCAGAGCTGACACTTACGGTTGACCAACTTGCACTGCTGACTGTATTCACTATTAAGAGGTGCTTAGTCACCGAGAGAATGAGTCTAAGCCTGAAAAAGCCATTGTTGTCAGCACACAGTCCCCTGCAGGGAACAGAGGGCGCAGTGAAGTCCAAAGTTGCTCCATCTTCTGCTCAGAACCACAGTAACTAAAGGGTCGCTCTTTTCACACATCCCATCTGAAGCCCCAAGCCATTGAGAATCAATTGCTTTTCTTTTTTCTCCTACATGCCCTTGCTCAGCTTGGATACATATGAAATGACTTATCTGGATTTCCTTCTATATTTGCTTGAAATAGTTGTTTGTATACTTGAAACAATCTTAACCTTTGACTGTCTTCCATCCACAAGATTACTGTGCAGATTAACTAAAAGTGTCATTGTTATCAAACTCTTCCACATTTTTAGGTGAAAAACCTACTTATCTTATGTATGTGGCTTTAATACTAGACAACTTCTTTAATATTCAGTTCAGTTCAGTTCAGTCGCTCAGTCGTGTCCAACTCTTTGAGACCCCATGAATCGCAGCACGCCAGGCCTCCCTGTCCATCACCATCTCCCAGAGTTCACTCAGGCTCACGTCCATCGAGTCAGTGATGCCATCCAGCCATCTCATCCTCTGTTGTCCCCTTCTCCTCCTGCCCCCAATCCCTCCCAGCATCAGAGTCTTTTCCAATGAGTCAACTTTTCGCATGAGGTGGCCAAAGTACTGGAGTTTCACCTTTAGCATCATTCCTTCCAAAGAAATCCCAGGGCTGATCTCCTTCAGAATGGATTGGTTGGATCTCCTTGCAGTCCAAGGGACTCTCAAGAGTCTTCTCCAACACCACAGCTCAAAAGCATCAATTCTTCGGCGCTCAGTCTTCTTCACAGTCCAACTCTCACATCCATACATGACCATTGGAAAAACCATAGCCCTGACTAGACGGACCTTTGTTGGCAAAGTAATGTCTCTGCTTTTCAATATGCTATCTACGTTGGTCATAACTTTTCTTCCAAGGAGTAAGTGTCTTTTAATTTCATAGCTGCAATCACCATCTGCAGTGATTTTGGAGCCCTCAAAAAATAAAGTCTGACACTGTTTCCACTGTTTCCGCATCTATTTGCCATGAAGTGATGGGACCGGATGCCATGATCTTCGTTTTCTGAAGGTTGAGCTTTAAGCCAATTTTTTCACTCTCCACTTTCACTTTCATCAAGAGGCTTTTTAGTTCCTCTTCACTTTCTGCCATAAGGGTGGTGTCATCTGCATATCTGAGGTTATTGATATTTCTCCCGGCAGTCTTGATTCCAGCTTGTGTTTCTTCCAGTCCAGTGTTTCTCATGATGTACTCTGCATAGAAGTTAAATAAGCAGGGTGACAGTATACAGCCTTGACATACTCCTTTTCCTGGAACCAGTCTGTTGTTCCATGTCCAGTTCTAACTGTTGCTTCCTGACCTGTATATAGGTTTCTCAAGAGGCAGGTCAGATGGTCTGGTATTCCCATCTCTTTCAGAATTTTCCACAGTTTATTGTGATCTACACAGTCAAAGGCTTCTTTAATATTAAACTACTTCAAATGAGGGTTGTAAACCCTGAAGCTTAAACATTGTGTTGTTTAAAGTCTTCTGGTAGGTACATCCTGAAACTTGAAGATCACACTTAAAATTATCAAGATTAAAGTTTTAACTGATCGCTTTTGTTACTTTTCAGTCACTTATTCAGTCAGGGTCCAATCAGAAGACAGAGACTCTGTCTACTCTTTAAATCAAGAGGACTTGCTATAACCATGAATCAGAGAACTGAAAGGGCAAGCTAGGAGCAAAAAAGGGAACCTGGAGGTCTCCCAGAGGCAGCAACTGAGAAGGCAGAGGTTCCTGTTGAGCACAGAGGTGGCACTGTGAAAACCTGTGAGCCTGGGGTCAGAAGCATAAAAGACCCAGTGCAGTTGGAGCTCAGCCCCCTGCGCACGAGACGCACACTCTCGCTGCCGTGTTAGACCTGTGACCTGTGACCTGGACCTGTGAGGTCAGGACGCCGGTATCGGTATGCCTGACCGGCTGTGTTGAGGCTGATTCTATAGGCTGGGAAACGGCGAAGCGGCATCAATTGCTGCTACTGCAAAATACCACCATGGGCAAGTGGTGAAGACCGGCTCCTGAAGCGGAAGCTGCTGCGGGAGTGAAACAGGAAGTGCTGAGGTGCTCCTTCTCCCTCCTCCAGCCTTGCACTCTCGCCGTCATCCATGCAGAGCCAAGCCCGAAGCTGGTAGCAAACCCAACCTCAACACCACAAAGTGGGGAAGAGGAAGAAGGTGGGCAATGGAACGGAGTGAAAAGAGCTTAGTATCAGTCATGCTGTGCTGTGCTTAGTTACTCTGTCGTGTCCGACTCTTCGCGACCCCATGGACTGTAGCCCCACCAGGCTCCTCCGTCCATGAGATTCTCCAGGCAAGAGTACCGAAGTGGGCTGCCACGCTCTCCCCCAGAGGATCTTCCCGACCCAGGGGTTGGACCTGCGTCTCTTAGGTCTCCTGCATTGGCAGGCATGTTCCTTTATCTATTCAAAGGGGAACCTCATACAAGTTAAGATTTCGAAAAGAGAATCATCCCCAAATCCTAGGAATGAGGTGACAAATGAAAAGTCCCTCATCATTTTAGGAAGAGCTGTGGATTTTCTACGGCTTCTCAAACATTGGTTAGTAGAATTTATAAATTATTCTCTTCTATGTTTTTGAGATAACAAAAATCTATTAAACGGGTCTGATAAAACACCATAATATTACTCTTAGTTAAGTATTAATTAGGTGGAATGTAAATCCTCTCTCCATCTCCACTCTGAAGCAGACTCTTCCTCTACCCTAAATGAATATCTGTCTCTTGAGATACCCAAATTAGGTGTTTCACCCATTGAGGGATACCATACAAAAATAAGTCATTTTGTGTTTACTTTTGCTTAAATAAGTTGAGTTGGCCTTTAATTTCGTTCTTCCCATTCATATTTTAAACTGATTTTCTAGTTCACTTGAACAAAGATAGTGTAAGAAACCAATAATAGACCTGGAGGTGTGTGTGTGTTTCTGTGTATGTATATGATCTACAAGAATTGGCATCCCAAAATAAAAGTGAGAATTGAGTAAAACTGTGGCTATATTCTTCTCCTACCTGACCTAATTTGGTAAAACTTAGCCCCAAATATTGTATAGCTTCTAAAGAGCACAAAAATAACATTCCAATGTTGATTCTCTGTTGAGTTTTTAAGCCTGTGATTATGTGAGTTGAGGTAGATTAAAAATGGCCACAAATTCTTTACAGATTTTTCCATCAAAAAGTGGAGTCTACTTATTTGCCTCTTGACTCTGGGCTAGCTTGTGAGTGGCTTTGATCAAAAGAATGAGGCAGAAGTAGCCCTGTGTGACCTCCATGACAGATCTCAGGTGGCTATTCTCTCCTCTCTGCCCCCTTTCTTTCAGGCCTTGGAGGCTCACTGCCCATTGCTCTCCTATATTT
Source organism: Capra hircus (assembly GCF_001704415.2). Taxonomy (NCBI): domain Eukaryota; kingdom Metazoa; phylum Chordata; class Mammalia; order Artiodactyla; family Bovidae; genus Capra; species Capra hircus. Next base: position 4,682,770 of record NC_030813.1, read on the forward strand.
CCTGCCTTGTTAGGGTCTTTTAAGGAGATCCAGCCAGTCCATCCTAAAGGAAATCAGTCCTGAATATTCACTGGAAGGGCTGATGCTGAAGCTGAAGATCCATTATTCTGGCCACCTGATGTGAAGAGCTGACTCATTGGAAAAGACCCTGATGCTGGGAAAGATTGAAGGTGGGAGGAGGAGAAGGGGACGACAACAGAGGATGAGATGGTTGGATGGCGTCACCGACTAGATGGATGTGAGTTTGAACAAGCTCTGGGAGTTGGTGATGGACAGGGAAGCCTGGCGTGCTGCAGTCCATGGGGGTGCAGAGTTGAACATGACTGAGTCACTGAACTGAACTGAATTAGGGTCTTTCAGGAGCTTCCCACTGCTGTAGATCAGACAAGAGTCCCTCCTGCTTTCTCCCTAGACTCGGACTACCTCACTTTTCAAGCACGCAAAGCAGGAATGGCATGAGATATTATTTTAAGTGGTTCCATAGCAACTATTTTATTTATTTTAATGTGTATGAGAAAAAAAAAACATAACTAGAATGTGAAACAGATATTACTGTTTAGGTTGTTAATGTTCTTTTTAAATAAGCTATTTTGTAAAAACAAAAACAAACAAAAAAAAACACAAAGGACTACAGTGTAAACAAATCCAGTAAGTAATAGTAAAGACTGTGTTGAAATATGGGAAAACTTTTGGGAAATTCTGGTTTAAGGCATATTGGCTCAAATTCCACTTGGTGTAAATACACAGTCCAACTTACTTTCTCTCCTTTTACCAAGGCAACCCCTTTAATTTCAAAGTCTTCCTGACTTCAGGTTTCCGTCCTCTTTCCGTTCACTCAAATTGTCCATGAACATCAAGCAACTCTTGGAACCTTTTCTCACTGGTAGTGAGATGGAAATTCTTGAAAGGTGTTTTCCAGTCTGCCTCCCAGTGAATGTTGTTATGCCTTGTTATTGTCTCATTACGTGAATATGACTTTGTGATGTTACCTCTGCACTGGGGGCTAATCATACACCATCCCGTATCTTTTGGGCTTCTCAGCTCCACTGACACTCTTGCTCCTCTCTATTTCCTGCCTCATTCTTGTCTCAAATCCTCTGTCTGCATGCCCACTTCTGACTATCCTTAACCCTAATGATCTTACTACCTGTCTTTATTTTCCCATCGACCTTTAATTTCTTAACTACTATCTCTTCTTCTCTTCACTCTTTTCTCTCCTGTTTATCCCTATCTCCCATTGCCTTTACCCCTCATTTTCTTCCTTCCCTGACATGTGTTTCGCTAGACTTGCCTTGAAACACAGAGGAAGAAAAAGTGGGGAGTTTGGAAATATATAAAGATGAAGAGAATCAGACTTTTTAGCATGTCAAAAGTTTTTTTTTTGCACTTGGATCCTGCTTGATTTGTATCACCTATTCCCTTAAGAACATTCTCACTCAAAATAAATTACAAAAATTCGGTCTCGAATTGATCAGATGTAAGATAATCTTTAGTTCTTGAATGAGACTTTGTGTTCAACACAAATTACATATTCCTTATAGGTGGGTGTGAAATTCCCCATATAGATAAGGTCTTCAAAAAGTTCTTTCAAAATCAGAATGATTTTTCTGTTTTGACAGATGTACGAATGAATTCTTTGGAGTTTAGTGTTTCAGATGACCACTGAGTTTCCAACCAGTTTGAACTTTCGTGATGCTTGTCTCTTCAAATTGCAGAAAAATGTCCAACTCCTAAGTTTTCATTCCCTCCCTCTGAGAATTCCCTTAGATTTTGACTGAGAAGTTTAAGTTTTGGGGATTGGAAGTGATATGATACCAGTATGACTATCATATTAATAGAAATGTATGGGCTTGGAAATATAGATGGTTACTGATAAAATGCTTGGAAAGCAAAAGAGAAGAATTCAAGGTTGTAAAGTGGTAATATTTTATGCTGAGAATATGTCATATAAGGATTAATCTGAAGAAATGAAGTTGATTTAGACTAGATAATCTAAATTTACATTAGTGAAAATTTTTCTTTTATAACACCTAGAGTATTCAACGTCATATCAGAATCTATCAGAATAAAAGTTGTTTTCCCAAAGTAATTTCAGTGGTTCATTTACAATTTATTATCTAGAAAAATGGCTTTACTCCTTTTAAATGACTCAAAACACCACAATTTTTTCCTTCAGTTGAACATATGAGAGCTGAGCAGTTATGCTCAGGACATGAGCACCAATGCTGTTTATCATTACCTTGCACATACAGATTTTGAATTTTGGGGGTAATGATTCATACTTGATTTAGCTTTATGATAGAATCTGATTTGGCACAATGCAGTAAATATTAATACATGTGTTTCCTAGATGTGGTATTTAAAAGTAGAAATGTGACAAAATTTTCATTTGTTAAGTGATCTAATCCAATAAAGAATTTAATATGTTTGAGTCTGTTAATGCAGAGCAAGAAACTTAACAGAATTTTGACATAGTACTAATTTATTCAAGAGAAGTTTTATTTTTTCAAAGGTAAGGTTTTTATAAGCCACACTACTTTGCTTTTTAGTTGCCAAGTCATGTCAAGAAATAGTTAAAATGGGTGTTGATGTGGCTGGACTTGGTTTCTTCTTAAATTCTTCAGTTCATTCTCCACATTTGTGAGGGAACTACCTTGAATCCATCCCAAAAGGGGTGTCATAACCAAAAGTACTGCCTGGGTTCTCATTTTTTCTTGGCAAGAAATAGGACAGGCTCTGACAGTCTCAGCAGCCTCCTCTCTGAAACGGGCATCACGTTGAAACCTACCAAGGATGGCTCTCGGGGACTAGTGAGCAGTGACAATAGCAGGCACACGGAGACCGCCCAGTTAATAACGGGAATGCAGCTGTCAAGGTTAACGCAGGATGCCCTTTATCTTTAAGCAATAGAATTCTAGGGTCAACAGGTTTGGAAGCTTGTTCCGTTAACAAGTAACGGAAGCTGGTTGAATCGAAGGTACATATTGTCATACGTGTGCCTTCTATGAGCTGCACATGTGAAGGTTCTGAAAAATCATGTTAGCCTTCCTAGCCACGCTGTTTTTCACGGGCAAGCCATTGTCAAGGACCCTTAGGAAGGACCCATACTGTGTCAGCTGGATGGAGTGTAAATGGTTTTCAAGGAAGAGACTCAGGCAGCTCAATCAGGTTGGACCATGCTACTTCCCTCTGATTTAATCTTCCAGACTTGCGACTGGAGAAGTCTGTGGCTAGAACTGATGAATTGGTACGCTTTGTGAAAACAGAACTTGTGGTTAAATTTGCTCTTATAGAGTGTCAAGGAGCCACCAATTCAAATTCTGTGGTAAAATCTAATGGCAACCCACTCCAGCATTCTTGCCTCGAAAATCCCGCAGACGGAGGAGCCTAGTAGGCTACAGCCCACGGGGTCGCAAAGAGTTGGACACCACTGAGCGACTTCACTTCACTTCACTTCCTTAACATGTCAGAAACAAAAAGAGAAATGAATATGTGAAAATAGTTGTTTGAAAAGTTCCAAGTAATGTACCTGGACAGCCGAAGGAGCTGGTTAAAGAGCAGAGGCTTCAGGGTCAGACAGAGCGAGGTTCAGATCACTTGTGTCCCTAAACTTCAGTGTCCTTATGTGTGAACTGTGGAAAATCATGTTTTTCAGTCTTTGTTTTAAGGAACAAACTAGGTAAAATTTATAAAGGGAAGAGTAGCATATATAGCAAATTTTATAAACCTGAAATTGTTCATTTTGTTCATCCTAATAACCAGGTTCTGGATGATTCCATTCATTTTTTTTTTCCACTTATAAATGGTTTTCTGATTAGGCCAGGGCAAATGTTTTGTGCATTTTAAGGCAAGATGAATCCAGGGAATAAGAAAGGGCAATTATATAGTGCCTATTTATGTATCTAGCACTTGACATATTCAAAACAGTGTAATTCTGACAATAAGAGTCCTCCCAGGAAAATTTTATTATTCCCATTTTACAGATGATAAAACAGAGCTAGAGAGAGATTAAATAACTTTTCAAGTCACACAGTCTCCAAGTTGTTAAGGGGGAATGTAGGAAGCTGTGCACAAGACCTCTGATTCAGAAGCCTGTCTTCTTTCCATTCTGTCTGATGCCACTCAGCTTCACAACATTTAAAAAGTAACCTCTGCCGCGGAGAGGGTGAGGCAGGGAAAGGATTGAAACTGAGCCAGCTAACAGAAGAATGCCTGGCGCTGGTTCAGCAGAATGCCCAGGCATGATACCGTTTTACCGAAACTCCAAGATTTATGTGATTGTTTCCACCAGTTCATTGGTTCCAGTCGCCAGTGTAGAAATGTCTCCTACAGCACTCTACAGAGTTCAGTACATAAATTTGTTGTTGTTCGGTTGCTAAGTCATGTCTGATTCTTTTGCAGCCCCATGGACTGTAGCCCGCCAGGCTCCTCTGTCCATGGGATTTCCCAGGCAAGAATACTGGAGTGGCGAGCCATTTCCTTCTCCAGGGGATCTTCCTGACCCTGGGATCAAACTCACGTCTCCTGCATTGGCAGGCAGATTCTTTACCATTTTACATTTGTGTTAAGTAGAAATATGTTGGACAAATAAATGCACGTGAGGTGGTGGCCAATCATTAGGCAGAATACCATGATAAGCCTTTGATGATCTTTCAATCTATTTTCATGATTAGGCCTGTTCCATAAGGCAGTGGTTCTCAGGAATCACTTAAAATCACTGAGGATCTTAGAATTATTGAGGATCCCAAGCAGTTTTTACGTGGGTTATTTCTGTCAATATTCAATATATGAGGAATCAAAATGGAAAATTTTTAAAATTTATTAGTTTGTTTTAAAACAACTATAAATAGCTTCTACATTAATGTAAATAACATCATTTTTTCTGAAAATAGCTATACTTTCCAAATAAAATAATTCAGTGAGAAAAACGGCATTATTTTACATTTTCGCAAGTCTCTTTACTGTTTGACTTAGTAGAAGAGAGCTGAATTCTCCTATCACTTCTGTATTTAACCTGTTTCAATATAATGTCTGAAGTAAATCTGGTTTCACACAGGTATGTAGTTGGAAAATGAGGTAACAGCTTAATAACTTTTTCAAATAATTCTGTATATTTTTCCTTGGGTAATACACCAAAACTCAACAAGGGGTAGTCTCTTAAGCTTTATAACTGCAATATGAAATATGAAATCATACAAGCATATTATTCATAACATCATATTCAAATTCACTAGTCTATCTTGTGTTTTGAACAGATCTTTACCTCATGCCTGATTTCAGAACATCATGCATTATTGATCATTGGAAAATACTGGCTCACTGCATTACGCAGATCTTCCAAATGACAACACATTTCATGGTATAATATCAAAAAATCACATTAACTAAAAAGACCACAATCCTATGATCAGAATAGTTTATGTATTGGAAAGCTGTCAGGTTCATGGTGGCAGATACAAGTTTTCTAAACTCTATATTGTTTTACTTGAAAGCTCAGATTTTTCACTTAAAACTCATACTGCCAGTTGTTTACCCTGAAGTGACAAGCTCACATAATTAAAAAAAAAAAAAAAGTGTGCCAAATATCCAAGTGTGAATAACCATAGTTTGTCTGTGAGTTGTTCTCTCAAGAAAAAACATGTTTCGTGGGGGAAAAAAAAAAAATTTTTTTTAATTAAAAGAAAAACTGCTAATTAGCTCACAACTCAATTACACGGGAGTTTTAATTCAGAACAAATCCTGTACTTTGGTACGTGGCAGAAAAGGTTCCTGTGGGCCTCCCACTTCGCTACTGTTTGGTCACTGAGTCATGTCCAACTCTTTGAGACTCTATGGACTGCAACTTCTCTGCCCTCCACTGTCTCCTAGACTTTGCTCAAACTCATGTCCAATGAGTCCTTGATGATACCCCACCATCTCATCCTGGGTCACCTCCTTCTCCTTTTGCCTTTAATCTTTCCTACAATTAGGGTTTTTCCCAATGAGTCAGCTATTTGTATCAGGAAGCCAAAGTACTGGAACTTCAGCATCAGTCCTTCTGATGAATATTCAGGTTTGACTTCCTTTAGGATTGATTGGTTTGATCTCCTTGCAATCCAAGGAACTCTCCAGAATCTTCTCCAGCACCACAATTCAAAAGCATCAATTCTTTGGCACTCAGCCTTCTTTCTGGTCCAAGTCTCACGTCCATACATGACTACTGGAAAAACCGTAACTTTGACTATCTGTAGCTTTGCTGACTTTGCTTTTTAATATGCTATCTAGGTGTGTTACAGCTTTCCTTCCAAGGAGCAAGCATCTTTTAACTTCATGGCTGCCGTCACCATCTGCAGTGATTTTGGAGCCCAAGAAAAGAAAATCTGCCACTACTTCCACTTTTTCCCCTTCTGTTTGCCGTGAAGTGGATGCCATGATCTTAGCTTTTTGAATGCTGAGTTTTAAGCCAGCTTTTCCACTCCCCTCTTTCACCCTCATCAAGAACCTCTTTAGTTCCTCTTAACTTTCTGCCATTAGAGTGGTTGGTATCATCTGCATATCTGAGGTCATTGATATTTCTCCCTGACAATCTTGATTCCAGCTTGTGAGTCATCTAGGCTGGCATTTTGCATGATGTACTCTGCATACAAGTTAAAGAAGCAGGGCGACAATATACAGCCTTGACGAACTCCTTTCCCAATGTGGAACCAGTCTGTTGTTCCATGTCTGGTTCTAACTGTTGCTTCTTGACCTGCATACAGATTTCTCAGGAGGCAGGTCAGGTGGTCTGGTATTCCCATCTCTTCAAGAATTTTCCAGAATTTTCTGTTGTGATCCACACAGTCAAAGGTTTTAGCATAGTCAATGAAGCAGAAGTAGATGTTTTTCTGGAATTCCCTTGCTTTTTCTATGATCCAAGGGATGCTGGCAATTTGATCTCCTGTTCCTCTGCCTTTTCTAAATCCAGCTTGCACATCAGGAAGCTCTCAACTCAAGTACTATTGAAGCTTAGCCTGAAGGATTTGAGCATTACCTTGCTAGCCTGTGAAATGAGCTCACAGTAGTTTGAACATTCTTTGGCATTTCCCTTCTTGGGATTGGAATGAAAACTGACTTTTTCCAGTCCTGTGGCTACTGCTGAATTTTCCAAATTTGCTCACATATTGAGTGCAGCACTTTAACAGCATTATCTCTTAGGATTTTAAATAACTCAGCTGGAATTCAGTCACCTCCACTAGCTTTGCTATATAGAATATTAAAAAGACAGGGTCAAGGGTTAAATTTAATAAAACGAATAATTTTCACTGCTTTATCAAAGACATTCTTAAGTGATACTGACATTTGGTATGATGAATTTGACAGTAGTTCCTAGGACATCTTAATGTCACTGCCTTGATTCATGCTAAGGTGCTAGGAGCTTTACTTACCATTGCTTTGGTACTATTAAGGGAAATGGCAACACAGAAAAAAAAGGCAAATTACCATCTTAAAGTTAATATGATAATAGCTTTGGCCCTTACAGACCTAAGGGTCTGTAAGGGTCTCATGCCCCTACCTGGGTCTATGGACCATACTTTGAGAACTGCTGCCTTAAGACATGGGCTTGGACAAGGACATCTCTTAAATAAGTCTTTAATTACACTTTTAAGTTTATAAAGTTTTGGACTTTTTTTTTTCCCAGTGACTGGATATTTATGAATTTCATAGTGTAAAAGTAAGTTGAAATATAATCAAATATCTTTGAAATACTTGAATACAGTCTACTACCTAATCCTCACAAAACATTTGTAAGTCAGCTATAATTTGTTCCATTTTTATATTTAAAAAAATAAACACTGAAGCTCAGTGAAATTAACCTTATCCCACAGCAAATAATTACTAGGGTTTAGAATTAAATACTAGTCTGTCTGACTAAATAATGCATGTTCTAACTATCACACGCAAAAGTCTCAAAACACACTGAGGATATGTACATGCTGCTGCTAAGTCACTTCAGTCGTGTCCAACTCTGTGCGACCCCATAGATGGCAGCCCACCAGGCTCCCCTGTCCCTGGGATTCTCCAGGCAAGAACACTGGAGTGGGTTGCCATTTCCTTCTCCAGTGTATGAAAGTGAAAAGTGAAAGTGAAGTCGCTCAGTCGTGTCCGACTCTTAGCGACCCCATGGACTGCAGCCCACCAGGCTCCTCTGTCCATGGGATTTTCCAGGCAAGAGTACTGGAGTGGGGTGCCATTGCCTTCTCCTGGCTATGTACATATATATGCTGCTGCTGCCGCTAAGTCGCTTCAGTCGTGTCCGACTCTGTGCAATCCCATAGACAGCAGCCCACCAGGCTCCCCCAGTCTCTGGGATTCTCCAGGCAAGAACACTGGAGTGGGCTGCCATTTCCTTCTCCAATGCATGAAAGTGAAAAGTGAAAGTGAAGTAGCTCAGTCGTGTCCGACTCTTATCGACCCCATGGACTGCAGCCTACCAGGCTCTTCCGCCCATGGGATTTTCCAGGCAAGAGTACTGGAGTGGGTTTCCACTGCCTTCTCCCATGTACATATATAAACATAAACATATACAATGCCATTGGATTTGCCAATAGCATATATTTAAGACAGCTATATTGATATATGCAAATCCTGATGTTCAAAATCAGAGATATTTGGGGGAACTTTCATGAAAAATATGTTTCACCAAGCTCTTACAGAACTTTCCCTAGAGACTCTGTCATTAACTGGCTGACTCAATGACAAGTCACTTCAATGTCTATGGACTTGGCTCCTTCCCAATGGCAGCTTTAAGCACCATCTCAGTGCTTAAAGGCCCTGTTTATCCGCCCTCCACCAGCACTGTGAGATCCACAGGACAGGTACTGTTGCCACCACCATACTGAGGCAGGCGCTGATCCTCAGAGAAACCGCAGACTTTCCCTCTCCACCTGCTTCTCCCTCAGCTTTGTGAAATTAAGAACAGGTGTCTCACACAAGGAAAACAAACAAAAGTACAACTAGGAAAATACTTGTCTCACCACCCATTTCTCGCCTTCCCTCCAGAGCCAAAGTACTCCAGCAGTGAGCTTCACCCTCTGTCCTCATAACTGCACCTTCTCTCCCCGCTGTTATCTGGGTCCGCGGCACACATACAACAGAAACGATTCCTTACATCCAGATCCCAGGCTTGCTGACGGGGTCACAGTCCCCTCGCAGCCTGGTTGCATTGGTCCCCCTGCCACCTTTCCCCCTCGTCAAACATCCTTTGCTTCCTCGGCTTCATCAGCACTGCCCCTCCTTGGCCTCCTCTTCCCTCTGGGGTCTCCCATCCAGTTCTTTCGAAGGCCGCTCTCACCCCATCCAGCCCTAGAACATCAGTGTTCTGCCAGCTTCTTCCCCAGTCTTCCCTGCCTGACCGCGTTCCCCTGCTCTCTGGCTTCAAGAGACACCTGAACGCCGCTGACTCCTGATGGATGCATCCAGCTTGGACCCTCTGTGCTAGGAATGTTGTTTCTGGTTGCTTATACGGTGTTGCATCCAGACGTCCCCCAGGCCTCCCGAGCTCAACAAGTCTAAGACAACTCATCCCATCTCTCCTCAAACTGCTCCTCTCTACACGCTGTGTCTCTTGGCAAATACCTGCCCCTGTGCCCCGGCCAGAAATCCAGGAGGCAGTCTAGACTCCTCCTCCTTTCCAGGACGCTCCCGTGCAATCAATCACTAGGTCCTGCCATCGTTCCCTAAACATCCCCTGAGCTGTCCTAACTTTCCCACTGGTGCTTCAACTGCCTTAGTTAGGACCTAAGTTTTTCTCTGGAAATAGACCTCGTCACTGTTATCTACTTGTCTTCTACAGTGATGCCAGCGGTAACTTTTCAAAACTGGGATTTGATGACATTTGAAAACCTTAAAATCCGTCCTTGCTTAAAAACCTTAGTGATTTCCCCAACCATGCACCACCTACAGAAAGTTCTGGCTCTTTGGGCCTAAAGAGTGTGGTGTGGCCTGGCCTTGCTTGCTTCAGCCACACCTAACTTTTTGCACTTTCCAGGACAAGCCATGTACTTGGACACTTTTCTGACTTTTTCATAGCTTTTCTCAGTTTGTGGGTACTCTTTCCTCCCCCATACTTGTTTGCCTGGGATTCTCTTCCTCATCCTTCAGAACTCTACACTAAAATCTCTACTAAGAGAAACTTTTAAAAGGGAGTCAGCTGCTTCTTTTTCCACGTTCCTACGGAAACAGGCACAAACATACCTTATGGAACTAATCACATTTTCACTGATGCTTCTGTCCCCCCACCAGGCTGTGAACTTCTGAAAGGCCAGCATTATGTCCTATCTTGAAATATCAGCACCAAGACATATATGGTACACAGTAGGCACTTAGTGGCTTCCCTTGTGACTCAGTGGTAAAGAATCTAGCTGTCAATGCAGGAGATGAAAGAGACCAGGGTTTGATCCTGTGTTAGGAAGATCCCCTGGAGAAGGAAACAACAACACACTCCTGTATTCTTGCCTGGAGAATTCCATGGACAGAGGAGCCTGGCTGGCCCCAGTCCATGGGGTTGCAATAGTCAGACTTGACTTAGCAGTTAAACCATCACCAACAGGCACTTCATAAAGGTGTGTTACTGAGTTCTCCAGGGACCTGTTTGGGACCATATCTCATAAGTGCAGAAGTCATTCTTGCAGATCTTCTGAGCAGAGATCCAGTTCCTCTATTGTCTCATCTGCTAAAAATATATGTACAATTATCTCAGCGTCCCTTTTAGCGTTTAAAAATTCTAAGCCTTTTATAAAGTGATTTTGTGAAGTAAATCCGTTTAATAAATCCACCTACTGCACTGTTCTCATCCAGGAGACACAAAACTTAAGGAGTTGCATTGGACTGCTCTCTCTGGTGACCAGGTATTTAAGAACAATATGATCGGGGTAAGGCTGATTTTCATCTTATCTTTGTTTTTCCGTGGCAATGAGAAGCGGGCAAGTATTTTTCATGGTTTCATTACTGACTCTATATCTTAACAAACTGTATGTTCTGAGAACTTAAAATCCAAGGGTCTAAAAACCAGGTTTGCTGAAAACTAAGCTCGCAGTTGCGAAAGTGAGATCACTAAATCACCCAGGTTTTTTGCACACCACCCCGCTCGCTTCCGCTATGTTTTCCTGTGCCCAGGCCAGGTTGCTAATTAGGTAACTTCTTATCATAATTGCCTAGTCAGCCTTAATGGCTTCACACACTGCTCTGTCTCTCACTGGTCCCGTAGGGCCGCTTTTCAATTGTTAAAACAGCTGCTGAGTTTCCAACCGGAGGAGGCTCGGAGCGCGCCGAGGGGGAAGCGCTCCCCGGCTGAAGACTGTGGTAGGCAGGCGGCCGCGGGGAAAGTGGGACATGCATGCACCGTCTGCACACTATGCTCTCCGCCTCCAACCTCGATTTTAGCTCGTCTCCCCACCCCGCCCCCAAATCAACACGAGTTCCCCCTGTGTGCACCCGGGTCTCCCTGACAGTGGGATGCCCTTGGGCGCGTCTCTCTGGGTTTCGCAGCTCTGACCCGGTCTCTGCGGGCCTCCTCCTGCTTCTCTGCTGCTGGCTGGGAGGTCAGGAGGGAAGTACGTCTCCCGCGATGCCGCCCGCGAGGGTCTCTGTTTGAGGAGCGCCGGGTCGCCGGGTGTGTGTGTGTGTGTGTGTGTGTGTGCGCGTGCGAGCGCGCGCGCGCGATGGCGCGCAGCGGGAGGGAGGGAGGAACTGAGCGGGAGACGGTGGGCAGAGGCGGGAGGGGGCGGGCGGGCAGCGGCGGGGCGGGCGGGGAGCGGCTCCGGGCTTCAGCAGTGACACTCAGCAGAGATCAGCACTCCCGGCTCAGCGGCGCGAGAGAGCGGAGCGAGCCCAGCCGCGCCCCCGCCGCCGCCGCCGGGTGCGCCCGACCCTCCCCGCGCCGCGCTCCAGCCTGGCGCCGGCGTCCCGAGCGGCGTCCGCCGAGCCCGCAGCCGCTCCCAGCTCCGCCGCAGCCTCCTCCGGCCGCCCGGCCCCCCGCACCACCCCCCGGCCTTTTAAAAGGACCTCCCGCCGCTCGCGCGCTCTGCCCCGGGGTTTCCCCGGGCCCCGCGCTTCGCCCTGCTCTACTTCTCAGCAACTTCGGCGGCCGCACGCCGCCGGTTGTCGCCCGCCTTTGAAGTTTGCAGCGCCGACCGCAAAGTTAGGACACTTCGGGCGATTTCATTTTTTCCCCCTCTCTTATCTGCCTCCCCCTCCAAGTGCTTGTGGTTCCTGAGTACCAGTGTTCAGCATCTTGGCCGGAGCAGCCGGGGACGTGGACTTGTTCGCACACCACACCTCGGGGAGGGATCTTTCCTCTTCCCTTCAGAAAAACATGCATTTTGTAAGGTAAGTAGCGAGGAGGAAAAAAAAAAAAAAAAACCGACGTCCCGTCGCCTCGCCCAGCCACCCGAGACCTGGCGCAAGGAGCGCCCACCCCGGCGGGCTGGTCGGGAGAGGGCGAGGCGCGTATGCCGGGGCCCGCCGGGCGCTCGGTCCCCGCTGGCCGAGGGCGCCGGCTCCCGAGGAGCTGAGGGCAGCAGGGCGTGGAGCAGCTCCCCGCGGGTGCCCCAGGCGGGCTTCGCGCTGGGCGGCCCCGGAGGTGCAGGGAGAGCGTACTCAGGCCCGGGACGCGGGGCCGAGTGCCCGGGGTGCGGCGGCGTCCTGGGAGCCGCGGAGCCTGTACCCCCCGACTTGGCCCGCCCGCCCCGGGTTCGTGCCCTCCGCCTGCCGCTGCAGGAAGCCTGCGGGACCTGGGGTCTCGCAAGGCGCGTCTCAGCGTGAAGCGAGAAGCGAGGGCTCTGGCTGGTGCGAGGGGCGGGCTCCTGGCGGACTGTCCCGGGGTCTCTGCCCGGCCTTGCTCCGGAGGACCTCCCACCGCTTCGGCTCCTCAGGCATCCTTGGCGGGTTAAGGCGAGCATCGTCAGAGAAACTTCCTCGAGCCGAGCGGGGTGGCCCGGTGACCTGATCCTACTTTTGCCGGGAAAGCAAAACTGCCACCGAGGGCACGCTTCTTCCCGCCGCAGATGGAGCGCCCCAGTCCCGTCTGTGCGGGAGCCGGGGTTCGCCCGCCCTTCGGGCTGCAGTCGGGCCGGCCCCGACCTTTTGGAATCCGAACGAGCGGCTCCAGGTCCCAGCTGTTCTCTTGGAGCAGGGGCAGTTCGGAAACTGCTCGTCTGGGGGTACGGTTTCGGTACACCCTGCTCCCTCGGTGCCCCCTTCTCACCGCACGCCTCCTCCCGCGGAGGTCGAGGCGGGAGGACTCCGCGCAGCCCCCGCGCCCGCTGCGCGCGGGTCCCCGAGGCCCGCGGAGCTCAGCGCGGGCCCTCTGCGCTCGGCTCCGCTAGCCTTCGGGCGGGTCGCGGGTCCCCTCCCGGTCCCCTTCGGGGCGCTGCCCAGCTCCCGCTCCTGGGTACAAGTCGCTCCCAGAAACCGAGACCTTGAGCGGGAAATGAACCTGAGAAAATGTTTCTGGGTGTGTTTGTTAATTGGTGTAACAGAATTCTTTTTAGCAACTTAGTTGGGTTGTAAATTTTTTTTTACTTCTCATCTTTCGATCCCGCTAAATCGCACAAAACGCATGTGTATGTATTTTCGTTGCTGATCTCCGAACACACTAAGCTCTCTTAACCCCCCTCCACCCCTCCTCCTCCCGCCTCGCTTCCTGAACCTTTTTTTCTTTTCTGAAGGAGGGAATCTCCGCACCTCCTCCTCCTCTCCTCCCACCCGATCCCTGAGCGCCTGTGAGAACCAGGGGAGTCGTCAATGGAAATAAATAGGACCCCGCTCCATTCTCCGCCCCCTTCAAACAAGTAAAATCCTCCCCGGGCTCGCAGAAGTAGAGATAAAACATCCCTCCCGAGGGAGCGGTTGTCGGCATTTGATGGGATTGAATTGTTTTATTATCCTGAAAGACGTGACGGATGGATGCGAGAGCAAAGATGCGAACAGACCAGAGTGTACTGAGGGCTATCGGTATTTATTACTCATTATTGTTTATTAAAAGTGATAATAAGGTCCGTAACCCTAGCTGAAGGCTGTGTTTATAGTTGGTTTTGATTCTGTGTCAGTCTCTTATTACAGTGGTTTCAGAAAGTGAAAACACCAAAAGGGTATTAATTCCTCACACTCATTCTGCATATGGAATTAATCAAATGTCAAAAAAGATTCTGTCAGTTTACCAAAGTTTTAACCCATGAACTTTTATAAGGTTGCAGTCATATAAATGTCCTCATTTGCCTCAATTTGTCTTCTTAAAGTTCAAAAAACTTGGCAACATAATTAATTATGGTCCCAATTCCCATTTTCAATCTAAACCTGTATTCAGGATTATATTAAAATATCCCATCATTTATCCTTTAAAAGTGACTCTGAAGAGTTTAAATTCTTGACGGGGTACAGGTGGCTGTGGGGAGCTGGGAATGAGGGACCCAGAAATTTTGAGAAATACTATTTCATATTTCTCTCAAAAGCCCTTCACTTCTTCCTTAAAAAAAAGAAATACGTTTTTTCCTTTGCGCAGTTCTTAATTTCAGTGAATGTACTTAATCTTTACCACACACTCGAAACATAACAGCTAGCAGCTTTGTGCGTATTATTGTTTTCCTTTTTTATGTCAGGACATTTATTCATTAAACCTGTGTGTTGAAGTCGAGGTGGCAGGCTCAGGGTGGCAATAGCACTGTTTTAGTTAGTAACTATCATAAAAAAGAAGCTAGAACTCTGTAATGGGCCTAAATTGCTATGAATTATGTGTGGTTTAAATTACACATTTATTTCAGCAGAGATGAAACCATGAATACAAAACATCTTTTAATCACTTGCAGATACAGCTTTTATCTCTTTAAAATGTAACAAATTATATAAGTGAAAAATATCTTTCTGTGAATGAGAGAAGCCGGCTTCCTCAGTTTATTTTTCCTGAGTTTATTGAACATTCAGGTAGTGAAGTATGAATGTTAAAGAGTAAAGAATAATAGCATGAAAGGGAATGCTACATTTGAGGTAGCCGCAGTGGGTCAGATAACAATGGCAACTTTTTCAGTTGGCTTCGTGAGCCTGGTGATTCAGATTTTCATTTTTTCACTTGGATTTACTGACCAGACTGTGTGATAGTGGGGGAAATGTGTTGTCAACCTCCATGATTTGAAACGAAGGTGGGGAAAGATAGAAATAAAGTGTATCTGTGTTAGCTACCTATGTTCATTTTTCTGTTCAGTCTGTCTACACATTAGAATTTTTATTTTAAAGCCAGTTGTGTTTGTGTTGTCATTTTTAGAACAGAACTTATTTTTCATTTTGCTGACGGATGAGTAGATAGTAGAAATGAACAGTTATGTCTGAATTAACAGTGTGAGTAGTATGATTTCACATAATTTGCCTTGATTTAAATTATTTTAATCCCTCTTCCTTAGTCTTCCCCATGATTCGGTGGTTGACTATAGTAACCAGGTTCTGTTCTCTGAAACTTACTTGCTCCCTGCCTTCTTGTCAGGTGTTGCTTTGGGGACCAGTGCATTCATAGCAGCAGCCTGGTAATAGATGAAACTTGCCAACGTCAATAGCCTTTAGGTAGACACCAGAAACAGCGCGCTCTGTGATCTTCTGTACTGGGTCAAAGGCAAGCATAACCTGCAAAGATCAGTCAGATTATTCATTTGACCTTGAAACAGTGTCTGATACCTCTAAATATTTGTTTTGGAATGATTACTCTGAAAAATGTTATTCTCCCTCATTGGTTCACAATTACTTAATAGAAGCAACAGCTTAAAAAGTTTTAGTTGGATAGTCAGTCACTCCAAATCTGTGTTGAAACAGATTTTAAGATTCAAGTCCTCCAACATTTAAATACTCCATTTAAAGATACTTTGCAATTAAATACTGAATTTGGGCTAAGTTCTGCATTATTTTTCCTCTGTATTGCAATGCAAAGCGGTACCTAAGATGCATGCAGTTGTGCTTCCAAACGTTAATTTCTACCTGGGAAGAAAAGTAAATACTGCTGTTGTTATTGTGGTTAAAGAACGAAAAAAAGAATCTTATAATATGACATGGAAAAACAGAATTGCTAATATTTTATTGAGCCACACAGGGGTATATTGACCATACATTCAGTTTATGTTGCTTGGGAAACCAGCACCATCTTAGTGTGAAATCTGTGTTTATTTGGATGTGTGTGTGTGTATCCGTTGCCTCTTCTGAGTTGCCACCTGAAAATGTGCTGTTCTGTGTCCCACCGATGCCCACGCCAGTGTCAGAAGCAGGTGGTTTCTTGGCTGCTCACTTCCTAAACACACTTCTTAAACTCAAAGACGCTATATCTACATCTGCCCCTCCATTTTGATTTTTTTACCAAAAACTGCAAACCAATACATAGTCTTTTGAAATATTTGGAGCATATATATATATGAAATATGTAATATTAATTCACCCAAAATAAAAAGGCATTGCTTGTTTTACATTTTAAAAATAAGAGTAAGGCATTTGATCAGTACGGAATAAAAGCAAACTAGCAATATGTTTCTGCAGACTTTTCCCTTTGGGATGAAGAAACAGATTCGACCACAGAACAGCTGGATATTGGGTCCCATTACAATGTCAATTTTTTAAAGAACTCACCAAGCTAGATTTGATTTAAACTTTGCTTTAAAGTCTGCAGACTTCAAGTTTATAAGTACAGAAGCTTCCAAGATTACATGTTATTCCTTCAGTAAGTTCCAGATCCTTTGGAAACTGATTTATTTTAGTAAGTTGGTGAATAGATTTTGGCTTTCATTTGTTAATTTTTCCTTGTAGCAAATTTGGAAATGACACATATTTAATGTTTCATATATTTCTCTGAAGTATTTATTTTCAGTTTCACTTATAAAAATTCTGAAATAACTTTTGAGAAAGAAAAATGTGGCAGAATGTATACAGTTAAATTATCAAATGTCTCTTAAAATTATTCTTTTGAAAGAATTTTCTGCCTTTTGCATAGTTATAAGAAAAGAAAAAATATTTTTAGAAATAATGGGGTTATATAAACTTTGGAAGGAAGATTACAAAAATATGATTATACAGGATTGAAAATCAACTCATTTGAGTGGAACTCGTAAGGCACGCTCGATCGTGTCTGACTCTTTGTGGCCCCATGGACTGTAGCCCTCCCCATGCTCCTGTGTCCATGGGATTCTCCAGGCAAGAACGCTGCAGGGTAACCATTTCCTTCTCCAGGGGATCTTCCCAACCCAGAGACTGAACCCGGATCTCCTGCACTGCATGCAGATTCTTTCCCCTCTGGGCCACTAGGAAACTCCAGCGTTTTCTCTTAGACACTGCCTCTGCAGTGTGGAGATCTCACATGTAATAACCAAAGAACAAAACTCAAGTTAGCCATATGTACTCGTGTCTGGTTTCTAGCTGAAATGATTTCAACCAATAGTCTCAATGGTTCCAGCCAATACTAAAGGAACTGGTAACTGTTTTAAGTTTTTGTCTGTTAGTCTTTCTTCTCCCTAACATGAAATCGAAGTCAGAGCCCTCTTCTTCCAGCTGCACACTCAAACAGCAATGTATTCCATAATCAAAAGATATAGCCAAAACACATGGGTAATATTCAAATAGGTGTTTTACTAACAACAAAAGATTTCATAGCTACCTCTTTCTCTCTGTGGCAACATCCATATATATATATATAGATCTAGACAAAATATGAAAGTTTATCATTTTCTAAAATAAGTAGTAAAAACTGAATCCATAATTAGAAAGATTTGTGAGGCATGATACCTTCTTTTGGAAATCACCGTGATTGTTTTTAAAGTTATGGAAACTATGAATAAGTGTTTGTATGCAAAGATAGATAATATCATATCTCGACAGCTGACAAAATGACAAATGCTGTGGTGCTTACAGGGAAATATTATGTTTAAAAGGGGAAAATCTAATGTAAAAGAGCTCAATTTATTTAGGGTTAATTTCTCCAAAGTAGGTGCCTCTTGGAGTAAATAGATGTTTACAACTTATGGCACATCACAATGAAAAGTAAACCCTAGCAATGCCTGTGAACCTAGGAGATGGCTTTCATTATTTTCTTTTGCCCTAGTCATACGAACTCAAAGCCCATAGGCATTGCCAAGTGTAACATTATGCATTTTATTCCAGCAATAAAATGTGTTTCTGACTAAATTATCGGTCATACCAAACACATACCCATGAACATCAATGTATTTGATCCTTCTTAGTTATCTTGTTTAAAATACATTTAAAGGTAAATAATAAATACTAGTATATATATCATGATTTAAATCTACATGTTGTTCATAGGTTGATAGTACTCAGTAAATGTTGTAATTTCACATTAAATTATAACATTCACTAAAATTCCCTGATATTATCAAAAGCTTCAAATCAAGTTGATTCAGAAGTAACTAGATCCTGTAATTGAAGAGATATTTGTAGCCAGCAGGGGCGACAGAGATCAGAAACAGCAGTGCTGGCCAGAACACCAGGCAAACTGAGAAAGACACAGCGGCTACTTGACTCTGGGCCTCTCCAAGCCTCAGCTGAAGAGCGTCTCGGTTCTAGCACTGATCCTTCAAAGTTTGCTAAAATCACTATGAAAATACATTACTTTCTGTGGAAAAATAAAATTGCCTGTTTAATGGGAGATGCAAATTTAACACTCTAACAATTGCAGTAGCAGAATTAACTGTACTAGTAGATAAACTGATAGGTCCGCCAAGACATGTCCTGAGAGGTATTGGGGACCCTGCCTCAACGAGGTCTCTCACGGTACTAAACACCGCCTGAAAAAATTTGATTGTTCATTTTTAAAGTAATTTTGTTTTTCACTGGCCTCTATAAATATGAAAATATCCCTGGGATGGGAAACAGGGTAAGCAGCAGTTGGCTAATATCTTCCAAAGATGTTCAGTTCAGTTCAGTTCAGTCGCTCAGTCGTGTCCGACTCTTTGCGACCCCATGAATCGCAGCACGCCAGGCCTCCCTGTCCATCACCAACTCCCGGAGTGCACTCAGACACACGTCCATCGAGTCAGTGATGCCATCCAGCCATCTCATCCTCTGTCATCCCCTTCTCCTCCTGCCCCCGATCCCTCCCAGCATCAGAGTCTTTTCCAATGAGTCAACTCTTCGCATGAGGTGGCCAAAGTACTGGAGTTTCAGCTTTAGCATCATTCCTTCCAAAGAAATCCCAGGGCAGATGTTAATAGCTAGATAAAGCAGATTGGAATGCGGCTAGTTTAAGGCAGAATTTGAGAGGGGGTGTGTCTTGGGCTCTCTCAGCTCTCCTTTAGACAGCCTACTTTAGTACACACCTCTTCCACGTTCTCTTCCTCTGGTGATCGATGCTCAGTTTCTTACACTGTAGTGTAAGTTACGCCCAGGGCCAGCTTCTTGGGCTGCATTAGAAGACCCCAGTGCTCAGTTGCATGCTCTGCCATTGCTGAAATTCTGTTGTTGCAATCTTGAAATTCTTTATTTATGAATAAGAGATCTTATATTGGGTCCCACAAACTGTGTAACTCACTTTCATCCTACTTTGGTAGGAATTTAAGACAGAATCTTGATGTCAAGGAATTCGAAAGGACATTTGATAATGTTTTTACAAGGTTAGATCCAGTGAATATTTGATTTAAAAACACATCAGTATTTGATTTTAAAATATTTTAACTAAAAGATATAGGAAACTCTTTTAAACAACTGAGGCAGAAGATTCCCATTGCCTCTAAAATTATACTGACTAGTTAGTTACCAGTTTCTAATAGTGTCAGTCTTGCAGAGCAGCATTCCCTAAAGGTGTTCTTTTCTCCTTTTTCACAGAAACACAATGTCTCATTATGATGAAAGAAGAAAATAGAAGATGTTTTATCTGTATTTACTTTTATGTATAAAGAAGCAAAATAGTTTTGTTAATATTATTTAATATATCTATTGAAAAAGACAGTGTAACTCACCATATCATAAGGTCATTGAACAATTGAAAAGTGGCCAAGGTGATAGCTTCTATGAAGTAAACATAATGTGAAGTGAAAATGACATTCTAATCAGCCTTTACAAGAAGTAAGCTCTGCTCACAAATTAACTAGAAAAAAATTAAAATATACAATTGAATCCACTATAATTAATTATGATATTTATCTCAGTATGTAATGGCTTGTTATTTTATACAAATGAAATATATATATATATATATTTTTTAAATCACAACTCTAGGAGATTTGGAGACAACACATTACAGAGCCAGAGATACTGAAAGAAGGTAAACAGGTAGCTGAAAAAGCCTCAGTTACATTAGTCATCATAATCTTCAAAAGTATTCTTAATTATTTGTGCAAACGTCTCATAATTCCTGCTATCGATAGTTAGATATTGTACTCCATTATTTTCTGAATATTTCAGTATTTTAAGAGTTAAAAAGTCTCAACTTCATGCTCATAAGAACATGTTGCATTCTGAAATTTTTAAAAATTTTATTGTTGTACAGTGTAGTCAGTTATTAATGTGTTAAAGTTTCTGTGCTTTGGATTTCATAATGTGAATGGAAAAGATTCTATTTATTAATATTATCATAGCCCTTGACTGTTTATAAGATATTTCCACATCTATCATTTTCCTTAATCTTCACAGGAACCCAGTGAGGAAGTTATTATATCCTCCTACTGAGAAATCTGAGACTCAAGTTTCAGACAAACTGAGATAAACTTATCTGAACTTACAAACTTTTAACATAAAGTGATAACTCTTTGGTTTCAGAACTAAAATTGATAAAAATATCTAAAAATATTTAAAATATTTAGATATTTAAATATTTAAAAATTTAGATTAATTGCCAAATTAATTTGCAAGGATACAATCTGCTTAGTTTTTTAAAATAATTTAATGATTAAAAAATACCATTATTATTGTATAAGCCCACAAGACCTCAATCATAGGCTGCCTATGTGCTACATGTTTCTTTGTTTATTTGTTTTATTTGTTTCTTTGTTTATTTGATATTTGTTTTGATAGTTCAACTTATTAGGAATTTTTGGGGGGGAAAATGATTACATTTTCCACTTTAAAATCTGTGTTTAAGGTCATGCTAAACAACTTTTCTTTGAGAGTAAACACATTCGATTTAAAAATAACACAAAGCTTAAGCAAGGATAAGTAGATAAATAACGCCCCACACCTGTCCTTTGAGAAGGCCAAAGGCTTTTTTTTTCAATAAGGAGAATTTTTGAAAGTGAAATGGGGTAAAGATTGCTGACTATATATAAGGTCTGGTGTAAACCTCTCCTGTCTCCCCACATCCCCAAACACTGCACAGATTCTACCCCAATCACAAAAGGCAAACTAGTTCATCACTTTGCTTTATTAAGTCTACATATAGCTAAGAGTACTGGCACCCCACTCTAGTACTCTTGCCTGGAAAATCCCATGCACGGAAGAGCGTGGTAGGCTACAGTCCATGGGGTTGTGAAGAGTTGGACACAACTGAGAACTTCACTTTCGCTTTTCACTTTCATAGCTATGGAATCAATTGTAGGCAAATCTCTTTTCCTTTCTTTAGCCCTCCTCTTAATTAGTTACACTGACCAGCCATGCAAACCTAAGTATTAAAATGCCCCAAGATACACTGTTTGTTGTGTCTGATGTATATATGTGTGTGTAACAGACAAAGATTTAACATACTTTAGAAACAAGTTGTCTGGAAAAAGAAACAATAGAACATTTTCCTCACAAAGTGGAGTCTAAGGAGAAAATTAAAAATTAAAGAATGAGTTATAAATGTATTAGAGACATATACCCTCTAATTTTGAAACATATTCCAACTATATATGGTAGGTTTAGTACTGAAAAATCAGTAAGCTGCAAAGTCCGTTTTAACATCAGTATTCAGTGAGGTCAGTGGCTCAGTCATGTCCGACTCTTTGCAACCCCATGGACTGCAGCAGGCAAGGCCTCCCTGTCCCTCACCAACTCCCAGAGTTTACCCAAACTCATGTCCGTTGAGTTGATGATGCCATCCAGCTATCTCATCCTCTGTCGTCCCCTTCTCCTCCTGCCCTCCCTCTTTCCCAGCATCAGGGTCTTTTCAAACGAGTCAGCTCTTCGCATCAGGTGGCCAGAATATTGGAGTTTCAGCTTCGCCATCAGTCCTTTCAATGAACACCCAGGACTGATCTCCTTTAGGATGGACTGCTTGGATCTCCTTGCAGTCCAAGGGACTCTCAAGAGTCTTCTCCAACACCACAGTTCACAAGCATCAATTCTTCGGTGCTCAGCTTTCTTCACAATCCAACTCTCACATCCATACATGAGCACTGAAAAAACCATAACTTTGACTAGATGGACCTTTGTTGGTAATGTCTCTGCTTTTAAATATGCTGTCTACGTTGGTCATAGCTTTTCTTCCAAGGAGCAAGCGTCTTTTAGTTTCACAGCTGCAGTCACCATCTGCAGTGATTTTGGAGCCCCAAAAAATAAAATCAGCCACTGTTTCCACTGTTTCCCCATCTGTTTGCCATGAAGGGATGGGACCAGATGCCATGGTCTTAGTTTTCTGAATGTTGAGCTTTAAGCCAACGTTTTCACTCTCCTCTTTCACTTTCATCGAGAGGCTCTTTAGTTCCTCTTCGCTTTCTGCCATAAGGGTGGTGTCATCTGCATATCTGAGGTTGTTGGTATTTCTCCTGGCAGCGTTGATTTGGGGCTCAGTGGTAAAGAATTTGCCTGTGAATGCAGAAGATGCAGGAGACATGATTTGGGGCTCAGTGGTAAAGAATTTGCCTGTGAATGCAGAAGATGCAGGAGACACCGGTTTGATCCCTGGGTCGGGAAGATCCCTAGGAGGGGGGAGTGGCAGCCCATTCCAGTATTCCTGCCTGGAAAGTTCCATGGACAGAGTAGCTTGGTGGGTTATAGTCCATGGGGTCACAAAGACACAGACACAACTGAGTGACTCAGCATGCAAAAAACATAGTAATTCTGTACTACAATTATTTTATTATTTCACTAATAATGTGACATTTTTGAGAGGTAAGATTTGAAGTTAGTTCAGTTTTAAGGTTTTTTTAAAATAGTGATTTCCAAGAAAGTTGGATGGAATTGCACATTTCAGTGGAATAATGAGAGCCATTATAGACATGTATATCACATATTCCAAATATCCTAAACGTTTAAAGCCCTTTAAAACACAATGAGGAATAAGTAAATTCAAATAATGAAAATATTTATACACACACACCCGTATTAATGCTTCAGCCACCAAATTCAGTCTTATAATTGAAAAAACTCTATGTTTAAAGTTTATTCACACTTACAAAAACAAGGACCACAAAGAGGCAGTTTGGAAACATCTCTTCGTCTTGGCAGGTTTTATCTTGTAATGAACACCCTTGACCCCCAAGAGTCACCAGCTGCAGCTTTTCCTTAATG
Organism: Capra hircus; assembly: GCF_001704415.2. Lineage (NCBI taxonomy): Eukaryota > Metazoa > Chordata > Mammalia > Artiodactyla > Bovidae > Capra > Capra hircus. The sequence goes on from NC_030813.1 coordinate 4,706,188, forward strand.
ATTCCCTTAAAAAGATTTTAATAAGACTGAAAGCCACGCCTAACTATATGCCTTACTTTTGAGGTGGGGAGGAAGGAATGAAACAATTGTGGGTGTGAATTCCCACACTGGGTCAGTATTCTGTAGTTAGTCATCTTTCTAATGGTTCTAGGGGTATGTGTTTGTATTATTTCATCATAATTTGCTATAAGCTCTTCATTAAAAGTGACTGTGAGGCCTGCCTGCATCGTCTGCCTTTTGAGTGTCCTGTTCTTCAATCGTCCCTTAATCCAGAAATAATAATGCAGAACATCCCGGGAACTGAGCCTAATCCTCAGCTCCCTCATCTCAACACGTGCCTCTTAAAGCCTTTGCTGGATCTAGTGCCCAAAAAGCCTGCGTACACTCACCTTTGAATCAGTTACAGCCCACCTTTTTTTATTAAACAATATTGATGTCTTCAGATAAGGCATATCTAGGGTAACAAAAGGAATAGTAACCGTTTCCTACTGTCTGTGTGGTTATTGTTAAAAACCTAACATCTCACACTTTCCTCTGTGTTTCTAGTCAGTCTCTTATTAAATAGGAACCTAACCTTTTACCTGATTGATTAGGTAAATAAAGGTAGAATAATCTGGTGCTGAAACTCCTTCTGATATCTCTGTTGTAAGAGCAAGTAAAAACATGTGTCTTTTGCTGTTGAATAAAATTTTACAACTAGTTGGACAGCTGGCTTATAGTATTTGTTAATGAATAGAACTTTCTTTACTTTTAAAAGAGCACGCATGTCTACCATTTTTAATCTTATTATAATCCTGGGAATAATTGTCTTCATTTTGTAGATGAGGGAACTGAAACTCAAAGAGATTAAGTAAGAGGCTTGCACTTTTGCTCAAAGTACAAAAGCCAATAACTGTTCAGTCAGAACTTTTCCAACTCTGATCCTCTTCCTCTAAGTCCAGTGATTATTTTCTATTTTAGGAACTTTGTTAACAGTCCCCAAATGTGAATGAATAAATGAATACATACATAAAAGTTGCACGACGGGGGAGAATGGAACAGAGTAGAAAGACAAACCAAAACTTAAATTCAAGTGTTCGTAGAAACATATAATCCTGAATTGATAGAGGCAAGAGACAGGAGAACGAGACAGCGAAAGACGAGGGTCTCTAAACCACTAGACTGTCAGCAGCCAGGCGCTGCTTCGATCTCTGGGTCAGGAATAACCCCTGGAGCAGGAAATGGCAACCCACGCCAGTATTCCTGCCTGGACAATTCCACGGACAGTGGGGCCTGGCAGGCTACCGCCCACGGGGTCGCAGAGAGTCTGACAGGACCGGGCACACACATGCGGTGTCCTTGAAGAACGTGGTCTCATCTCTCCACAGGCTTGCCTCTGAGTGTACAGTTTGTTTGGGGCCTTGGATTTGAAGACCAAAGAGTTTAAATACTTTTACTTCATTTTACCAGAACAAGATACTCGTGTGCCCTCTTTCTTCTGGAAATAAGACTAATCTAGTGTTTAACCATGGTCACTGTTTAAGGTCGCTGGTATATCTGTCTCACCCACCTATCACTGGATTACAGTATCGTGAGTGCAGGTTTTGTACATTACTGTTGTGATTTTGTCCTGGGCTTCGGCATGGAAGCCAAATCCTCTTTGGTAGCAAGCAGGCTTTAGTGCTGTCGTACCAAAACAACTGCTGGCGGGGAGCAAGGAGTAAAGCTTCAGGATCAGCAGATATTGTGGAAAAGAAAATTGTCAAAGGCATTCATACCTTGTGTCCTATTTAGCTTTTGCTATCGTTTGTGAAACAGCTTCCATAAAGCAGCAACTGTCCATGTTGTTGTCATTTGTCCATGACACACCCGTGAAGCGTCACCCACCTCTGCTTGGAGTGGGTTCTGTGTCGCCGCCGTAGAGGGGGCGCGTGGCCGTGCCACTCTGGGGGTCTCAAGAAGACACACAGACAGAATGCAGAATGGGTTGCAGTAGGAGCATGAGCGCGGAAACGTGCACACCTTGATTTCTCTGCTTTTGCAGACGCTGGAGTGAAGAGTGCGCGGAGGTCCACAGGGGCGGCAGGTCCTCCTGGCGCCGGGAGGGTGTAGAAGTGAGTCTGCAGGAGCAGGGGGGCTGTGACCCAAAGGGCCTCGCGGGCGTGGCCTTCAGACTCTGCTTCACAGGAAGCATATGACTTTTTTTTTTCAGCAGAAGAATGAAATAGATTTCGTTTATCAAGGGGACCGAGCAGTGCTGTGTAGAAGGACTGAGGAGAGATCCAGGGGACACGTGTGTGAGAGCAGGCAGGGGAGGGTCAGTAGATGGACGGTGAGGCGCTGGCCACTTGGGTAGAGAAGAGAGAGCGCCTTTGAGAGGAGATGTAGCAGGGGAGGGGCAGGATGTGATGGATCATGCAATGCGGGGACCAAAACCTCAGGGAACGTTGAGCTTCCTGGTTCAGCAGCTGGCAGGACGAGTGCTGCCGAAGTAATACCAGCGTGCACTGATTTCAAGGTAGCCCTTCAGCAGTCTCGCCGGGTTTGTTGTCTGAAATGGCACAGTGTCTCCAGTACCTTTCAGACAGCAAACTTGGAAACCAAGGTTCAGAGTGGTTCCACGTATTTAATCTGCCCACAGTAGCGATGGTATAGAAGGGTTCCCAGTAACAGAGCCCAGATTCAGGTTGGCCACTCCACACCATGAGGGTTAGATGCCTGGGAAAGGAAGGAAAATGGGTCTGGAGCTAGCACTCAGCCTGGAGGAAGCAGCCAACAACCATCCCCAGCAGCCTTGCACGGTCCAGAACGTTTAGGGATCTTTCTAATGGGAGACATTTCAAATTACCTTCTGACTCTTAGCAACCCCATAGACCGCAGCATGCAAGGCCTCCCTGTCCATCACCAACTCCCGGAATTTACTCAAACTCATGTCCATTGAGTCAGTGATGCAGTCCAGCCATCTCATCCTCTGTCGTCCCCTTCTCCTCCTGCCCCCAATCTTTCCTAGCATCATGGTCTTTTCAAACGAGTCAGCTCTTCACCTCAGGTGGCCAAAGTATTGGAGTCTCAGCTTCAGCATCAGTCCTTCATCAGTCCAATGAACACCCAGGACTGATCTCCTTTAGGATGGACTGGTTGGATCTCCTTGCAGTCCACAGGACTCTCAAGAGTCTTCTCCAACACCACAGTTCAAAAGCATCAGTTCTTTAGTGCTCAGCTTTCTTTATAGTCCAGCTCTCACATCCATACATGACTACTGGAAAAACCATAGTTGACGAGATGGACCTTTGTTGGCAAAGTAATGTCTCTGCTTTTGAATACGCTGTCTATGTTGGTCATAATTTTCCTTCCAAGGAGTAAGCATCTTTTAATTTCATGGCTGCAGTCATCATCTGCAGTGATTTTGGAGCCCCCCAAAATTAAGTCTGTATCTCCATTTATTTGCCATGAAGTGATGGGACCAGATGCCATGATCTTTGTTTTCTGAATGTTGAGCTTTAAGCCGACTTTTTCGCTCTCCTCTTTCACTTTCATCAAGAGGCTCTTTAGTTCTTCACTTTCTGCCATTAGGGTGGTGTCATCTGATATCTGAGGTTATTTACCTTACTTCCATCTATAAGCTTCTCGAAAGCAATAAAATTAAGCAAATATTTATTTAGTGCTTATTTGTGCAGAACTAAAAAAGTCTACATTGAGGATATAAAGAGTAAAAAAGTAATTTCTGTCTAAGGGGCACTTTCTTGGGTAAACTCATGTTATATAAGCCTCATGAAGGGCTTTTTTTTAGGGACAAGGGAAAAAACAAAAATAGCTATAATTCAAGTGAGATAAGAAAGTACAGAAGAACCAAAGTCTCTGGTTTTTACAGGAGAACTGTGGTTCAGCTTTATCCGCCTTCAAAGTCCCCAAGGAACTCACAATAGGCACTTAATAAACACCAGCTCACTTACTGACAGTGTACAGAGAGAGCTCAGATAACAAGCCATCTAAGTAAACACCACACTGCTGCAATCCTATTAGGAATCTCCCTAGGGAAAGTCAGGCAGCATCCTTTCTCTGTCGGAACACCTCCTACTTTTTAAAGTGCTCTGTTCAGTTTCACCGCTTTATCAGATACGTAATTCACCACGTTCCAGCCTCCTTCCCTGTCAGGCCCTGCCAGGCCCTGGACTAGCTGGGCTAGCCACAGGGCTTCTAATCTTTCTTTCATCTGATAATGGACCTTGAAAAACTGTGGTGTTGCCCTTCCTCGCACCCCCCCCCCCACCTCGGGGTTAACATTGGTCAGCTGTCCCCCACGTGATGTGATTGTCATTGTGGTCCCTGAGGCTTGCCCGTGTGGGCGCAAGCCTTTGGGTGGCTGAGGGTTTTATTGTTGGCGACCCCATGGACTGTGGCCCACCAGGCTCCTCTGTCCATGGAATTTTCTGTGGCAAGAATACTGGAGTGAATTGCCATGCCCTTCTCCAGGGGATCTTCCCAATTCAGGGATCAAACCCCAGTGTCCTGAACTGCAGACAGATTCTTTAACACTGAGCCACAGGGTAACCCAGTTCATGCAGGCAAATTCCTGAATGTGAAGCCCGGGAGATGAAGCAGGTCCTTCCCCTCGGTCTTCCTCAGTTTCCTCATCTGTAAAGGTCCCTTCTAGGCCCAATATTTGGTGGTTCTCGGGGCTTAGTCTCTCCATCAGGTCCCTGTTGAAACAGCGCTTTCTCAGAGAGATCTTCCCCGGGCACTCAGCTAGCTCTGTCCCCTCCAGCCTTCCCCGCTCTGTGGCTTCCCCTCCTGCCTCTTCACTGCTCATTTGCATCACAGTGCTCCTGCTCTCAGGGATCTTTATGTGGAGCCTCTCTTAAATCCAGCAAAGTATAAGCTTTGCAAGCATGAGAACCTCACACAAGCATCTTGTTCACTGCTCTATTTCCAGACCTCAAGAGTGCCTAGCACAGAGTAAGTACCCAATAACTGTTTGTTGAATCAGCCAGTGAGCTCTGCAATTCCACCATGCTTGCTCTCCGAGAAAGGTTTCTGTTGTCACTGCCTTGTGGATGAATATCACTTTTTATTATATCACTAGAAGCTTGGGTATAAAAGATTTCTTTGATCATAACCGATGGAAGATGCAGCCCATGTGTTCAGCAGACAGAGCTGGCAGAATTGCCAAAGCAAGTTTTAAAACCAGGTTTGTCCTGAGAACAAGAATCTCTCTGAACTCAGATAATTGAAGTACCTGGTTTTGTTAGTATGATGAGTAGAACTAAAAAAACCTTTTCGATTTTGAAGTTCTTTTGAGAAGGTAGTATGTGTGCTCTGGGATAGATGGGAAGGATGGAACGTTTCAACGTTGTTGCTGATGCATGAGTCAAGAGATGGATGAATTTTTAGAATCCTGCTACAGTATTTTGCTTTCATCTTTTGGTTTTTATCCTTGCTGTCACTAACACACAAAACCAGTAACAAGGGGCTTCCTTTGTGATCTAGTGGTTAAGAATCTGCTTGTCAATGCAGGGGACGTGGGTGCGATTCCTGGTTGGGGAAGATCCCACACCTGGTAGAGCAAGTAAGCCTGCAGACCGCAGCTACTGAGCCTGCTCGCCCTAGAGCCTGGGTTCTGCAGCAAGGGAGGCAAACCCAAAGAGAAGCCCGTGCTCCACAGCAAGAGTGGCCCCCGCTCGCCACACAGAAGAAAGCTGGGGAGCAACGGAGACCCAGCAGGGACCAAGCAAACAGTGAGGGTCTCAGTTCAGAAGATGTAATCCTTATTAAATTTGGTCCATCGGTCAATCAGTAGTTAGCGACTGCTTATCACGTGTATTACAGGATGTCTGTAAAGACGGCTCATCTTCCTCCCTCAGACTGGCACACTTCAGAGCTCGGCGTCTGTCCCAGTGACCCACTGGGTCACATTGTTGCTTTCTCCGCTGCCTCTTCCTGCCTGTCAGCGAGCGCACAGCCTGCCTCTCTCTTGCCCACACCTGTGGAGTCCACCTCATCTTATCCCTCTGTCTTGGAATTCCTCTACTCTTCCGGTACTGTTCGCCAGAAAAGGGCCTGGGAGCATCTGCTAGGTGACACTTGGCAGATGTGCGTTCATTAGAAAGTTTTATTTTGTCTATGCATTTGGACACAGTTTATGAAGAGGTCTGGTCATATATGCCAAATTGCAGTGTTTTCTTGTCAAATATTCTTCATAACTTCTATATCTGTCTTCCTTGGTTTCCTGCTCACTTACTAAAAACAGCCCCTTACCAGAACTTTTGACAAAGTAATTGGCCTCAAATATCATGTGTCCTTCCTTGCATTCGAAATGTAAGTTCAAAGAAACAACTACTGGTGTGTGGGTGTGGGTGGGTGTGTCTATGTGTGTGTGCGTGCATCTGTGCGCATGCGTGTGTGTGTGTTGCCTCTCCCCAGTGTGTGTGAGCGTGTGTGTGTGCACGTGTGCATGTGTGTGCACGTGTGTGTGGCCTCTCCCCAGTGTGTGTGTGTGTGTGCCTGTGTGTGTGGCCTCTCCCCAGTGTGTGTGTGTGTGTGCATGTGTGTGTTGCCTCTCCCCAGTGTGTATGTGTGCGCATGTGTGTGTGCGCGTGCGTGTGTGTGTGTTGCCTCTCCCCAGAATGTCTTACCACCTTTTCCCAACCTGAAAACTGAAATCAACCCAGACATCCAGCTACTTCCCACCCTGGCCTATGTATCTTTATGTTTCTCCTTTTTCTAATACTTTATCCAGTATAAAAATTAGCTCTTAAAAACTGCATCTAAGATGGCCAACACCTCAAAAATTATTTGATGCCAGCTTGAAATTCTGCTTGACTAATCTCCTTTCTCTCTGATTTCTTTCATCTCTCCATTACTTATGTTTCATCCTTTTCTTGTACCTAGGTTCCTATAATCAAGGTGTTACCTTTGATTCCTCACTCCCTACCTCCAGCTCACCTGCCCATTCTGTTGACCCTGCCTATTAAACATATCCTGAATCTCCCCACTCCTTTCCACCTCTGCCATGAGGTTTAAGCCATTAGCATGTCTACTGTGAACAACTGTAGTAGCTTTCCCTTCATTGGTTCTTTGTGCTCTTACAGAGATGAGTTTGATTTTTGCTTTAACGATGATCCCTTCCCCCAAATCCATTTTCTATGTAATAGACACAGTTTTTCTTAAAACCATGAACCAGATCATGGTTCCTGGCCTGCTTAAAGGGCTCTCCATCACACTCGGGATAGAATCCTGACCTATTCATATGGTTGCAAGGCTGTGTGCGGTGTTCCCTTTGCCTTCATCTTTCCCCATCACCCACTCTGTTCTGCGTGGATATCTTTTCCTCTTGGCGGTACCCCATGGCTGTGCCACCTTAGGGCCTTTGCACCTGCCGTTTCTGAGCCAGGAATGCTCTTTCCCCTGACATTTGTTTTACTGGCTTCCTTTCCTTTATATCTCAGAGTAAATGCCATTTCCTCCAAGAAATCTTCTCTAAATATACTATCTAGAGGACTTCCCTGGTGGTCTAGTGGTTAAGACTCTGCGCTTCCAATGCAGGGAGCACAGGTTTGATCACTCGTCAGAGCAGATTTCACATACCACATGGTGTGGCCCGAAAAATAATAAAATACGTAAATAAATGTACATCTAGAGTAGGCATCACCACGCTATCTTTCCCACAGGCCTCTTAATTCTCTGCACGACAATGAAAACCAGCCAGTAGTGTTTTGTTATTTATGCATCTGTATAATGCTGTCCCCTACACTAGAACACAGATTCACAAGGTCACCCCTGCCCCAGAACAGTGCCAGGCATGCAGCAAGGACTCATTGCATGTATGTTAAGAAACAAGACAGTGAAAGTGATATGGACGTGACTGGACTCTGGTGTCTGGGTATGTAACTTTTGTCTTCATAAGCAGATTATATATTCCTAGGATATTTCTTTCGAATGCTCATATTATTAACCTGGTGGCTCAGACAGTAAAGAATCTGCCTGCAATGCAGAAGACTTGAGTTCGATCCCTGGATCGGGAAGATCCCTTGGAGAATGGAGTGACTACCCACTCCAGTGTTCTGGCCTGGGAAATCCCATGGACAGAGAAGCCTGGTGGGCTACAGGCCGTGGGGTCCCCAAGAACTGGACATGGCTGGGCTACTAACAGTTTGATTCTCACATTACCCACTTTGGTTTGCAATATGGAGTCAGAATTTAGAAAATTCTTGTTCTTTTGTGTTTTAGCTCCTTTGACCATATCTTGTTTTTGGTGTCCTAAGAAATCTATGGAGTATCTTCCTGAAAAGTTCCTTTCCTGGAGCTTTTACAGAAATTTATTTTTAGGCTGAAATAACTGTAAAAATACCAAATTTGTAGCTGATATACTATAGTCCCAACCTCCAGTAAGTCTACAACAACCCACCTCTAGTGTGTTAATGATCATCTCCAGGAAAGGAGAATTGGGTTGGCTTGCCAGTAGACTTGCACACTGATATTCTTATGTGCTGTTCCTGGGGTTGTGGAAGCCCTTTCTCAAGGTTAACCTACAGCAGTAACCATTCAGTTCATGAAGTGGATGGCCAGGTTTCCATAAAAGCAGGCTGGTTTTCCTTCACTCTGTCCATAGCCTGTTCTTTCTTGTCTGAGAATTAGATACAGAGGAACCCAAGTTGCAATGTGTCCTGGAGGAGCCTCGCTCCTGCCCTGTGCTGCCAGCTTCTGTAAGAGATAGGATGGACTCACCCTAGATGGACCCAGAGCCGCAGGGTACCTTGAGAGCAAGCCATCATCATGGATAGTTCTCCTGCCCACAGCGGATGTGTCTTAACTCTCAGTCTGCAGTTTTCCCCCTGAACCATGCTTCCAGGTCAGGGGACAGAGATTTTGTGTGGAAAAGAGAATAGTGGTTTTTGAAACTGTCTTGTAGCCTGTCTTGAAGAAATACTTGTCCTTGCCTCTGGGGTCTTTCTGCACGGTCTCAGGCACATGAGGTGACCTTTTAAGGACCCTCTTCAGAATTCATCCCAGGAATTTCAGTAATGGCTAAGAAACATAGGTTGTAAACCACGGGACTTTATCGTCTTTTAGCTAAGTTTTCACACCCTTTAGAAAAGTGCATTTTGCTTTTACAGATCTTTGCCATTAGTTTCATACTGCTCTCTCTTCGCCTCTGCATAAGAATATTTTCTTCCTCACTTCTTGCTAGACTGCAGATACGTCAAGAAGAGAGGAAGTCTTGTAACAAGTGGCATATCATTCAGCGTCCAGCGCATGCAGGGGCTCAGCTGACGTTTGTTTAACTCTTCCTGATGCAGCCCTCCATTGAATCAACTCCCTGCCCTCCCTACCTCCACCTCCCTTTCCTGAGTCTAGTTCATTCTCCTCCTCTTACTTCCACTGAGTCCTATTCTCTCCTCACCAGTTCTTGGGGATTTTTCACTCCAACTCTAATTAGCGCTTGTTTATAATCTCAGCCACCCTTTCCCTCTTGGTAGGTGTTCACTTAACTCGTATGCATAATTAACATCAACTCAACTCTGCTAAACGGCGGACCGGTATGGATGGGTAGTCAAGGTCATTATACTTTCAGGGTATTTTTGGCGTATTTCAACGGCAGGCACTCTGCTGATCGTGACAGTTCATATCCCATCTTCAAGACTGATGTGTGATGCTGCTAGGTGCTGTTGGCACATTGCCACGTTCCATCAGCTGAATTTCTGTCGAGGATGGCGTGTGCCGTTTATGAACAACTTTGGGGAACACTGCACAAGAAGTCATTTCCATTTTGTTGCAGATCAACAGGAAATAAGGCTAAGCTGCCAAACTAAAGTAAGAAAAGCAACCGAGCATATTATTCCTCCCTTAGGAGCTTTCATTATTCCAGGAATCATTAACTTCTAAGATAGTGAAAATGAGCCCAGCTATTACAGTTGTAACTACAGAGGAAATTCTGATTGGAGGAAGAGATTTAGAATCTTGTTTCAGTTTTACTTTGCATTATCTTCTAAATTGCTTTTGAATTTATCATATCTTTGAATCACCTATCAGATGCATTTTAGGAGATTTACTCCTTCCTATGGTAAAATGAATCTGGCTTCTTAAATCAAAGACTACTGTCTATCTGTAGTACATTTATTTTGGCCGTTTCTATTGTTCATTATTCTGTTGGCATTAATGCTGCTGGAATACAAGGTTACTTCGTTTAAAACCTGATCCTCTTTCAAGCTATTCTTATTATGTAGGCTTGGCTATCTTTTAAAATTAAAGTGCCCCAGCCTTGGCCCTGCTATGAACTGCATACCATGAAGATCAGAGGGGAGGGGATGACAGAATGGAAACTTTATTCAGATCTTTGGCATGTTTTAATTTTACATTGCTTTTTCATACTAATTTAATTTCCTTCCAGAATGAAAGTTGGCAATCATTTAGAGAAGTGGTAGAGGAGGTTGGATTCATTGCCATTGAAATGCCTGTGAAGGTCCTTAATCCATAGATTATTGATATAATGAACTCTTAAAACCCTTAATAATCATTCCACTCTGTAATGACAGCCCGCATTTAGAGAGCTTTAGCCTATGAATTCTGTGCCCAAGGCTGGCTCTGCTCTATAGAGCCACAGGAGTTGGAAATAGTGCAGCTGCATTTGAGGTTATCAGGGAACAGGAGCTTACCCAGCCAGGGCAGAGGACCACTCAATGCTGACCAGGAGCCCTGGACTCCTACTGGCTGCTTTCACCCTTACCAAATATGAAAACATGCCAAACCACAATATGCCCTGTTTCCCTGCAATTTTCAACCATAGCAGAGGCTGTCTACATTTATAGGGACAACCAATTAATTTCAGTTAATATTCTCATTGTTTACAAAAGACAGGAGAACAGAACAGCTTCTGGAAATCAGTGGGGTTTTTTTCCTTTTTTTTCTGCCTTGAGGGAGTCTGTAGATCGAGGATGGGCATTTTACTTTGTGAAAGCACAAAGACAGAGCACCGCCCCCCCCCCCCCAGCACCTTCCCCGCCCCACCACAACCCACCCCTCCTTGCTCACAGAGCAGATCCTGGCAGACATAGGGGGCCATTCCCCTGACCAAAGCTACATTTTTTTCTTTACAGCTAGATCAGATGCTCCAGATTTATTATCAGATGTGGCATGGATGATTCAAACAAAAACAAATGCCCTCGAGTTTAAAAATAGAAGTTAAAAGACTAAATGTTTGCACTTAAAAAGGAAAAGAACAGAACAGAAATCTCTGCGGCAGACCTTTCCTTAAAATTATCCTCACTAAATTATAATCATGCACTTTCCAGTCTCTGTAATTAAACATTAGATTTTATTTATTCCAGATGCGTTTGTCTCAAGTAAATTCAGAATGCCCATCCTTCTTTTTGGTCATTGTGAATTTATTTCATGTTTGTGGCAGACACATGGTTGGGCTCACTGGATAGTTTTTAAGTGAATCTTAATGACTCGATGAATTTTCTGATTGTGTACTACATGTGGCCTATTTATCCTGATGAATCTGATCTTGTTAAGTTTTATACCATGTAATGTCTATAAGAGCTTAATGACATTTTTTACAACTATGTTCACATGTTCTACGGGAATTTGCAGGACCTTGGTTGGTGGGAAGGTGATTGAGGAACTTGCTTTTATCATGCTTCTCCTAGGCAGGTAGAGCTGTCGCTGCTGTTCTGAGGAATCCACAAAAATGGGAAAGGTCACGATACCTTAATTTGTATGACATCTTCTATTCAGAAAGCCTCGGAAAGTTCCATGAAAACCTGAAAGAATGTTTTATTTACCAGACTTGAAAATTTATTACATTAGTAAGATAATGTAACTAAACAGCAGTCTAAAAAAAAAAAAAGCAGTCTATAAATATGAAATGGAAGCTTTTTAGTGGTTTGAAATATCTCTCTACTCCTAAGACAAGATTCTCAATTAGGATTTGTGGTTAAATGCATTTAATTCATATTTCAAAGAAGTAAAAATAATTAACCAGACTTATTTACTTATTATCCTTGTTTACACCATTTCCAATTGTACCTTTTCATTTTCACTAAGTGAATCGGTGGGTTAACCAAGTTGACTATGTAATTGGAGATAAATTTTGCAAAATGACGGTGGAGGAGCTGCTACTGACTCCCTGGGGAACATACTATTTGCTTTTAGGCCTGTTGTGGTTTTTTTGTGGTGACCAGGGTCATCCTGGGTTTTTAGTTAGTACATTGATAAATTGTTCAAGGTCCCTTTAATTTTTTTTTATTGCTTACCACATGACCATTTTACAGTTCTCAAGGTGTGTTGGGAAAGAATATGCCAGGTCAACATATGCCAGTGGTCCACTGTCCACTTTCCCTCTCTAGGACCGGCAACAGAGAGCCCAGCAGAGAAGGTGGGAGAGCAAGTGGGTGAAGCAGCTCCAGTCATCCCGTCCTCAGACATTTAAAGCAGTCTCTCTCCATCCTCCTAGAGCAGCGGTGCTCACTCACGTTCCAGAGAGGGGGCAGCAAATAGAGAAGTAAAATGTTGTGTATAAAAGGTGCTTCTTTTAGAACCTCTGCTCATTTACTCTAACGTCAACTTTGACAGTAAAGAACCCATGTGTCAATGCAGGAGAGGGAGAGCTAAGGGATGCAGCTCGATCCCTGGGTCAGGAAGATCCCCTGGAGGAGGGAGTGACAACCCACTCCAGCATTCTTACCTGGAGAATCCCAGGTAAGAGGAGCCTGGCGGGCTGTGGTCCGTAGGATCGCAAAGAGCTGGACACGACTGAAGCGACTTAGCGTGCGTGCGGGGCACACACACACACAGACACACACACCCCACAGCATCAACTAATGGGATTCATATAATGTGTCTGAATTATTTTCCTTAACTCTGTGTGTATATGTATCCTATAAACTAATAACATTCAAAGTTATTTATTTTTCAGTGTCCAAACCTCTGTCTACCTTTCTATGTATTTCTAAGTATAGAATACATGATGCATCTCATTGAACAATTATATTTCAAAAATAATTTCTTCTTTAACTCTAGGATGCATTGGGACTTCAAAGGATAAAACTGTTTCTCATCTCCAATATCTAAATTACAGTAATCTAGGTTAGAGACTGAGATATATAAAATCATTAGGTCAGCCTCAGCCTACGTAAGATAGGAAGGTGTGTGCCAAATACGGAGAAAGCCTCTGACCGAACAACAATCGCAGAGTTTTGGATTAACATCCATGTACCTGATTCATCAGAACTTTACAACTGAAACAGTTGAAGTCAATCTTCTCAGTTTAATAGGATAGTACCACTTAGTTTTTCTGGGCTGAGCTCATTGTGCAACCAAGTTGATCACTCTGTCCAGCAAAATAAAAACACTTGAAACCATCTTAGCAACATTCTACTTCTGTTGGAACTAGACCTTTGATTGTAGAAACACAGCAAGATTTCCTGCTGTGCAGACACATTTCCTAGATTACCCCCCATTTTACCCATTACAGAAGTAATCATTCTGAAAGAGAAATTCTGAGAAATATTATTTACAGTAAACTTTAAACCTAGATGAGCTCTAGGTACCTAGAAGGAACAGAAAGAAATGAAAGAAATAGTTATGCCATTAGAGGGCACTTTTGCAATCTTAGAAGAGTCTGTTATAGACTGGCTTCAGTTCAGCTCAGTTCAGTTCAGTCGCTCAGTCGTGTCCGACTCTTTGCAACCCCAAGAATCGCAGCACGCCAGGCCTCCCTGTCCATCACCAACTCCTGGAGATCACTCAGACTCACGTCCATCGAGTCAGTGATGCCATCCAGCCATCTCATCCTGGGTCGTCCCCTTCTCCTCCTGCCCCCAATCTCTCCCAGCATCAGAATCTTTTCCAATGAGTCAACTCTTCGCATGACGTGGCCAAAGTACTGGCTTACCCACGGCTTATTCTTAAGAATGTATTTTCTCTTACTTATTTAAAGTGACTAATTCTTAAGTTGAATATTTAAGAACTTTTTTTGGTAGAGAAAAAAATTCTATAAAATTTCATCCTTTAAACAACGCTTACGTAAAGCTTTAAACTTGAATCAGTGAATATAAATTGTAAAAATATGCACAATATGTCTACATAATAGTTTTTTGATTAACTATATTCAATGCTTCTTTTAAATACATTTTGTTAGAAAAATTCTGCCCATAACCTGATCAAATTGAACAAATTATTGGGTTTCCCTAATAACTGAATATTTTTTTTTTCCCAGAAGTAGACAAATGTGATTAGATAACATTCTGAAAACAATAATCCTATAGATATAAATTCCAGTGTTTGGAGAATCATTCTAACTTTTTTCCAGTTTTGTTTAAGAGTGATTGACATACATCCCTGTGTAAGTTTAAGGCATACAGCGTGATGGTTTGATTTACATACCTTGTGAAATGGTAACCACAATAGGTTCAGTTAACACCCATCTTCTCCTGTAAATACAATAAAAATAAAACAGAACATACTAATTTTAAACACTTTTCTGAAAAGTGTCTGTTTTGCCCATAACTGATGTACCAATTAAAACAGTTAAAACTGTTTCAAAAACAGAAAATGTGGCCTGATAAAATTTAAGCTGTGGAAATATGATATTTGTATAAAGAAAGCAAAAGATAATGTTTAGTCTATTCTCTGTTGGTGATTATCTAAATAAAAATGTCTACCTGAGCCAGTAAAGTCAACAAGTAAAGTAAAGTAATAAAGTCAACCAGTAAAGTAATAACTTAACAAGTAAACGCTTGGGGTCAAGACCTGTAACGTGTTTGAGATTTTGCCCTCCTTGCAAGCTATCGAGTTAGCCTGCCGTCGTTTCATGGATGCAAGATGCCATGAGGCTCTTGGGTCGGTAACAAAGGGCTTCATTACTCAGAGCAACAGCAGGAGCCACAGATCCACAGAAGTACCATTTTCTGCCACTCGCCCCCTGACCCCCGAATCTCACAGAATGATGCAAAGGGGACCTATGGCACCAGTACCTACAGTGGGGATTATTACAAGAGAGCAGCCCTGAGCTTAGCAAACTCGGGTTTTCATAATGGGTAATAATCACTCCTGCTCTTGGCCCCAGAAGTGTTATCTTCAAGGCTATGAATTACACAAACATCCTTGAAAAGATGGTAATCTGGAACAAAAGCAGTCAATTCTTCTGCTTCCCACCTGTGCACAGACAAGTACAGAGTCCCATGGATAACTGTCTTTAACACTTCCTCTGCCTGAAGTTGTTCACTTTACCTAGCATTACATCACAAAGTAGCTGATGCTGAGGAATGTGTAATAATCATATTGACCACACTTTCAAAGTCACTCCTAAGACTTTACATTCCTCATACATGTTGTAGTCACTATGTGATCATACTTGTCCAAGCCTCAGTTTGATTATTTTTGAGGAGAGATAAATAATATTGCCTATACCATAGGGCTGTTGCTAACATTATATGAGATAATAGATGTAGGGCACTTAGAAGAGTACCTGGCATGCATCACATACATAGCAAAATTTATTAATATCTTTCTTATTAATTTAAAATTCTTCTCTTACAATTAGCTGATTTAATAAGAGAAAGTTCCTCCATGGGAAGCTGAGGATGCTGGAAAAATTCCCACCAGTCATAACTAGCTAGACCTCTAACCCTGGGGCTGACCTAAATATCCCAGATATCCTGGGGCATTGGCCAGCTTGTCCTGCTCAACTGTGTGCAGTTGACAGCTTTCAGGGCAAATACAGGGCTGAGGAGGGAAGGCTGCCCTTGAGTGGTTCTAGGGCAAATACGCCTGAGTATCTCACTCATAAGTGCTTCCCTGGCATGTTGGCTCTCCATTCCTAATAAGTATGGAAAGTCAAATTCTAACCATTTCTAAAGAGATGTATCTTGTTATCTGGACTCCTCTGCTAAAGTTTCAGAAATGCCGCTGCAAAGTAAACTGAATAAGTTTTCTTTTGTTGAAATAATGAGTATTTCTTTACAGGGTGTGTGCTAAATCACTTCAGTCATGTCCAACTCTTTGTGACCCTGTGGACTGTAGCCCGCCAGGCTCCTCTGTCCCTGAGATTCTCCAGGCAAGAATACTGGAGTGGGGTGCCAGGCCCTCCTTCAGGGGATCTTGCTGACCCAGGGATCGAACCCATGTCTCTTATGTCTCCTGCATTGGCAGGCGGGTTGTTTATCAGGTTCTTTATCTTTGCCACCTCTTTTACAGGAGCGGCTTATCAAATCCCATTTGGATTTTGCATTTCTGTTAGCTACGGGACAAAGGGCATCAGAAGGGGAGGGATTAGGTGTCATGAGTGGAGGTTCCATTCCGTTTTCTCTGCCATGTCCCTACTTATTTGGAGTAGGTTCACTGAGTTTTGATTTTGATCTGCCAAGCCATCTTTCACAGATATAACATTCACGTGAGCTCCCTTTAACACCTCCAGCCACACTTGGGCTCCCCTCCTTGACAGTCAGCTGGGTACCTAAGGGACAGATTATTTAATGAAATTTAAAGAGGGCTGCTTTTATTCCTAAAGTGAGAGTGATGCCACTCAGCTGTGTCCGACTCTTTATGACCCATGGACTGTAGTTGACCAGGCTCCTCCGTCCATGGGATTCTCCAGAAAAGAATACTGGAGTGGGTTGCCATTTCCTTCCCCAGGGGATCTTCCCAACCCAGGGATTAAACCCCGGTCTCCCACATTACAGGCAGACTCTTCACCGTCTGAGCCACCAGGGAATCTGCCAGCTATTTGGGAAAAGGATTTTAATGCTCAGTCATTGTTCATTTTCAGATTTTAGTAAAACCTTCCATCCAGACCGTTCATAAAATTGAGGTCCAGAATGTGAAGTGAATTGCCTAAGATTACAGTTCTAATTAGGAGCTGAAACCAAAAAGCCAACTTTCTTAACATTCGGTCATTCAATCTCAATACAATTGAGAAATAAGGATGGGAAATAAGAACCTCTGTTGCTTTCTTGAGAGAGATTATAGAGGATAAATGTTTGGGCTTTGCAGTCAGATTCTCCTGGGTTTATATCCTTTCTCTGCTTATGTTAAAGGAGGTTTGTTCTTAGATAAGGCTAGTACATACTCCATAAGGTTACTGTGAAGATTAAATGCACTAGTGTAGTTAATGGACTTAACACTGTGCTTTGCACATGCAGGTGGGTATGCCCAGTCATATCTGACCAACTCTTTGTGACCCTATGAACTGCAGCCTGCGAGGCTCCTCTGTCCATAGGATTTTCCAG
Source organism: Capra hircus (assembly GCF_001704415.2). Taxonomy (NCBI): domain Eukaryota; kingdom Metazoa; phylum Chordata; class Mammalia; order Artiodactyla; family Bovidae; genus Capra; species Capra hircus. The sequence goes on from NC_030813.1 coordinate 4,723,395, forward strand.
GCAAGAATATTGGAGTGGTTTGCCATTTCCTTCTCCAGGGGATCTCCCCGACCCAAGGATCAAACCCACATCTTCTGCATTGCCGGCGGATTCTTTCCCTCTGAGCCACCAGGGATGCCTGCATATTTTGCACACAATAACTCTTAAATACTGCAGATATTTTATATGGAAAATTGCAGAGCAATGATAGAGAACGACTTTTGAAAAAGCAAGTTACATGAACTTTCTGAGCAAGCAAGCTCACTGGGAAAAATTACTTCTCAAACTCTTATTTAAAAAAAAGAAAAGCAAAGCATATTCCCCTCAAAAAAATATGTTCAGTTGTATGCATATATTTTTGGTAGCCCTCAAAGAAGGATAAAATTAAAGTCAAGTGATGGTTTAAGTAGAAGTGACCTCATAGCTATAGCAATGGCCTTTTAGAAACAAAACTGGCATTCAAATCATCTCAGATTATCGCAAATATTTGCATTTGACTCTCGCACTATTTAAAGTACTTCAATGTAAAAACAATATATTTCCCTAATGCTTGAATTCGCTGACGTATGTTGTCAAAGAGATACGGGAAAACAACTCCTTTCAGAGGTTTTTTCTGAGGAAAACTGGCACCAAATCCTCAAAGAAAGCAAAGCCTTTCACGAGCACTTGACGTGAAAAGAAGCTCACCTGCCGGAAGCTTCCTGTTGGGAGAAGGGCACACAGAAGGTGGTGTCCTTGAAAACGCCCCTCCAGCAAGGTGCCCTAGAGGGTGATCCACGACTGTTTATGTTTTTTAATGGAAAGTCAGTGATTAATGCCAAAATGCAACTCAAGGAAAACACTAGACTGGGATGGTAAATACATAACTCTGCTGGAGATTAAGGCAGCTGACCTAACTACAGAACTTTCCAATGGTCTTTCTTGATTTAAAGTGGGAATCCAAGCCTGCTTTTAATATGGTGAAGGTTTATATATAAATGTTGTGTTTAAGAGTCTGGTAAATCTGTAATACCAGACACTGGCAAATAGCTCCCCTTGTGATTTTGGACAAATTGTTTCACCTATAAGAAAATTAAACTTACAATGTCTTAAAATCTCTGATTTATGAAAATTTGATTTGCAGACTAAGAATATTTCTATATATGTAGGATCCTTAGTCACATTTTAAGGAAGAATAAAAATAACCATGCAGTGGTAATTTTCTGGCTCTCAATGGGTCTCTGTGATTTATGTCAAATTTCAAGCTTTGAGACAGTTGTATGGAGATATCTATAGTGACCGCTTCTGCCATACTGAAGGGGAGATTTTCTGTCTCAATACCCAGTGAAGTTAATCCACCAAGGGTTCTTTTGTTTCAAAATCTGTTTAGTAACTGACATTCTGGTGAATTCATCATCAACTCAATGAAATACTTTGAAAAACAAACCAGCAAAGTTGCCCTCAAGCTCATGTGTATGTATCCAAAGTACATAATACAGTTCTTTCTGTGGAAACCAAAATAGTGTTAACCATCAGAAAGTTTGCAAATTGCCCAATGTTTTGCCTGTAGAATTAACATAAGCAATTATTTTTGTCGCCCCAGGATGGTGCCTCTCCACTGGTGTATGCTGTGGCTGCTGTTACCACTCAGCTCAAGGACCCAGAAGTTGCCTACTCGAGATGAGGAACTCTTTCAGATGCAAATTCGAGACAAGGCATTTTTTCATGATTCGTCAGTAATTCCAGATGGAGCTGAAATTAGCAGTTATCTCTTTAGAGACACACCTAAAAGGTATTCTCCCTGCAGTACTTCCTTTATCAATAAACTCAGAAAGGGTGTCTCTAAAAAAGAAAGTAAACTTTTAGACTTACTTAGTTTAGATTATTTGCAATCAGTCTCTGAATGAAAGTGAAAGTGTTAGTCGCTCAGTCGAGTCCAAGTCTGTGTGACCCCATGGACTATATAGCCTGCCAGGCTCCTCTGTCCATGGAATTCTCTAGGCAAGAATCCTGGAGTGGGTTGCTATTTCCTTCTCCAGGGAATTTTCCTGACCCAGGGATCGAACCTGGGTAACCTGCGTTGCAGGTAGATTCTTTACCATCTGAGCCACCAGGGAAGCCCAGTCTCTGAATAGCATTGTGTGTTTTTCTCTAAGTAAGGAAAAAAAAAAATGGTAGTGCCACTTCTAGTCACCAGATAGCTCTTTGATTCTCACTGATTGTGATCTTTTGGGTGGAGAGAGCAGATTTTCTTTTCTTCTGGGTGGTAGGAAATTTCTAAGTATGACTCTGGAGGATAAATGAAATTATTTAATACATGTGATTCTTCAAGGGTTTGCATTGTCTTATAAGGATATTTCTTTGATCAATATGATAGGGTTTTGAAAGCATCAAACCAAACAGTGATGAGCTCATTTATCTTCATGCCAACATCAACAAAGTGAGTTCATATCATGCTTCTAAATACTTTGACCTTTAAAAATTACATATCAGTTCAGTTCAGTTCAGTCGCTCAGTTGTGTCCAACTCTTTGCGACCCCATGAATCGCAGCACACCAGGCCTCCCTGTCCATCACCATCTCCTGGAGTTCACTCAGACTCATATCCATCGAGTTGGTGATGCCATCTAGCCATCTCATCCTCTGTCGTCCCCTTCTCCTCCTGCCCCCAATCCCTCCCAGCATCAGAGTCTTTGCCAATGAGTCAACTCTTTGCATGAGGTGGCCAAAGTACTGGAGTTTCAGCTTTAGCGTCATTCCTTCCAAAGAACACCCAGGGCTGACCTCCTTTAGAATGGACTGGTTGGATCTCCTTGCTGTCCAAGGGACTCTCAAGAGTCTTCTCCAACACCACAATTCAAAAGCATCAGTTCTTCAGCACTCAGCTTTCTTCACGATCATACAAATTATATTTTTATATATATATATATATATATCTCATATAAACTACATATATTTAAAGTTACTTATTTTGCAGTGCCCAAACTCCTCTTTATCATATTTCAAAAACAACTTCTCCTTTTAACTTGGGGTGCCTTGGTATTCCAAAGGTTAATACTATATGTCATCATCAACAATTCATTTTCCAAAGATTGAAGTATAGCAAATCATTAGGGCATTTTTCTCTTGTCACTTCAGTTTTGATTGACACTAAGAATGGAAGGTGGTTCTCCCCTTCTACTGAGTGGCAAAGTCATGTTGCCATCTGGACAGTCTGAATGAGAGTAAATAATAAGTTTACTTGTGACTGATGTGACCTGTTGTTTGGGTATCATTTCAGCACCACCTGAATGAAATTATTCATTTTAATGAAGGTAATAGATTAGGAACTGATTTGTCAGTAATACATAAAATAATTATGGCTCTTTCAAGGAGATTCCTAAGAATAAATAAAGGCACAAAATGCAAGGATAATTACACTGAAGAAACTTGATTTCTTAGTATTTACAGAGATTTAGTCTGTGTAAACAGGGGAGGGCAGGGAAGGCAGTTCTAATGATTCAAATTAGTCTTAAATATCAGCTGAATTCATGCCAAACCATTTTGCTTTTTATATCCTTTTGTCTCTTGAAATATTTGAGTGAATGCAAATTTTTCTTTAACGATTTCTTTGATTTTCCATATGGACTTGTACACTACTTTGCAGCATTCTTGAAAAGACAACGTTCTTTATTATGTAATCATATCACTTAATCAAATAAATAGTTTATCCTTGATCTTCCAGTCTCTTAAAAATTAAATAAGTTTTGGTTTTAAGAGCTGTCTTAAAATTACATTTTTTTCCTTTCAAGCACCATGTTTTTATTATAAGACGGTTCAGAACATCAGGTGCCCCTTTCCTCCCTGTGTTTTCAGTCTATTCATTCCTTTGGTCTTTTCTTCCCCACAAACAATGACTGGAGACTTTGATATCTACATTTGGATGTAATGGTAACTGACACTAGTTAAAGAGTTGAAGCCACAGTCATTTCTAGAGCTAAAATATGTGACAGGAGATACGCACAGGCATTGTTGATATTACAGCTAAAGATGAAATTCCAGATAAGGTTTGGCAGCAGAGAACAGCAAGCAAACAAATTCATTAATTATTCTTATGTTTATACATAAATTCCAGAGTCTAAATGGTTCAGGGAGTGTTTATCCCTCACTCCAGCATTATAATTTGGAGCATATTTATCACATTTCAGTCTCTCTCCCTAGCCAGTGAATACCTGAAGTTTGTAAATCATATCCTATCATCTCTGATTGCAGCTCCCTTCCACAAGTGTGCTGTGCATGGTAGACAATACATGTTTGTCAAATTGCTAAAGTTTATTCAGATTATCTTTTATCCCTAAATCATAAGTGTTTCCATATGAAAATGTTGACTTAGAGGGACTCCCTGAAGTTTTATATGTATAATGATTACCTTGTGGAATGCAGGCATTGTTTTCTTTGTTTTCGGTTGCTTATGGCCTGTATTCAAGTTACTAAGACACAGTTGCTTACTTTGGGAAACAAACTACTTTCTTGACTGAAATGAGAAGAGAAGATAATAAATGAACTTGCACATGGATTTCAGCACAGGTTAGCTCCGCTACCCACATAAAAATCAAAAACAAAAGCAGAAAATTTTGAATACCTTTTATATTACATGATGCTAAAGAAATTATTTTGTCTTACCTAGTTCTCTGTAATGTAGATAGGTTCACTTGTGTTTATGTGCTTAACATCACCTATGCAACCTGGCCAGAGGAACAAAACTCTACTGTCCGAATCTGACTGAATTGAAAATTAAACCATTTGGCACCCATCTTTATGGATGCTTAAGGTACATAAAATCCATGCTGTGAACAATGCAATCCTCTAGTTATTTTGCCTGGACGATCGTCTATCTTTATTCTGAACAAGTCGTTTTTACTTTTATGGGGGCTTCACTCTATTTGTCCTTCTACGGCCCTACCTCCACCCTCCAGTTCCTAATTCATCTTTGCATAGGGGTAGCGGGAGCATATATTTCCATTCAGATTTTGTATCTTCAGGTAGATTCTAAGCATAGGTATCCTCAGGCTAGAATAAGGTGGGTGTTATGATTCTTCTGTTCTATTTATTCAATTAGTAATTTACTCATTAAAAAGGTTTATCAAGACCTTCTGCATGCAGAAATCTGTGCTAAATGCTGGCAATAAAATGACATGGCAAGTGAACCCTAAATGGGCCTTTGTGGGGAAAATGACATAAATAATATTACACAAATTAAAGAGGTGCCCCAAGTGAAAAGTGCAGGACACTCAGAGTATGTGAAGACCCTGAGCCACACCAGTAAGAGAAAGAGAAGAAGTGAGAGAGAGTAAGGGCATGTGCATTAACTATGTTTCAATTAAAATAAGTTTTCATATATGTTAGTAAGGCCTAAAGGGTGTGTTTCAGGCAGAGAAAACATCCCAATGGCTTCTTCAGGTAGATTCTAAGCATAGGTATCCTCAGGCTAGAATAAGGTGGGTGTTATGATTCTTCTGTTCTATTTATTCAATTAGTAATTTACTCATTAAAAAGGTTTATCAAGACCTTCTGCATGCAGAAATCTGTGCTAAATGCTGGCAATAAAATGACATGGCAAGTGAACCCTAAATGGGCCTTTGTGGGGAAAATGACATAAATAATATTACACAAATTAAAGAGGTGCCCCAAGTGAAAAGTGCAGGACACTCAGAGTATGTGAAGACCCTGAGCCACACCAGTAAGAGAAAGGGAAGAAGTGACAGAGAGTAGGGGCATGTGCATTAACTATGTTTTAATTAAAATAATTTTCATATATGTTAGTAAGGCCTAAAGGGTGTGTTTCAGGCAGAGAAAACATCCCAATGGCTCAAAGATGGGACTGAGTCTGGAAAACAAAAGCAGCTCTATGTGGTCCAAGCACAGAAAGCAAAAGGGATGATGACACAGCAGTGACGCTGGCAGAGGTCCCCCCACTGAGGAATGTCAGGCTCTCTCACCAGTTCAGCACTTTTTTCCAAAAGCAAACAGCTAAACCTATTTGTTAATTAATTCAACAAATATGTAGGAAGAATTATTTTGTTCCCTAAGTTTTGAACCAAATGTTCTGCCCTCTTGTAGTTTGCATTCTAGTCAGGAGAGGTGGAAAATTTTTTTTAAAAAAAAGTAAAGAAAGGCATATGTAATACATCAGCCAGTGATAAAAGTGCTTTGAAGAAAAATGAAGAGTAGGAGGACTTCACGAGCAGGAAGGTAATATCTTCCATAAAGAGTCAGAGGAGGCCTATGGTGAGATAGTGCTTGAGAAGGGAACTGATGCAGTGACTGATCAAGTAAGGTCAACAGCTAGAGGATGAGCATCTCAGGGGGCGGTTATTCAGTCGCTCAGTGGAGTCCTACTTTTTGCCACCCCGTGGACTGCAGCACACCAGGCTTCCCTGTCCCTCACTATCTCCAGAGTTTGCTCAAACCCATGTCCATCAGGTTGATGACATCATCCAACCATCTCATTCTCTGTTGTTCCCATTGCCTCCTGCCCTCAATCTTTCCCATGATCATGGTCTTTTCCAATGAGTCAGTTCTTTGCATCAGGTCGCCAAAGTATTGGAGTTTCATCCCCAGCATTGGTCCGTCCAGTGAGTATTCAGGGTTAGTTTCCTTTAGAATTGACTGCTTTGATCTCCTTTTAGTCCAAGGGACTCTCAAGAGTCTCTTCCAACACCACAGTTCAAAAGCATCAATTCTTCAGCACTCAGACTTGTTTATGGACCAACTCACACATCTCAGGTGGAGGAACAGCAAGTAAGAGGCCCTGAGGCAATAGTGTGCCATAAATATTCCAAAGAGAGCAAGGAGCCGAGTAAAGAAGGGAAAGGATGGAGGAGACAAGTTTAGAGGTTTGGTTGGGGACCCAGATCACGGCAAGTTCTGCGGCTTTTACTCTGAATGAAACAAGCGCTTGGAGGGCTTGCAGCAAGTGTGTTCAGATTTAGGCTTACAAGGATATCTATCACCTTCTGGAAGGAGGTAAATAAACTGAGGAGCTCAAAGTAGAAATAAGACCATTCAGAAGGCTACTACAATGCTCAAGAAAGAAAAAATGATGACTTGGATCTGATGTTAACAGAGAAAGTGGAACAAAGTGATGGAGTCGCTATGTTTTCAAGACGAAGCCAAGAAATGACTGCTGATTCAGTGTATGTGGAGTGGAAGAGAAAGAAAACATCAAGAATGACTCTAAAATGTTTTCCTGAGCAACTGGAAGGTTAGGGTTCTCATTTACTGAGAAGAGACAGACTGTAAGAGAGGCTGATTGGGGGAGAGAATGAGAAGTTTGGATTAGACACCCTAAGTTTGAAATTTTCAGTATTATCTAAGGGAAAATGACAAGATTTGGTTTGGTCGCTAAGTTGTGTCCTATTCTTTGCAACCCCATGGACTATTGCCCACCAGGCTCCTCTGTCCCTGGAATTCTCCAGGCAAGGATACTGGAGCAGGTTGCTATTTCTTTCTCCAGGGGATCTTCCTGACCCAGGGGTAGAACTTGCATATCCTGCATTGCAGACGGATTCTTTACCAGCTGAGCCACCAGGGAAACTCAGCAAGAAAATAGTTGTTTCTAAAACTTAGTTAAGAATTCAGGCTGCGGCTTCCCTGGTGGCTCAGTGGCAAAGAACCTGCCTGCCAATGCGGAAGACAGGTGTTCGATCCCTACTCCAGGAAAATTTCACATGCCATGGAGCAGCTAAGCTCATGCGCCACAAGTACAGAGCCAGCGCTTTAGAGCCTGGGAGTTGCAACTGCTAAAGCCCGAGTGAGCCAAAGCTCAAGGCCGTGCCCTGCAACAGGAGCCTCAACCTCAGTGAGAAGCCGGTGCTCTGCAACAGAGTGTGCTGCAGCTAGGCAAAGGCCACACATGACCACAGAGACCCAGAGCAGCCACAAGTGCATTAATTCAATTATACGAGAAGAAAAGAATTCAGGTGACAGTTTAAATCGGGGGACCATTAACATACAAGAGGTTAAAGCTGTGAGCCTGGGTGAGCTCACCCAGGGCATGAGCATGCCAGAAAAGTGTTCCGGCACAGGTCCTTGGCTCACCTGGCAGGCTAGACATCAGGGAGGGGAGAGGAGCCACAGAGGAGGCTGACAGAGCAGACGGACGTGGGGGTCAGGCGGGAGAAGGTGTTGGGGTGCATGTGGAGAGAAGCAAAGGCAAGAGATACTGAGGAGGTACCATCTCTAGGAGGTGAAACCAGTGAGGAAACCCCTGTTTCCTCCCTTGCAAGATCATGGGCTTTGAAAGATAAATGTAATCATCTAAATTATTTAGAGTGAGAAGATAAAGCATTGTTATACATAGGTAATATTTATTCTCCCTAAAAAGTTTTTTTGAAACCATCATTTTAAAAAATCTAAGAAGAATGTGTAGAACAGAATGCTTTAATCTTTCAAAATGTCGTTTTAAAATCACTCAACTCTTATGACACGCTCAGTTGTGTCCAACTCTTTGTGACCCCATGGACTGGAGTCCCCAGGCTTCGCTTGTCCATGGGACTCTCCAGGCAAGAATAATGGAGTGGGTAGCCATTCCCCTAGCTAGAGAATCTTCCCAACCCAGAGATTATAACCTGAGTCTCCTGCACTGCAGGCAGATTCTTTACCGTCTGAGTCACCAGGGAAGTTCAACTTTTAAAATCACTAGGTTATTTACATTAACAGAAAATCTTAGTGATAGAGAAATGTGTCTTTCCACTGACTAACACAGTAATCTTTACCTTTTAAAAATATTTCTCAAATGGTGATTAGATAGCTCTCTCCAAAAAGATAAGGAATAATAAAGCTGTGAATAAAAGTCACTAATGTAAAAACCTGATGCGAAGAGACCCTTTATTGGAAAAGACCCTGATGCTGGGAAAGATTGAAGGCAAAAGATGGGGGCGGCAGTGAATGTTAGAAAGCATCACTGACTCAATGGACATGAATTTGAGCAAACTGTAGGAGATGGTAAAGGACAGGAGAGCCTGGCGTGCTGCAGTCCATGGGGTCACAAAGAGTCGCACATGACTGGTCGACTAAGCAACTGAACAACATCAACAATGTAAAAACGTGAAGACAGTGTTATTTTGCTAGAGATCAACATGCATTCTAGAAGGACATAGCTGTAAAAATGATCTTTTGGAATACTTAGTGCCTTAGAGTGCCCTCCGTATCTTATAAATTTATCACTGAATTTATGGAAAATGCAGTACCTGTAGGGTAATGTCCCTGGAAATTCCTTTGTTCTGACTAACATCGCACTGGCAGGGCCTGGGCTAAATAACACCCCCAGACTGGGTTAATTGTTTATTCTTAACCCAAGTAACACGCAATCAACACATTTTGGTTCCACATCTAATTATGTCATACCATGTTGATGGTAAATCTGGTTGCAGAACTTTGGGCTATGGACTTGCACAGTTAATGCTGAAATATCATGATTTGTATCAGATAGCCAGTTTGATTTTCTGTTAAATGAACACAAACCAAGTGATTTTTCCAGTAATCTTGGTTGTTCAGTGTGAGGGTAAGTTGTCACCGTCTGAAGTGGTCCACTCTCACACAGGTATTTCTTTGTGGTTGAAGAGGACAACACTCCACTGTCCGTCACAGTGACGCCCTGTGATGCGCCCTTAGAGTGGAAGCTGAGCCTCCAGGAACTGCCGGAGGAGGCAAGCGGGGAAGGCTCTGGTGAGTACCCCGACAGATCTGGTCCCAGACCTCTGGATGGATGGATGGCTGAAAGATAAGAGACATAGAGCCTTCTCCTCATGAGACAGAACTGCATGGATGCATAGGAGAAGTTGGGCATTGGGGAAGGAGGTGTGGGAAATGGGGATGACATCAGATGACTGTGATTTGGTAAAAAAAAAAAAAAGATTAAGAGAGACAGGTACAGGGAAAGGCAAGAGGTTCGGATTGGCTTCCCTGGCTGTGGTTTGCAGTCCTGCCTGAACCTTGGAATCACCAGTGGGGCTTTAGATGCTGGATCCTGCCTCAGAGGTTGTGATTTAAATGCCTTGGTGTGTGATCTGGACATTGGTGTGTTAAAAGCCCCTATAGGTGATTCCAATATGCAACCAGGAGGAGAGTATCTGATCTCTGGGGAGTAAAGCGTAGATAGGAAGAGAAAACAGAAGAGCATTTAGCACCGCCTGAAAGTCCAGGATGAAAAGAAAGTCAGAAGGAGGAGTCGGTTAGGCATTTAAGGAAGATTCAGATGATGGAAAGCAAATAACGAAATACAAAGAACTGAGTAGGGTCTGTCTGAGGCCCTGGGTTGATGCTGCCCACAGCACCCCCACCCCCACCCCCCACTTAAGGGGCAAAGGCATCGTAGCTTTAAGTAAGGCTTGAGATTGATGATGTGACAGGATGTTAGCAAGCTGGATATTTACAGTGATGGGGGAACTGTAATTAGGAAAATATTGAAAGAGCATATGGGGAGTGATGAGACAGATAGAGAAAAGGAATCGTCATGTGACGACTGTGTTCATCACATGGTTCAGGACTATGAAATTCTGCATACCTCACTCTCAACCTGTGCTCAGCTGGAAAAGATCTACTTCGATCTGGCTATGCAGTCGTTTTCTGGGTCCTCTCACGTCTGTGCACACTGCTATCTGTGTGATATCTGATAACAAAAATAAAGCAAAACATTTTAGTTTCAGTGCTTTCCCTTCATTCCTCCTGGGCAAGTGTTCTACACATTGAAAATTATATCCTCTTACTGGTGGTTTATAATCTAACTCTAATGAGACTGTCCGGTCCTACAAACAAAAGTGAAATTAGTGAAATGGCTAGCCATCCAAGTGCAAACTGGTAGAATCTTTTTGGTAAGCAGCTTGACAGTAGGGATTAGTCTCTAAGAGATTTGCAGTCTCTGACCTAAAAATTCCACTAATTGGAGTCTTTTCTGAAGAAATCATTTAAAATCAGAAAGCCTTACATATATAAGAGCATTATTATAATGCTCAAAAGTTAACCAACTGTATTATTTCTATTATATAATAATAAATGAGAAAAAAGGGAGGTTTCTCTAGGTACCTATATACATGATAATAAATGTTGTAAAGTTACAGAGAAAAATAGAATAGTATCAATTGCATGAAACATGTAGAAGAAAACCTACTAGAAATCAAACTATTAATACAGAACTGTCTCTGGATCATATAATAATGGAAAGTCTTTTTACCTTCTTGTATCTCCCAATTTTCTACAGGAACATGTATTCTTTTTATAATGGATAAAAACTCAATTGAATTGTTGTACAAACACCATTTAAGGTCGTGCACGTGTCCTGACGTGTAGCCTGCGCCTCTTTCGTGTCTTGCAGGTGATCCAGAGCCTCTCGATCAGCAGAAGCAGCAGATCATTAATGAGGGAGGCACGGAGCTATTCTCCTACAAAGGCAACGACGTGGAGTGCTTCATAGCTTCTAGTTCTCCATCTGGTTTGTATCAGTTGGAGCTTCTTTCAACAGAGAAAGACACGCATTTCAAAGTCTATGCCACCACAACTCCGGAGTCTGACCAGCCCTACCCTGAGCTGCCTTACGACCCGCGAGTTGATGTCACGTCCCTGGGACGCACCACTGTCACCCTGGCCTGGAAGCCGAGCCCCACCGCCTCGGTGCTGAAGCAGCCCATTCAGTACTGCGTGGTCGTCAGCAGGGAGCACAACTTTAAAAGCCTCTGCGCGGTGGAGGCCAAGCTGAGTGCGGACGACGCTTTCATGATGGCCCCCAAACCCGGCCTGGACTTCAGCCCTTTCGACTTCGCCCACTTCGGGTTTGCGTCGGAGAACTCCGCTAAGGAGCGCAGCTTCCTGACGAAGCCTTCCCCCAAATTAGGGCGGCATGCTCACGCGAGGCCCAAGGCGGACATTCAGAAGGTCTGCATAGGGAACAAGAACATCTTCACGGTCTCGGATCTGAAACCCGACACGCAGTACTACTTCGACGTCTTCGTGGCCAACAGCGACAGCAACATGAGCACAGCTTACCTGGGCACCTTCGCCAGGACCAAGGAGGAGGCCAGACAGAAGACGGTGGAGCTGAAGGACGGGAAGGTCACCGATGTGTTCGTTAAAAGGAAGGGGGCCAAGTTTCTCCGGTTTGCCCCAGTCCCGGCTCACCAGAAGGTCACCTTCTTCGTTCACTCTTGTCTGGACGCTGTCCAAATCCAAGTGAGAAGAGATGGGAAGCTCCTCTTGTCTCAGAATGTGGAAGGCATTCGGCAGTTTCAGCTGAGAGGAAAACCAAAAGCCAAATATCTCATCCGCCTGAAGGGAAACAAGAAGGGGGCGTCCATGCTGAAAATACTGGCTACCACCCGGCCCAGTAAGCAGTCACTCCCCTCTCTTCCCGAAGACAGGCGCATCAAAGCTTTCGACAAGCTCCGCACCTGTTCTTCAGTCACGGTGGCTTGGCTGGGCACCCAGGAAAGGAACAAGTTTTGCATCTACAAAAAGGAAGTGGATGATAATTACAATGAAGACCAGAAGAAACGAGAGCAAAACCAATGCCTGGGCCCAGATACGAGGAAGAAATCAGAGAAGGTCCTCTGTAAATATTTCCACAGTCAGAACCTGCAAAAAGCAGTAACCACAGAAACAATTAAAGGCCTTCAGCCTGGAAAATCTTACCTGCTGGATGTTTATGTCACAGCCCATGGAGGGCACTCGGTGAAGTATCAGAGTAAAGTGGTGAAAACCAGAAAGTTCTGTTAGTCACCTCGTATGGAGATGTATCACGTAGAACTTCAGGAGAGACAGTCACGTTAAGCAGGAGCTGACTACTGCTCCCCCAGCTAAGACAAGTTGTGACCTATGCTTGTACCACGGAAGGAAGGGTATCAACGGGTGTATATCGGACTTTATGTAACTAATTGCTGGAGGAGACTTGTTCGAGTGTGCCCCAGTGGTACCACGTGTGTGGCTGATGTCCGCTGATGTCAGAGAGGACGTCTTTAAGAAACTGCCATCCCTTGCTTTGCCACTGCATGGACTGCTTCTAAATTATTTTATTATCTAAAAATTTAAAATATGCCATTCATTGCACACAGCCACAAATGAAAATCATTCCTCTCAATAGATGCTAGGATATATATATATATATAAATATATATATATAAATTATTTTATAAAGTCTTGTTTCAAATGTCAGTGTTTCTATGATTGTAAACTATTCAATTCTTTTCCTGTTAAAGTACAGATCTAAGTATATTGAGTGGACAGCTCTTTAGTCAGTTATATTGTCATTGTAAATTCTTATCTGTTGAGTAAAATGTTTAAATACTATATGTATCTCATGTACAAAGTTGGCATACATTATATTCATGTATATAAAATTAAAGATATTAGATTATATACTGATCATTTTCCCAAGTAGCAATCTTGGTGTATTCAATTTCCATTCTGTCCCCAAAACTGCGCCTTTATGTGATTTGGCACCGGATTTGACCTTTTTCTAACAGAAGGCATGCTGTGTCTCTCTAAACTTACTGTGGCATTAGAGAGTTACTGCAGCTTGTATTTTGATTTTGAATAGGAGCTAGCTGTTGAGACTTGAAAGCACGCCAATGGACTTAAAAGGACAAGCCCCTGATGCTGTAGCTCGGGACGTATTCCTTAATCACCTGAAATACATTACCTCTATTTAAAAAATAAGCATCTCTTTTAAGTACAAACATTAGGATACGACAAAATTTTCCAACTGCTTGAATGTTAGCAAAATAACTGTTTTGATTTCTAGTGGAAGCGGCAGAGCAACCATCAATTAGGACTGTAATGAGAAAACTAGAAGCTACTGTTTTGTAACATCAGTGGTCTCATACTTTTAGCTTCGATTGTTCACGAATCTTTAAGAAGTAATTTAGATTAGATATAAGGTAAAATGTGGGCAAATCATAATAGAAACATTTATCAAAAATTCTGTGCAAGGAGCAGTTTTAGATAGTTTCACTCTCCACAGGTTCTACACGTGAGGTGTCATGAGAACTTTGAAGGAGTCACAGGAGTCTGGGATTTAAGTCACCCAGGCTGTGTGGCTTCAAGTACACCTGTTACCTCCCATTGTCCCTCTTTCCTATTTATCAAATTAGGTGTGGTAGCTTTGGATAAGATGATGTTCTAGGATACCTTCTATAATATGACGTTGTCTTTTGTAGAATTCTGTGATTCTAAATTACAAAATGTTTCTGTAACTACAAGTGGGGCGGGTGTAATCCTTAGCCACACCTCTCACCTCCATGCTGGACTGCCTTTCCCATGGTGGGCATGCATGAGCAGCATTCCTGGGGAGTACAGACTCACGGTGGCTTGGGGAGCAGAAGTGGTGGTCTTTAGGGAAAGACCTCCTTAGCAGAGAATAGCCCCCCTAAAAATGTGTCCTCTAATTCGTGAGTGTTAAGGTATCCAAACAAAATGTACCATATTTGTGTGAAGCAGTTTGACACCTGAAATAACTTTTGAAAAGGAAGAAAGAACACATCCCCAATGGCTACATAATTAACCACCTTGAAATAACTTTAAAACTGACACTGTCTCAGAGATGGTCTATCCTAGGTTATAAATTCAGTGCATTTGGAAGGAGAATCAGCTTTCTCATATTATTCACAAACATGTTATTATAAAGCAGTGTGCTAAATGGGACTACAGTGAATCAAAGAGTTATTGTAGCTTCTGAAGGTGATGGGCTTAACTCTCAGATATTGCTAAAGGCCTGGGAACCAGGCCAAGTCAATTTAACCAAGCCTTTACTTTTCAGCCAACTGGAATGGTGGTTTCTATATAGTCTGGATATATCAGAAAATTCTTTCATGGTCCCAGTGAAATTTGGCCTTTTAAAAATTATTGGAAAATTAAATACACATTGTGAAACTTTTTTCACTCATAAAGGAAGAGAGAAACCTATTAAAAATAAAGCTCTCTTATTTCCTGATATGTTTAGATTTTAGGAGCATTCAGGTGAACTGAGGACAAGAAAGAAAAATTTGTTCTTAATTAATAAAAGAACTAGAACATAGCTAATATGAAAGCACCATCTTTTTTCCATTAAGTTCCAGAATAGCTATATTGAGAACAGGGCATTTAGAATCTGAAGGACAGCCATAGTGTCATGGAGAAGGGATCTTTGAGGATATTTCATTCAAGTTCAGTATCTTTATTTTTTAGGCTCAAAAATAAATTGAAGACCAGAGAAATGAAAAGAAATTTCTCATAGTCAGAACAAGTAAGTGGTAGAATTGCTTCGACTCCAAAATGCTTACTAGAATATAAATCACCAATTCTTGGGGTGGGGGGGAAGTCATTTAAGAATAGTTTTCCAAAAGGAAATAAAAATTTTTTCGCATTTATGATTTCAAAGCAATTCGTTTTTACAGACCATTTCAAATTTCCTAAAGAATGTGTGTGTAACCTTAACTGACTACTTCAAACTTGTAAGAAAAAAAAATACTGGTATTTTTAGAGACAGAAAGTATTCTAACCTAGGTTTACATGTGCACACAAACAGAGGCTGGAACATCATTAGTCAATTGTTTAAACCTAAAACTATTTAGAATCTATTTTTTAAAAGTATATAGCCGGTGATTTTCCTAGTTAAAATACTTTATAATCGATGTTTAGATTAATTTTTAAAACATTTATCAAAGGATTACTGCTGGAAAGGACATATACATTGCTCATTTTAGTTACTAAGAACAAACTTGAAAAAGTTATGATTTTTATATCCTGAAAAGCCAAATGAAGAGTGACTTCAAATAAAAAGTTACCTAGAGGAACTTTAGAGTTTGAAACAGGTTTTAATGGTTCTGAATAGTTCATCTTCAATGAAAACACATACACGCAAGTTTTGACTACAATTCAAGGAATCTGTTTGACTTGAAACAACTCTCAGAGATCATCTGGTTCAGCTCTCATTTTGCAGATGAGGGTGTTGAGGTCCAACCGAGACCAGACCCCAGATCCCTGCACTCTCTGTTTAATGATCACGCAGTGCACTGTAAGCACGTCTTCACAAGGCGTGCAACAGCTTACCCAGACTACTCGCCTTTGCCTCTCTTCACTGACTGGCTTCAGAATAAAACTAGCGTCTAACTTGAGGAGCAAGGCCATTTGGAGCATCTCCATATACGTCCTCCCCCACTTAGAGTGCAATCAAGGCAAAGTCAGCTGGGAAGTTGCTTTGGGTCCTCCCCCCAGGACCAAGCAAAGTGACAGTGGCCAGATTTCAGCTGTCCTTTGAAGCTGTCTGCGGGACCTGGGAGACATCAGGGCACGCTCATCATTGTATTTCTCCCAGAGAGTTTTGGCCAGAAAAATATGCAGTGGCTTGGGATTTGGGTTTCTGTTATTGTTTTGAAGGTGGGAAATGGCAGAGATGAGAGCAGAGAGGAAATGGAGTGTGAAGGGGAGTATGTTGTTGTTTAGTTGCTAAGTCATGTTTGACTTTTTTGTGACTCATGGACTGTGGCCTGCCAGGCTCCTCTGTCCATGGAATTTTCTAGGCAACAATACTGGAGTGGGTTGCCATGCCCTCCTCCAAGGGATCTTCCCAACCCAGGGATCAACCCACATCTCCTGCATTAGCTGGTGGATTCTTTACCAGTGAGCCGCCAGTTAAGCCTTCCAGAAGAGAGTATAGTTTTTCTGTATTTTTCTTTCTCTAACTGGCCTGAGATATCAAGGAAAGTGAGAGAGCTAACATAGCTTAATTTTATTAAGAATTTGGATTCTGTCCAACACAGAACCAGGCATTAGAAAATTTGACTTAGATCACCGTCCACTCTATTAAAATCACATGGCACTGTTTGCTAGGAATGATTGACCGTATATCTGGGGAAGATGTCCTTCGTTTCTGTCTATCTGCATTCCTCTTCCTCTATCTTTGAGAACTAAGTTTAGTGATCAAAGTTTAGAGGTGAAGTTACTTAGAATGACTGTGCATATCCACCCTGATACCTCTTTCAGATATTTTCTAATATTCTTTTAAAGTGTAAAAGACATTGAAGGCTATCAATCACCATCATGGGGAAAATAGTGGGTTCCAAGACTGAACAGTGCAAGGCCTTAGTTACGTTTCTATATTGTCTAATGATGGTGTGGCATCAAGTGTTAGAGGGGAGGAGAGTCGTACAAGGTGAGACACTTGAGTCCTTGGAAAGAATTCCTTCGAAAGCGGAAACAAGAATGAGTGTAACGCCTCATTCCATTGCCCTACAGGGGAGAATTTTGAGAAAAGTGTAAGGTTTTCTGGAAACTTTTAGAAACTTACAGACTAGAAATTTTGAAGGAGAAACACATCAAGCAGCCTCCCAGGATGTGGACATGACCCAAGACTTCAGAATTTGAAATAATTTTATAAATTGAGACTGAGGTGTAAAACAGAGAAGTCACAGCATATGGGTTCTTGTTATGCGTGATGAGATCCAGATAGAACAGTTTAAAAAAAAAAAAAAGCCATCTTACAACTATTAATAAGAGAAGAGATGAATGTATTGTTTTGTTTTTGAGTCCAGTATTATTGTCAGAAACTGGTGAGCTTTAGGAAGCAAAATGTTTCCAGTCTCTCTATGTGTAAATACTGCCAAGATTAATAGCCAATCAAATGACCATAATTTGGAAAGGAACAAATGTTCATATCCTGTTGATAGTTAGCCCTTGGTGTAATCTTCCTACATTGCTTAAATATGGCAGCACAGAATAACAAAAACAATTATTTTAAGATATACTTGACAAGACCCTTAAATGTGCATATTTAGGTATAACTCGGACAGGATTTTGCTTCTGAGAAAAATTATTTGTGATAAACAGAACCAAGTAAATTAATACATAGCAGGGTTAGAGGTTTGACTGTTCAGTCTTGTCTCTTCCTATAAAATGAACTTAGACCTATTAAAGAAAGTTAACATATAGCTGCTTTTACCATGCAGGCTGGAAAAGTTCCCCAATGCCAAAGCAACAAGCAGTTTTGGGAACCCGTTTGTTACCCTCAAAAGCCACAGCGATGTCTCATAGGCCTCTGCCTTTATTTGACCAATTTTGTGCCCTTCTCTAGATCCCTATGACTAAAATAAGTGGATAGTGGCTGGACCATTAAGAGTTATAAGAACCGATATAGCTTTCTGTGTTAGCAATTTGCTAAGAGCAACTGGTGTAGTCAAAAATACAGCCTATTTCCAGTGGCTGTGTTTCCATGTATCAGCAGCCACACGTGGCCTTAGTGACAGTTAGGGTTTCCTGGTGCTTCTGAACAGAATAAGAATTTGACTTGAGACTGGTAAAGAGGCGACTGAGACACCTGAAAGAGACAAATTAACACACATATTTTTCAAAAAACAAAATTCAACCGATTTTACTATGGTAATATGTTATTTTAAAAACATGTTTTTAAAGAAATAACAGGCTCTTTTAGCTATTTTTAATGGTAGTATTGAATATCTCCTTCCTGCTGAGTAAAGCTTGCCATTCTTCCTTAAATGAAGAGGCCAAGAGCTAAATTACAGGTTGCCCAGTTTTGCCTTTTTTCCGTCATGCACATGATCATGGGTTCTCTTGGCTTATCCATGGGTGATCTTCAGGTTTGGAAAAAGATGACAAAGATATGAAAGCAGAGTACGATCCCGACACTTACATTTAAATTACTTGCATTTTGTGCAAGTTCTGTTGACTAATGGAAGAGAGCTGGACTTCAAATACAGCTGTGTCTGCACAAACTTGACCGCTGTGAAAAAGGAACTCTGGTTCCTCTGCCAATTCCATGGGCAAGAAATTCCGGAGGCCTGAGCTGAAATGTGCAGATAAATACTCAGTGCTGGGGTTCTTGGTGCCAAAGCACACAGAATACTTACGTCTGCTATGGAAATCTTGGAAGAACAGAACTTCTGTTTTTAATAACTCTGAGGATTTAGAACAGTTCTTAGACGACTTATTACCTTTCATAAAACTGACTCCTACTTTAAAAGTCTCTTGGTGGCTTACCTATATTAAAAAGAGGAAAAGAATACTTTTTGATTGCACTGAGTTTTCTCTTCTCTATTGAATTTAAACAAGCTAATAAGAGAAAGGACAGCACTGGAAAGAGTGTAGAAATGGGACTTCAGATGTGTGGGGTTTTTTAACTTCTATGGTCTTAAGCTTTCTCATTTGTCAAACGAGAAAGGTGATGATCTCTAAGAGTCCTTTTGAAAAGGCAGGGAAACTAACAACCTTTAAGCTCATACTGAGTGCCAGGCATGTGAAATAAAATTACTTAATCCCCATAACAACCCTGAGATGAAGAGATCATTGTATTCTCCTTGAACAGACAAAGAACAAAGAAATTACATAGTGTGCTCAAGGTAGTGAAGTGAATAAAAACTGGTTACACCTCTGGCTCCAAATGTATGCATCTTTCTATTTCCATCTGTGTGGTGTGAGCTCTCGCACTTATTAGTGAACTTCTAGAGTAGAATACAAGGAGGGGAAAATTCATAAACATGGGGAAAGCTAAAACGTATTCAAAGGCTAGCCTGGACATTTATCAACAAATTATCTTTGACGTGGATAAATATGAAGAGCTAGAGACGGAAGAGAAATGACACACAAGGACCACTAGGTTCCTCTTCCTGTGTAGAATTTCTCCATTTAATGATGTCTTATGCTGTATCACAACTTCTCTTGGTGTCTGTTTCTGTATCTCATTATGCAGAACTTGCTGTAATGCTTACATATGATAAAATGTGTCTGTAACGTGAGGCCAATAAACCCTTATTTTGTGTTTTAGCATATAGAATTGTCTGTGGTTGTTTGGGCTTTTGTACATATTCTCTTTAAGTTTTTTAAAAAAATTTTAATTGGAGAATAATTACTTTGCAATGTTGTATTGGTTTCTTCAGTACAACATCGTGACTTAGCTCTAAGTGTACACACATTCCGTCCCTCTAGAGCCTCTCTCCCGCCCCCGCCCCCACCTCACCCTTCTAGGTCACCTTAGAGCTCCAGGCTGAGCCCCTTGTGCTGCACAGCAACTTCCCCTAGCTAGCTCTACTACAATTGCAATGCATGTATTTCAGTGCTCTGCTCATGGGAGATATTTACTGGGCCGTTATTATGCGCCAGGCCCTGAGCTGAGTCATCATGTGATAATCCACAGGGCAATCTTCTGAGGTCAATATTTTCCATGTTTTACTGATGAAGAAATCAGGTGTCAGAGAGGTTAGGTAACTCCCCTGATATCACACAGCTGATAAGGAGCACAGCCCCCTATCAGATCCAGGGCTATAAATAACGCCAACGTGAGAATGGGCGATTCTCACTTCCTGCCTTTGGGAGAGAACTCCTGATTGTGCTTTGCCAGGAATCTACCGGCACAAATTTACTTTCAAAGTTTGCTAGACTTGTGCTCATTCTGCTAAGGACTTGCTTTACTGGCACGGTCAGTATTTGCTGACAGTCTTCTGATTGACTTCTTTATGCCTTTGCTCCCGTATAAATTTTTCCTATGTACTTGGCGTTTAAGAAGCTCGCACAGCCACCACCATAGGCTCAGTTTGGAAGCTGGTGAACTCGGTGTCCTGCCTGGGGAAACAGCAGCTGATGAGAAGATTCCAGGGTCACCTTTGGGGTCGGTGAGTTAGCTGATATGGCTTCTTGGGTTGAACTCTTTCCTAGACAGTGCCGGGAAGCGATGAGGGCTCTGTTGCCCCTTTAGCCCCTCCCTCATTAAAAAAAAATTTTTTTTCTAATTGCTAAGGTAGGGTTTGTTATAAAAAATAAAACACAACCTAAAAACTTTCTAAAACATAACTTGAAACTTCACTCTAATTCTCTTCCCCAAAGAAAATTATTTTTAACAATTCTTAGTTTACATTGATTTACATTCTTTTTCCTTCCCTGTAGATAAACTAATATTTATTATTACCATTCATTTTTATCAAATATGGAATTGTACTAAACAGTTTTGCAACTGGCTTTTTTCATTGAACTTGGTATTTGGGCCCACATTCTGTGTCAGCTTGAGCTCATTCTTGGTTGTGTGTGTGTTTTTTTTAAGTTTTAGTCATATTTTTATTTATTTCAACATACCAAAAATACTATCATTTTAAGTGAAATTAATTTTTACAATTGAAATGCTGTACATTCTTTATGTCATACCCAGCTTGGAAATTCAGTGTGTCTGTTACTCTTACAGCGCACCTCAGTTAGAGCTTGCCACTTTTCAAGCACTCAATAGCCATCTGCACCAGTCTCCATCATATTTGCACAGAACCACACCTCTCCTGCTACACGCCTGTAGCGCATCAGCAACTACATCTACAGTTTCTCCGGCCAACCTTCCATATCATCTGCAAACACAGCACAGGTCAGGGACCCGCCCTTATTGATCTCATTCTGTTTTTGAGTTGGAGTATAGTTGCTTGACAATGCTGTGTTAGTTTCTGTTGTACAACAAAGTGAATCAGGTCCACGCATACATGTACCCCCTTTCTCTTGGGCCTCCCTCCCTCCCGCTCCACCCCCACTCACCGATCAAAGTCGCCGCAGAGCACCACGCTGAGCTCGCTCTGCTCTACAGCCGCTTCCACTAGCTCTCTATTTCACATCCATAAGTATACATACTGGGGATTCCCTGGTGGCTCGATGGTAAAGCAGCTGCCTGGGTTCTATCCCTGGGTCAGAAAGATCCCCTAGAGAAGGCCATGGCAACCCACTCCAGTACGCTTGCTGGAAAATTCCAGGGACAGAGGAGCCTGCAGGGCTACAGTCCAGGGGAATGCAAAGAGTGGGACACGACTGAGCAGCTTCGCTTCACTCACACGCAGGGCGTCCCTGGTGGCTCAGCGGTAAAGAACCTGTCCGCAGCGAAGGAGATTCAGTTTCAGTCCCTGGGCCAGGAAGATCCCCTGGGGTAGGAAATGGCAGCCCACTCCTACATTCTTGCCTGGGAAATCCCACGGACAGAGGAGCCTGCAGGGCTACAGCTCATGGCGTCGCAAGGAGTTGGACACGCCTTAGTGATGAAACCAAGACTACCACATATGCGAGCGCTCCTCTCCCAACTCGCCCACCCTCCCCTTCCGCCCCTGTGTCCACATGCCTACCCTTCACACCTGCGTCTCCATTCCTGCCTGTGGGCACCCCTGGAGTTTGTCATGCAGAGTGAAGCAAGCCAGAAAGAGAAGCAGAAATATCGTATATTAACGCTGTACGCAGAATCTAGAAAAATGATACTGATCTCGTTCTATGAACATTGGTTCTTCCCTAGACATTCTCCTCAGATGTGTACAATGTGTATCAATTTGAACACACAGTGATGGTCTCTGTCAGTTACATATTCAGTTCAGTTCAGTCGCTCAGTCGTGTCCGACTCATTGCGACCCCATGAATCGCAGCTCGCCAGGCCTCCCTGTCCATCACCATCTCCTGGAGTTCACTCAGACTCACATCCATCAAGTCAGTGATGCCATCCAGCCATCTCATCCTCGGTCGTCCCCTTCTCCTCCTGCCCCCAATCCCTCCCAGCATCAGAGTCTTTTCCAGTGAGTCAACTCTTCGCATGAGGTGGCCAAAGTACTGGAGCTTCAGCGTTAGCATTACTCCTTCCAAAGAAATCCCAGGGCTGATCTCCTTTAGAATGGACTGGTTGGATCTCCTTGCAGTCCAAGGGACTCTCAAGAGTCTTCTCCAACACCACAGTTCAAAAGCATCAATTCTTCGGCGCTCAGCCTTCTTCACAGTCCAACTCTCACATCCATACATGACCGCAGGAAAAACCATAGCCTTGACTAGACGGACCTTAGTCGGCAAAGTAATGTCTCTGCTTTTGAATATGCTGTCTAGGTTGGTCATAACTTTTCTTCCAAGGAGTAAGCGTCTTGTAATTTTATGGCTGCAGTCATCATCTGCAGTGATTTTGGAGCCCCTCAAAATAAAGTCTGACACTCTTTCCACTGTTTCCCCATCTATTTCCCATGTTGCATATTAAACCATCCTCAAATTCAGGCCTGAATCATCACTGACGTCTCCTGTGTTCATTATTGCATATAGGCATCCTCTCTCAAGTGACAAACTCTCTCTTTGACCTCTCATTAGGCTTATCTGAGCTGCCTAGTCCTGGATATTCTGTTTCCATCCCAGAAGGGCCTGCATCATCCAGTTTTAGCGAGAATCCTGATAGGTCAGTTTAGCAGGAATCCCTCATCCTACAATTGGAAGACTCTGGCCAAACTTCTCATCCTCTTGGTCAGTCAGTCACTCGGTCATGTCCAGCTCTTTGTGATCCCAAGGCCTGTAGCCTCTGTAATCTGGCTCCTCTGTACATAGAATTCCCCAGACAAGAGTACTGGAGTGGGTTGCCATGCCCTTCTCCAGGGGATCTTCCTGGCCCAGGGATCAAACCCACGTCTCCTGCATTGTGGGCAGATTGTTTACCGACTGAGCTACTAGGGAAGACTCTTTATCCCTTACCACCCCCCAGATAATAAGTTATCACCCTAGCCTGCTTTCAATAAGAATCTCAGTAGATGAGTTTAGCAGTAATCACCATGCATGTATGCTAAACTGCTTCAGTCGTGTCTGACTCTTTGCAACTCCATGGACTGTAGCCCACCAGGCTCCTGTGTCCATGGGGTTCTCCAGGCATGAATACTGGGCTGGGTTGCCATGCCCTCCTCCATGCCCTTCCTGACCCAGGGATGGAACCCGCATCCTGTGTCTCCTACATTGGCAGGTGGGTTCTTTACCACTATCGCCACCTGGGAAACACAAGAATCGCCAGCCTCTCATCATAATTTTTCCTCCCCTGACTCCTCCTCCCACCCTGCTCTTTGACTGTATATCCCCACTTGTCTTTGTTGTATCCGGAGTTAAGCCCAATCTCTCTGCACTACACTACCCCACTGCAGAAGTCCCTACATCTACTGCAGCAGTCCTGAAAACAGTCTACCGACTATTTGGACAAGTATCAGAATAAATGTTTGTAACACTCATAAGTACTTTCAGACCTTGCCTTTTCTGTAGCCTCATTAGTGTCTCTGTGGGAGTGCTCACAATGTGGAATACTGCTTGAGGAGTTTACACACATGATACTGACAATCGGGTAACTATATTCGATTGTAATTTCAAAGGAAATGTTTCTAAAGCTCAGTTTAAGTGATTTTTATATTAACATTTATATCTAACACTCTTTGGGAGGATCTGTGTACCTGCTCCATACCAATCAAATTGACATTAGCAAGGAAAGCTGAGATTCCATGTAGAAATTGTCCCTGAGTCCACAGGACGTGGAGCTTGGTTTAAAAGCAGGTCATGCCTGCCTTCTTTTTTGTGATCACCCTCATAAACCTCCACCCTCCACCCACTTAAAACAATGAGAGCAAGGAACCAAGTCATTTCAAAGCAGTGCTTCAGTCTACATGTGTCTTGAATTGTAGTCAGTTTTGTGTGAGGGGTAAGAATAGTGAGGAAAATGTCTCTTATGTATTTACCCAGCGCTCGCAAACAATTCTGTCAGGAGGGAAAACAACAAACATCTTCAAGCCATCTGGAGACGCTCCTCCACAGGCAGCTCTTTGGAGTGTTCAGGTAGGGGACTGAACTGCAGGCATCAGTGAGGGCAGAGACTGGGCCAGCAAGGGCAGGATCTGCTTCCTCTCGGGATTAAATGTCACGACTCTCTTCTCTGTTGGGAGCTTGAGCAAATACCTTTAAAAATCCCATTTCATGCTCATTATAAATTCTGGTTAAATGAAGTAACCATAAGAAGTAAATTGAAACTACTCTCAAGGGATCCGTAGAAGACTGAACTAAGAATTGGAGAGTATTTTTAAAGACTATATAATAAAAATGATTATTGAATCTGCATTTTGGGTAAGATAAAATATAAACTTATGCCAACAGCTGGTTTCTTTTACAAGTCCTGATTTTTATATTTTTGTAAAAAAAATACCTTTGTGTAGCTATATAAATACACAGAGGATATAAAGTTATTTACAAAACCATATATGGAATATAAACCCAAAAAAAAGTCTTGATTTATGCTTTATTGTCCCAGAATGAGAATGTTTTTGCCTTTGTTTGGTTTTCTTATAACTATTTTCTTTGCTTCACAAATTAATCAGAGAGCTTTCCTTCTCTCTATATCCTCAGAAACAATTTGTATACTATTAGGAGTTATTGGTTCCTTGATAAAACACACTGGTGAACTATCTGGTTCTGTTTTCCTGTGGAGCAAAGTGATTATTTATTCTATTTACCTACAGTATTCATCCAGATTTTCTATTTTATCTTAAAACAAAATTTAATTTGTATTTTCTTTAAAATTTATCATTTTACTTAAATTTCTAAATGTACTCTTTCACATTTGTTCATGGTATTATGTTCTTTAAATATTTTATATCTTTATCATTTTGTGTCTTATTTCTTCCCAAGAGCTTGTCAATTGTTTTATTCCCCCCGCAAAAGCAGTTTTTAATTTTATTATTCTTTTAAACTGTTTCTTTATGTTTTGTTAATTTCTGATCTTATCTCTATTGCTTTCTTCCTTCTGCTTTCTTTGCATTTAATTGCGTGACTTGATCACTTAGCTTATTTATTTTTACTTTTTTCATTTTGTAACTGTACAGTTTAATGTATGCAAATTTTAAGAAATCATTTAGGAGGTCAGGGGATCCCAGAAGGGAATATAGATTTTGGCCAAAGGATCTAACTGTATTACAAATGTATGTGAAACAACATCATGGAAGGGGCAGGTTGCTAATGTAAGTAAGCAAATGAATGGAGTTTGCAAATGAATGGAGTTTGTAAAACTAAGAGCAAAAGAAATAAACACGAGCACCGTAGTCCAGCTGGTAGAGTTGCTTCCCATGGGGGTAAGTATTAACAATTCTGATGCTGCTCTAAATAAATCCTAGAATCGGACAATAGGATAAATGTATTGCAGATGGGGAAACAGAATTCTCACTGTTGGAATGGGAGTTTACTGATAAACAAGGAAAGGAGTCTGGGATGATCCATATGATGGTGATGAAATAGAGCTGGAGCGTAAACTCATATTTAGAGAAATATAGATATGGTTGATCACATACAGAAAAATGTATCGATATGTGTATATATGTGGATTAGTACTGTTGTTCAGTTGTTCATTTGTATCTGACACTTTGACACATGGATTGCAACATGCCAGGCTTCGCTGTCCTTCACTATCTCCCGTACTCAAACTCATGTCCATTGAGTCAGTGATGTCATCCAAACATCTTGTCCTCTGTCATCCCCTTCTCCTTGTGCCTTCAGTCTTTCCCAGCATCTGGATCTTTTCCAATGAGTCAGCTCTTTGAATCAGGTGGCCAAAGTATTTCAGCTTCAACTTCAGCATCAGTCCAGTATACACACACGTATTTCTATACTCTGTCAGTGAGAGAGCATAGAAATGTCACCTCTGTCGCAATCAGCACAACTCTCAGCCAGATCTTGGTTTCTGTCTTAGTTAAATGGAACAGGACTCTATGACCCTTGCTCCCCATGGTCTCAGCCTGCGTTTTGTCTGTGGAAAAACATAAACCAAAGCATAAGTTTAATCAGAGAAGTGAGAAGATGCAGAAACAAAGAAACAATCCAACAAGATTAATAATAATAGTTTAGTCATTAAGCCTAGTCAGGGGACTTTAGTTCCTCTTTAAGGGCTATAGCGGAGAACGCAATGGCACCCCACTCCAGCACTCTTGCCTGGAAAATCCCATGGAAGGAGGAGCCTGGTGGGCTGCAGTCCATGGGATCACTAGGAGTTGGACACAACTAAGCGACTTCACTTTCACTTTTCACTTTCCTGCATTGGAGAAGGAAATGGCAACCCATTCCAGTGTTCTTGCCTGGAGAATCCCAGGGACAGGGGAGCCTGGTGGGCTGCCATCTATGGGGTCACACAGAGTCGGACATGACTGAAGCGACTTAGCTGCAGCAGCAGTGAGGGCTATAGATAATATTCTGAGCCTTATCCTGGGAGCTACATTGTAAATCAGTGGCCCCCAACCTTTTGGGCACCAGGGACTGATTTCGTTGAGGACAGTTTCTCCATGGACCGGGGGTGAGGGGGATAGTTTCAGGATGATTCAAGCGCGTTGCATGTATTGTACACTCCATTTCTAATCTAAGGCTGCCACTGATTTTACAGGAGGTACTGGTCTGCAGTCCAGAGGTTAGGGACCCCTTTTATAGATACCAAAACCCCACCAGGTGGGCAAAGGTAACCACATAATGACCAGACGGTAGCCGTGACTTGAGCTGCCATAATTCCCATGACTGTCAGAGCTGACCGTGCTGTTTATGCATGTCGCCCCCTCCCTCTGTCTATAAAAGCTCTTGCCGGCGTTTAAAATCAAGCAAACTTTCCTTCAAACCATCCTTGCCTCTTTACTGGACCCGACTTTTGGGAACAGCCTTGGCGCCCACACGGGGTGATTGTGCTCTCCCGATATTTGGCTGACCGGGTCTCCCTGGTTGAGCACAGGCACGACATCACCCCAGGAGGGCTGTGACGAGCCTGCTGCCTCACGGCTAGCTGGCCCTGAAAGGGAGATTGTGGGTAGTTCCTAGTAGCTGCCGAAGTCATTCGTTTCTGGGCTCCTCCCTATTTCTCACCTGCTCTGCTTGGCACTGGTTACCAACTCATCCTTGGTGGAGGAGAAGCATGCACCTGGACAAGCTGATGAGCGTCGAGACCAAGTGAAGTTCGCCAGTGTGCACCCGGGCAAGCTTCCCATTTGCACCGAGTGTCACGTGGGTGGTTTGCCAATTAGTTCTGACATGTGTCTGATATTGAGGGCCATCTGAGTTAGGAAAGTGTATACCCACCATCCCCTTAGTGGATTTGTGACATCTGTCTTCTGGTACGTGAATGTGCATTCCATTTCTGTAACTGGTATTTTTTAAATTTGTTTTTAATTGGAGGATAATTGCTTTGCACTGTTAATGGTTAGTTTCTGTTGTATAACAATGAGAATCAGCTTTATGTATCACATATCCCGTCCCTTTGGAGCCTCCCTCCATGCCCTCCCACCCTCCTCTCCGGGTCATCACAGAGAGCCGAACTGAACTCCTTGTGTGATCCAGCCCCTTTCCACTAGCCATCTGTTTCACACACAATAGCCGTGTATACGTCACTGCTACTCTGTCAAATCGCCCCACCCTCTCCTTCCCACCATTCTCTATGTCTGCGTCTATTCCTGCCCCCGCAAATAGGTTCATCAGTACCATTTTCCTAGGTTCCACATGTGTGCCTTGCATGCTAGGTGGCTTCAGTTGTGTTTCTTTGCAACGCTATGGACTGATGCTCCACTGTCCATGGGATTCTCCAGGCAAGAATACTGGAGTGGACTGCCATGCCCTCCTCCAGGGGATCTTCCTGACCTAGAGATGGGACTGTGTCTCTTACATCTCCTACAGTGGCAGGCGGTTTCTTTACCACTAGCGCCGTCTTGGAAGCCCTCGTATAAGCTTTAATATATACGATATTTGTTTTTTCTCTAAATTACTCTACTCTGTATGACAGAGCCTAGGTCTAACAAACTCTAGATTCATCCTCGCCCCTATAAATTGATACAGCCAGTATGGAGAACATTATAGAGATCCCTTAAAAAACTAGGAACAAAGCTACCATATTGCTGTTTTTCAGTCACTAAGTCCTGTCTGACTCTTTTAACGTGGTGTACTAAAGCACACCAGGCTTCCCTGTCCTTCACTATTTCCCAGAGTTTACCCAAATTTATGTCCACTGAGTCCGGGATACTCTAACCATTTCATCCTCTGTCGTCCCCTTCTCCTGCCTTCGATCTTTCTCAGCATCAGGGTCTTTTCCAATAAGTCAGCTCTTCGCATCAGGGGCTAAACTATTATAGCTTCAGCATCAGTCCTCCCAATGAATATTCAGGGTTGATTTCCTTTACGATTGACTGGGTGGATCTCTTTGCAGTCCAAGGGACTCTCAAGAGTCTTCTCCAACACCACAGTTCAAAAGCAGCAATTCTTCCATGCTCAGCCTTCTCTATGGTCCAACTCACATCTGTACATGACTACTGGAAAAAACACAGCTGTAATTATATGGGCCTTTGTTGACAAAGTGATGTCTTTGCTTTTTAATACTCTGTCTAGGTTTGTCATAGCTTTCCTGCCAAGGAGCAAGTGTCTTTTAATTTCATGGCTTCAGTCACCATCTTCAGGGATTTTGGAGTCCCTCAAAATTTAAACTGTCACAGCTTCCACTTTTTCCCCTTTTATTTGCCATCAAGTGATGGGACCAGATGCCATGATCTTAGTTTTTTGAATGTTGAGTTTTAAGCCAGCATTTTTACTCTCCTTTTTCACCCTCTTCAAGTGAAAGTCCTTCAGTTGTGTCTGACTCTTTGCAACCCCATGGACCTCCATGGAGTTCTCCAGGTCAGAATACTGGAGTGGTTAGCCTTTCCCTTGTCCAGGGGATCTCCCCAACCCAAGTATCGAACCCAGGTCTCCCACATTGCAGGTGGATTCTTTACTAGCTGAGCCATAGGAGAAACCCAGGAATACTGGAGTGGATAGCCTATCCCTTCTCCAGGAGATCTTCCCAACCCAGGGATCGAACTGGAGTTTCCTGCATTGCAGGTGGATTCTTTGCCAACTGAGCTCAAGAAGCTCTTTAATTCCTCTTTGCTTTCTGCCATTAGAGTGGTATCATCCGCATATCTGAGGTTGTTGATATTTCTCCCCGTGATCTTGATTCCAGCTTGTGAGACATCCAGCCCAGCATTTCACATGAGGTACTCTGCATTTAAGTTAAATAAGCAGGGTGACAATATACAGCTTTGACATACTTCTTTCCCAATTTTAATATCTCCAATTTTCTTGAAGAGATCACTAGTCTTTCCCATTCTATTGTTTTCTTCTATTTCTTTGCATTGTTCATTGAAGAAGGCCCTCTTATCTCTTTTTTCTATTCTCGGGAATCTGCATTTGGTTGGGTATATCTTTCCCATTCTCCCTTGCTTATCTTCTTGCCTCAGCTCTTTGTAAATCCTCCGCAGGTAAACCACTTTGCCTTCTTTCGTTGGGATAATTTTGGTCACTACCTTCTGTACAACGCTACAGACCTCTGTCCATAGCTCATCAGCCACTCTGTCTACCAGATCTAATCCCTTGAACCTATTTCTCACTTCCACTGTATAATCATAAGGGATTTGATTTAGGTCATACCTGAATGGCCTAGTGGTTTTCCCTACTTTCTTCAATTTAAGTCTGAATTTTGCAATAAGGAATTCATGATCTGAGCCACAGTCAGCTTCCGGTCTTATTTTTGCTGACTGTAGAGAGCGTCTTCATCTTCAGTTGTAAGGAATATAATCAATCTGATTTCAGTATTGACCATCTTGTGATGCCCATGTATAGAGTCATCTCTTGTGTTGTTGGAAGAGGGTATTTGCTATGACCAGTGTGTTTTCTTGGCAAAACTCTGTTAGCCTTTTCCCTGCTTCATTTTGTACTCCAAGGCCAAACTTGCCTGTTATTCCAGGTGTTTCTTGACTTCCTGCTTTTGCATTCCAGTTCCCTATGATGAAAATGACATCTTTTCTTGGTGTTAGCAGTAGAACATCTTGTAGGTCCTCACAGAACCATTCAACTTCTACTACTTCTGCATTAGCATTTAGGACACAGACTTGGATTACTGTGATATTGCATGGTTTGCCTTGGAAATGAACAGAGATCATTCTGTCATTTTTGAGATTGCATCCAAGTACTGCATTTCAGAGTCTTTTGTTGACTATGAAAGCTACTCATATGACTACTCATAGTTGTATGGAAAATCCATATCCCCAACCTAATCACAAGAAAATCATCAGACAACTTTAATTGTCTCAAAATGTCTCAAAACTCTCAAGATCATCAAAAACAAGGAAAATCTGATTACAGTCAAGAAGAGTAATTGTAATGTGGAATCCTGGATGGAATTCTTGAAAAGGGACATTAGGTAAAAACTAATGAAATGTCAGTATAGTGTAAACGTTGATTAAAATAATGTGTCAATATTGGTTTATTCACTGGCTTCCCAGGTGACTCAGTGGTAAGGATTGCACCTGCCAATTCAGGAGATGTGGGTTTAATCGCTGAGTGGGAAAGATCCCCTGGAGAAGGAAATGGCTTACGCACTCCGATATTCTTGCCTGGGAAATCCCATGAACAGAGAGCCTAGTGGGTTACAGTCCATGGGGTCACAAAAGAATCAGACATGACTTAGTGACTAAACAGCAACAATTGGTTTATTCATCAAAACAAATGTGCCATACTAATATATATGCTAATAATGAGAGAATTTGTGTGAGGGGTATGTAGGAACTTTCTGTACCATCTTCATACCTTTTCTGTAAATCTGAAGCTATTCTAGAAATAAAGTACATTAAATAATGTTGTTTCATGACCTTAGAAAAATCTCCAAAATGCTGCCAGCACATGTCTAGTGTTGAAAAATTGTTTTCCAATAAATCCAAGTCTTCTAGTTCTAAATATACCTCTAAGTATCTAAATTAGTGTATCTACTCTTTGAAGTTGCTAGATGTTTGCTGAATGAATGAATGAGTATATAAGCCACTCTGACACTGAAGGCAGTCTTTTTTATTAATTCATTCACTCAATGAATATTTAGTAAGTGCCCTTCATGCACTAGGCACCATGCTGGGTATTGGGTATAAAAGGGAAAAAAAAAAAAAAAAAAAACAGACGCGTTCACTGCCTTCCCAGAAAATCTAGTCTAGGAAACTAAACTATTCTTTCTGACAACGAAGTGGAGGCAGATGTCTCTTGAGGTTACTTTTAGCTCCAGCAGTAGCAATGTACAGCCAGCAGAGAGAAGCCCCCAAATTGTTTGAATCCCAAGTATTTTAGCTTGGCAAGGAAAGGGAGAAAAAGACATTTGATTCTTTAGAAGCAGTTTCAATCATTAAGATATAAAGTTATGTAAAATAAGAAAAGGAGAAAAAACCGATACAACATAGCCTTGTTTTTCAAGGATTAGGAGACTAGGAACCTGATTCTGTTTGCATATCGGTTAAAAGGTAGAATTTCTTCCCCTCTGTGTTTCTCACCTGGGCTCAACATGCATCCTGCAGATCCTCAGTCATGGAAGCAGATGGCAGCAGCAGAGAGCATAGACGTAGAACACTCAGGGCCAAGAGCTATGGCATTGCAGGGCCAGCTTGTCATGAAGTGAGCAGCAGTTAGACTTTTGCAAGGGACTCAGGAAGGAAATAGAGCCTTCTAATGAAACTTATACACATTTAAACCCATCTATATTGACTACATTCAAAGACATACTTCTTTGAAAAGAAAATAAATTAGCATGAGCTTAAAGCCAGACAGCCTTAGGTACCAATGCCAGCTCCTCCAGCCTACTAAGAAGGTCACCTGGAACAAATTGCTTAGTTAAGCAAACTGCCTGATTACAGGTTAGCCGATCCTTGAACTCAAGTCTAACCCCAACATAGAGGTCCTTTTTTGCTTCCCAAAGCTGCCTCCCTGAGCAGAAAGCCCTGAGAACCTGGGCACTGCCACCACGTGTGGTCAGTTCTCTGAAGCTGAGAAAGGAAGGCCTAGCATGAGTGTGAAGAGCCACATGTTGCCATGAACTGTTTGGTGAGCCAAAGTGCTTCGTTTCTTCAGGCCTCAGCAGGAATGGTTCTCTTTCATTTTGCAATGTATGATGGAATATTCAAGAAGTGGCTCACCTGTAAATATGCCTGCAAAAAATAAGCTCAGGTTTTCTGTTCAGTCCCCAAACCTGACTTTTCTCTTTTCTTTTGGATTTTACATTATTTATTTACATTGAAACCATCTGAGAAAATCACACAACAGTGTTTTGGG
The DNA here is from genome assembly GCF_001704415.2 of Capra hircus. Lineage (NCBI taxonomy): Eukaryota > Metazoa > Chordata > Mammalia > Artiodactyla > Bovidae > Capra > Capra hircus. The sequence goes on from NC_030813.1 coordinate 4,756,229, forward strand.
TACTCATCCACAAATCTGGACTGCTCATTAGAAGGCTGATTAATAAGAGCATGATTTAGGTAATTTATCCACGTTCAACTATAATCTTCATATAAAAGAATCTGGAAGAGAAAAGTATATAAGCGCTCTTCAAATGAGGGGGGGAGTTTTATTTAAAATATTCTGTATAAGTTGAGCAGTACAAAAGCAATGACAATAAAGAATAATATTACATTCCCATGTAAAGTCAGAGAATCAAGATAACATATCCTTCATAAGTAGGGAACATATACAGGGCGTTTGAGATCCTGGGCTGAATGCCATCATGCTTTCCCAGATTTGTGACGGGCAGTTTATGTGCAAGATTATTTCCTATTTAATCAGGGATCACACACACACACTGGAATCAGGTGCTGCAGAGAAGTCTGGATCAGCACCCTCAACCAAATTAAAGGCTGTGTTTTCCCTCATGTGTTGTTGTTGATTGCTTGGAAAGCCGATATTTCCAGCCCATTTACTTTCAATTCATTCCACTCCAAGGTGTTATTTTGCATGGGCAGCACTGCTGTGTTACCCCTGGCACAGCTGTTGATTTCTCTGTGATTAAAATCCTTGTGGGGAGAGCAGAAAGCTGGCCTTTTACATCATTACTCATTAGTTTGGCTTTTCATTCCCATTGGATCATTGTTTAGGCTTGTCACAGGGAAACTTTCATTAGAGTCTTTTGGCTGTGATGTTGCTTTAACAGAGCAAATAGGATTCAGAAACCCAAGCAAATATCTTTTCATCATTTTCAACTGATAAAAGAAAGATGCCACCAAACACAAAGCCCTTTAAGCAAGTTATTTCAGCTGTATTTAATATTTAATATTCAAGTTTAGGTAAAGACTGTTGTTTAAGAAAACTTTGCAAATATTAAGTCAAAATTTTAAGAGTCAGATGAGTTTTCTGGTAGGTATTGAATCTAAGTGCCAGGAGCTCAAGAATGTGGAAACTGTTTCTGCGCTGTTGACTTCCTTTCCTTCATTATATTAGCTTTGATTGCAGATCCAAAGACACAACTCTAAATTGCTGATTTGGAGCCACTGAAATCCTTTGATTTTTACTAATTTATACCTCAGTCCTCTCTTCCCAAATTCAAATACCATATTTAAATGCCTATTTAGGTTATTTGTGTCTATATACAGGGCTTCCCTCATAGCTCAGATAGTAAAGAATCCGCCTGTCACGCAGGAGACCTGGGTTCGATCCCTGGGTGGAGAAGATCCCCTGGAGAAGGGAATGGCTACCCCTTCCAGTATTGTCTGGAGAATCCCGTAGAGAGAGGAGCCTGGCAGGCTACAGTCCACGGAGTCACAGAGTCGGACACAGCTGAGCAACTAAGCCTGCATATCCCTGTCTGTAAAAAGGTCCTTCCCAGATAGCGCACGGTAAAGAATCCTCTGCCGATGCAGGAGACCCAAGAGGCATAGATTCGATCCCTGGGTGGGAAAGACCCCCTGGAGGAGGGCATGGCAACCCACTCCAGTATTCTTGCCTGGAGAATCCCATGGACAGACAAGCCTGGTGGGCTATACTCCACGGGGCTGCAAAGCAACGTGTCCTATCTATCCGCCTCTAAGTTTTTTTCTCTTGTAGAAGCCCACTTCTAACTCTAGTTAGATGTGTTATTGCTCAAACAGAACAAAGATAGCTCCTTCCCCCTGTGGTTCTGCTCTGGACTGACCTTTATCCCCAAGACATTAGGAAAGCCTGGTACCAGGCTTTCACACACAGTTAGATTATACCTAGGAGCCATAAATAAACTCAAGGTTGCTGACACCATTGCAAACATCAGGATCAAAAGAGGAAATCGCATTGAAACTTAGCCTGATTTCAGATAAGAAAACTTTAGGCTTCAATTTTTTTTCTTTTTGTTGACATTAGTTTTACTAAAATTTCCTCTTACACTGTCTTTGCATACTTTTAAACCCGAATGAAGCCCCCCTCCCCCTGCTGCAAACATAGCTATAAAGTAGTCTTTAAAAGTGTATGCATTTTGAAGCTATGAAAATTTAATGACTTCCCAATGCCTATATCACAAAATAACCATAGAAAATGTATTACTTTGATAAAAGAAGAAAAAGTATGTGTTAGTAATAACCTATGCATCAGGATCTGGCAAACTTTACCGTTTAAATATATTATCCAAACATTATACTCTACCAAGAGCCAACTAAAAATGACTATTTGCAAATAAAAGGTAAATGCCCCTCTTCTGGGTCTGCTTAATGTCATGACTTGAGCTCCTGTGATTAATTTCTTTAACACATGCCTGTTCTAAGAAGCTTATGCAATGGTCCTGCTATTTCAGTCATCACTTATTAAAAACATTCTGTGATCTTCCACATTTATAATATAGATAATGTGGGTGCCTTGAAACAAGAGCTGTAAATCTGCAATGTTATGAAGCAGATGGGCTCAAATGATGAGAAATGAACAATATATCCTGTCAACAACACAGACCCATGGTGGAAACACTCTCATCCCTCCACACCAAGTAATTTCTAGCAAGTCATAAAACCACAGAGAGAGATCACTATAGATAATTAATCCTGGAAGAGCTCTCTCAGCTAATCCAAGTTTAAAGCTAATGAGACAGTCTTAGAACGATGAAGCAGGTTGCCCCGGAGCAGACAGCAAGTTACAGAGGCCATTCTACAATATTCCACAATTCTACAGTAGTCCTTTGTTTGGCTCCTCCATTCACTGGCGCAATTTCAAAATTAGCAAACTTTGACCTGGCAGTCATAATTATTTCTCAAAAGTATTTTCAATAATCAAAACTTCATGCACAGATAAATTTCAGATTTCAACGGTAAACTTGATGGTCAGGAGGATAGACCTCTACTCCCCTACATGTTTCCAATTCACAATAACATTGATCATTAAAAATATGTGGAGCATGAATTCAGAAATAGCATATACTGATTCACTAAAACAACATTAAAATGAGATATTGGCCTATAAATCAATTTTCTATTTTAGCTGTACTTTAAGACTTTCCATGTCTAATCACTGTCTCTTTGGTAAACAATTCTGACCCGCTCTTGCTTATTGAGGGTCTGAGGAGTAATAATCATTAATAACAACTGTGTGAAACTTACAAGATACTGGTTGATTTGCAGGCCTCTGGATGAAATCAAAAGCATTGCTTGCCAAAACTAAAGGCAGTGAGGCCTGATGAGTGCCAGCACTGGTGCAGAAAGGGGAACTCTACATTTCCCATCCTTCCAAGTAAGAAGCCACAAGCAGCCCAACCGGAGAAGGATGGGCTCCTCAGAGAGGATGCTGCTGAGGATTTTGGTCACATGGGAAGTAATGCAGAGGGCTTGCAGAGCAAGAGCAAGAGGAAGCCAGCCCCGGGCTCTGAGTCTCCCATGCTACAAGGGTTTGAGTGAGAGCCTGAAGCAGGCCAGGGGCAGGCTCTCGCACCACTGTAAACAGTCAGGAGTGAGACTGGAAGGCTTTGTTATTTGCTTTGTTTGTTTTTCCTGTCTCTAAGATATAGATTTGAGGGACTTCAAATAACAGTAGTGGGCCAAACCAGAATCTTAGTGATAAGCTAATGGCATGGGCTTCTTTACAAGTAAGGATCAAAGTTGAGAGTATAAAAGATATCCTTTAATTTCCTTCAAAATGAAGATATAAATCTAACCTAAAAGGAGAGTGGAGGGTGAGATGTTCTATTTCTCTGCTCTTGAATGCCAGAGCAGGATTGTTAGAAGGGAAGCTGTGGAGTGACAACTAATGCAACTTAGACCAAGCAAAAGAGAAAGAACAAGTTCTACCAGGAAAATTCTTAAAAACTTCAACCCCAGAAGTATTAACATTTCAATGAAAGGAGGGGAACACTAATGTTGCCTAACAGTAACTGTTAAGGTTTCATTTCCTATACCACTGGTCATGAATCATGTGAAACTTATAAAAGGGCAAAAATGGTTCAGAGGCCAGGCTATACGGGATCAACATCTAAGCTGCCAGTGCTAAACTGGGAATCAAAAGCCGAGGGGCTCTGCCCAGGTGGAAACCTCACTGACTGTGAGTGAAAGTCACCTCCTTTCTCAGGAGCTTCACTTTCTCAGTGTAAAAGGAGGGGTTCCTTTGAATAATAAAATAAAATTCTATGATTCATAATGTAAGTAAATCCATGAACTCTTTACTTGCCTGAGATCACTAAAAGAAATATTTGGTGAAAATGAAAAAGCAGAACAAAAAAGCAACATTTTATGTATTCAACAATGTTTAAGTCAAGGGAATCTTATTACCATTTAACTTTAATAGAATTTTTAGCAAATTAGGCAAAATTTAGGGAATGCTTTTCAAGATTGGAATCAGATGTCTTTCCTGGATAATAAAAACTTCCACTATGAGCATTATCCAAATGTTCTTTCATATTTCCAATCTGAAGCAATGAAAGAAGTCTTGGATGTTTCAGTGTCCAATTTCTTCATTGCATAAAACTTGAGACACAATTTTTCATTCATAGAGCACTTCACCCTATTAAGCAAATATTGTATTATTCAGTACTTCCTATAGACATCATTTGTCATAAAAATAACTTGATAATATTATTCTTAACCTAGAAAAAGAAAAAGCAATTGCACCCCACTCCAGTACTCTTGCCTGGAAAATCCTATGGACAGAGGAGCCTGGAAGGCTGCCATCTATGGGGTTGCTGAGGGTCAGACTGAGGGGCTTCCCTTTCACTTTTCACTTGCATGCATTGGAGAAGGAAATGGCAACCCACTCCAGTGTTCTCGCCTGGAGAATCCCAGGGACGGCGGAGCCTGGTGGGCTGCCGTCTATGGGGTCGCACAGAATTGGACACGACTGAGGTGACTTAGCAGCAGAAAAGTCCACGATAATAACACCTTATATATTTGTACGATGAGTCACTCTTCAGAGCAGTCACATACTCATCATTTTACTTAGTTGTCACAGTCCCTTTGTCACATAGGACTTTGACCCCTAACCTTAGGTCAGCATAGTCAGGCTCAGAGACATTCAGTGACTCCCAGGAGGGCACACAGCTGAAAGGAGAAGTGTTAAGATTGTGCTGAGAGGTCTATTATCACATCCAGTTCTACTTCTCTTAATTTTCCGTAGAGTGTTCTTATCCTTAGAATATGAGCCCTATGGGGCAAAGAGTTTTTTTTTTTGTCTGTTGCTTACTTCTCTTTTCCTAATGCCCAAATGAGTGCCTAGCTAGCAGGCAGCCAACAAGATTTTATTGAATGTACTATTGATGACTTTATTAATATAAAGGTAATATACAGATGACAGTGTTTAAAACAGAAGAATTGAGAATAGATACCAATATTCAGCCATTCAAAGAGAATTGAATCGCCAGTCCATATCTGACATAGGGTGCAGCTTGCTTGGGGCTGGTGCATGGGGATGACCCAGAGAGATGTTGTGGGGAGGGAGGTGGGAGGGGGGTTCATGTTTGGGAACGCATGTAAGAATTAAAGATTTTAAAATTAAAAAAAAAATTAAAAATGAAAATAAGTTTAAAAAAAATTTAAAATAAATAAATAAATAAATAAATACCCATCTCCCTTCTAGTACATTTCTTATCAATGGCTTTTTTTCTCATTGTGTCTTCATTCATATGTAATTTTATGTTGTACTCTGTGATCATGACAGGATGTATTAGACATATGTGGTATGTATGCATATGTTTTTTGTTGCTTTAATTGCTAAGTTGTGTACGACTCTTTTGCACCCCTATGGACTGTAATCTGCCAGACTCCTCTGTCCTATTGGGATTTCCCAGGCAAGAATACTGGAATGAATTGCCATTTCCTTCTCCAGGGGCTCTTTCCCCCACAGACATCGAACCTGTATCTCCTGCATTTCCTGTACTGACAGGTGGATTCTTCACCACTGAGCCACCAGGGCACCAGGGAAGCCTGTATGTTTATGTATATGTATATACACACACATATACATATATGAAATCTTTATTCTTTCAAGCATACTTTTTGAGAAACTACCATTCTCAACCCATATAGTTGAGATGAGCTCATTTTTCTCTTTCAAGAGCAATTAACCCTAGTCATGGTGATTGGTTCAGCAATTATTTAGAGAAACAAAAACAACAATAATAATCAAGCTATTATTTATTCCTTGCTTACTATGTTCCAGGAATTCTAGTAAATATGTATTAGTAAATTGCGTGTATAATCTCATTTAATTCACCCGAATAAACCTATAAAATAATAATTATGTTTGCCCTCATTTTTAAAATGAGGCAACTGAAATATAAAAAACATATAGGGAAGTCCACAAATCACACAACCAGTAAGTGGTAGATCTAAGATTTAAGCCTGTGGAGTCTGACTATAGAGCCCATGCCAGGCAATGTGGAAAAAGCCAGCTCAAGACTAAAGAAGAGAGAAAGAAGGAGAGCCGGGCCCAGGCCACGAAGCAGGCTCTGCCAGCAGTGTTTTTGCCCCTGCTCCAGCAATTTCTGAAGCAATATCCACTTTAGTTCAGCTGGGACACAGTGGAATATTCATGGGAATTCAGACTTTACTACTTAATAACAAAAGACCAGAAATAGCCCAATGTCTGCAATAGGAAACTAGTTGTGATATTGTGATTTATAAGAATTTATACTTGATCTTTTAGATGACCAAAGTGTACCTCTCATATATATTTGATCTTCATCCACAGATCTTAGCTCACAGCTCCTAAAACCTCTGGACTTTCCTAAGTGTTGAAAGTGACTGAGTGTCTTATTTTGTGAATGATGTGACTTTTGGAAAGCATCTAAGGACAGGGACTGGTTGCCAAGAGAAACAACATGGGATTAGAGGGTTGGAACTTTCAATTCCACCACCTGACCTCTGGGATGGGAGCGAGGCTAAAGGTATAATCAATTATGCCTATGTAAAGAAATGGTATGGACCTAACAGAAGCAGAAGATATTAAGAAGAGGTGGCAAGAATACACAGAAGAAATGTACAAAAAGATCTTCATGACGCAGATAATCATGATGGTGTGATCACTCACCTAGGGCCAGACATCCTGGAATATGAAGTCAAGTCACCCTTAGGAAGCATCACTACAAACAAAGCTAGTGGAGGTGATGGAATTCCAGTGGAGCTGTTTCAAATCCTGAAAGATGATGCTGTGAAAGTGCTGCACTCAATATGCCAACAAATTTGGAAAACTCAGCAGTGGCCACAGGACTGGAAAAGATCAGTTTTCATTTCAATCCCAAAGAAAGGCAATGCCAAAGAATGTTCAAACTACCACACAATTGCACTCATCTCACATGCTAGTAATGCTCAAAATTCTCCAAGCCAGGCTTCAGCAATATGTGAACCATGAACTTCCAGATGTTCAAACTGGTTTTAGAAAAGGCAGAGGAACCAGAGATCAAATGGCCCACATCTGGTGGATCATGGAAAAAGCAAGAGAGTTCCAGAAAAACATCTATTTCTGTTTTATTGACTATGCCTAAGCCTTTGACTGTGTGGGCCACAATAAACTGTGGAAAATTCTGAAAGAGATGGGAATACCAGACCACCTGATCTGCCTCTTGAGAAACCTATATGCAGGTCAGGAAGCAACAGTTAGAACTGGACGTGGAACAACAGACTGGTTCCAAATACAGAAAGGAGTACGTCAAGGCTGTATATTGTCACCCTGCTTATTTAACTTATATGCAGAGTACATCATGAGAAACACTGGACTGGAAGAAGCTCAAGCTGGAATCAAGATGGCTGGGAGAAATATTAATAACCTCAGATATGCAGATTATACCACCCTTATGGCAGAAAGTGAAAAGGAGCTAAAAATCCTCTTGATGAAAGTGAAAGAGAAGAGTGAAAAAGTTGGCTGAAAGCTCAACATTCAGAAAACGAAGATCATGGCATCTGGTCCTATCACTTCATGGGAAATAGATGGGGAAACAGTGGAAACAGTGGCTGACTTTATTTTTGGGGGCTCCAAAATCACTGCAGATGGTGATTGCAGCCATGAAATTAAAAGATACTTACTCCTTGGAAGAAAAGTTATGACCAACTTAGCATATTGAAAAGCAGAGACATTACTTTGCCAACAAAGGTCTGTCTAGTTAAGGCTATGGTTTTTCCAGTGGTCATGTATGGATGTGAGAGTTGGACTGTGAAGAAAGCTGAGTGCCGAAGAATTGATGCTTTTGAACTGTGGTGCTGGAGAAGACTCTTGAGAGTCCCTTGGACTGCAAGGAAATCCAACCAGTCCATTCTAAAGGATATCAGTCCTGGGTGTTCATTGGAAGGACTGATGCTGAAGCTGAAACTCCAATACTTTGGCCAGCTCATGCGAAGAGTTGACTCATTGGAAAAGACCCTGATTCTGGGAGGGATTGGGGGCAGGAGGAGAAGGGGATGACAGAGGATGAGATGGCTGGATGGCATCACCGACTCGATGGACATGAGTTTGAGTAAGCTCCATTAGTTGGTGATGGACAGGGAGGCCTGGTGTGCTGCAGTCCATTGGGTCACAAAGAGCCGGACACGACTGGGCAACTGAACGGAACTGAACTGAAAGAAGCCTCGGTAAAAACCCAAAAGGTCAGGGTATGAATTACTTCTCGGTTGATAAACCCACAGAAGTGCTGGGAGAGTGACTCAGAGAAGGCATGGGGGCTCCACCCCCTTTCTCACACCTGTCTTAAGCATCTCTTCCATCTAGCTGTTCCTGAGTTACATACTGGTTTACAATAAACCAGTAATCTAGTAAATAAAATGTTTCCCTGAGGTCTATGAGCCTCTGCAGCAAATTATTCAAACCCAAGGATGGAATCTTGAGGACTCTGATTTACAGTCATTTGGTCAGAAGCACGGGTCACAACCTGGGCTTGTGAAGTCTTATAAGGGGAGGCAGCAGAGCAGCCTTGCAGGACTGAGCCCTCACCCTGTGGAATCTGATGCTATCTCCAAGTAGATAGTGTCAGAATTGAGTTGAATCCTTGGACTCCCTGCGGCTGCCTGATAATTTCTTATTGGAGGTATGGGGAACCTCCCCCAACCTTCCCATTCTGGAAATTTGATACTCAGAACATCAAAAGAACAATAAAAAGAAGTATGGATTTCTTGTACAGTGGACACATGTGGCCGTTATAAATACCTCTATCCATTGATATAAAACTCAAACCCAGCAACTCTCTGCCTAAGGAAGCATAATATTTTAATTTTTTGATCTTATGGGAGAATTTTTAAAAATTATCTTGGATAATCCTGATTTCATTTGTTTGTACCTAAAATTGAGGGGAAAAAAACATGTTAGGCAGGCTAGATTTCATCAATCAAAATTCACCATTAGAATATGAATTTCTGTTGAGTTGAATCTGCCAAGTGGCTGAATTAATCACTCTCCCCTGGGACAATCAAGTCACAAGAATTTAAAGAGCAGATATTAATATTTACTCCAATGACAGGTAAGCTTGCAGGATGGGCCATGATGAGGTAATGTTTCCCAATCAAAGAGTTGATCTCTTCAGAAACTCGAAAGAAGTGTAAACAAGTTTAACACTTAGCCATAGTGAAAGCGGAGACTCATTCAAAGCATAGTGTCCTGAATCTCATGATAATGATCTAACTGATCACTCTGTTAAAAAGGAGCATTATCTAAAATCATTGCACCTATGCCACTTAAAGAGATTCCAAAAGCCCATCATTAATTGCTGAAGATAAGCCCCTGATTCAGAGAAAAAACTTTGGGGAAGATCAGAATGCCCAATACTTCAAAATAATTGTGTTCACAAAACTGTTTTCTGGTCATACAAAATGATCTCCACCAACATAATCCTGACAAGACTGTAAAGATGGGACGGGGGCAAGAATCAGAGCCTTGGAGCTCCTTTGCATACTTTCAGTGCTCTTTACCCCTACAAATTGGGAGTAAGTGTGTTTTGATCATTGTTTGCTAATTCTCAGGATGCTTTCAGTTTTTTTTGTTGTTGCTGGAAATGAAGGCTTTGATGATAGTGAAAAATTAGCTTGATTTTTTGTTTGTTTCTGATGTGTGGAAATATTCATATCACACATCCCTCAGTGACAGGACATACATTTCACTGGGGCTCTTATTAAAAAACTCTGCAAAGCCTTGGCTTTTATTAACAAAAACTTCACCCTCAATCTTCAAGAAAAGTAGAGCAATAAATAAATGAAGCAGATAAGTAGAGCAAAGTAGAGCAAATAAATGAAGTTCTCAGACTTAGGTTAGCAATGATTTCAGAGATATTCAACTTCCCTTGGCCTAAGACATTTCATTAGCTTTAATGACAATGAAATCAATTACTTTCAACTTTATCTTTTTACATTAACACGTGGCTGTTGTGTGTAGGAATGTCACGTCCAGTCCTTGTTACAAGCCAATATGGCCAAGCACTGCACTAGGCTCCTGCATGTGTCCAGTCTTTTTATATTTTAATTTTTATTGGAGTATAGTTAATTTCCAAACTTTTGTTAGGTTCTGCTATACAGCAAAGTGAATCGGTTGTACATATACTTGTATTCACAAGTATTGCTTTTTTAGATTCCTATCCCACATAGGTCATGACAGAGTGTTGAGAAGAATTCCCGGTGCTATTCAGTAGGTCCTTGTTAGTTATCTATTTTACATATCCACGTGTGCCAAGTCTCTTCCGTCGTGTCTGACTCTTTGTGACCCCATGGACTGTAGCCCACCAGGCTCCTCTGTCCATGGGATTCTCCAGGCAAGAAGACTGGAGTGGGTTGCCATGCCCTCCTCCAGGACATCTTCCTGACCCAGGGATCGAACCCCTGTCTCTATGTCTCCTGCAATGGCAGCTGGACTCTTTACCCCTAGCGCCACCTGGGAAGCCCATTTCATATGTAATAGTGCTTATATATCAATTCCAATCTCCAAATTTTTCCCTCCCTCTCTTCCTCCCACTCCAGTTTCTCCACTGGTAACCATAAGTTTGTTTTCTACATCTGTGATTCTATTTCTATAAACACATCCATCTGCACCATTGTTTGTTTGTTTGTTTTTTAGACTGCACTTATAAGCTATATCATATGATATTTGTCTTTGTCTGGTTGACTCCATTTAGTATGATAATTTCTCTAGGCCCATCCATGTTGTTGCAAATGGCATCATTGTATCATTTGTATGTCTGGGTAATATTTCATTGTTTATGCATACCACGTCTTCTTTCTCCATTCCTTTACTGGTGAACATTTAGCTTGCTTTCATGACCTGGCTATTGTAAATAAAGCTGTAATGAACATTGCAGTGCACGTATCATTTCAAATTATGGTTTTCTCTAGATTTTTGCTCAGGAGTGAGATTGCAGGATCATATGGTAACTCTATTTATAGCTTTTTAAGTAACCTTCATACTGTTCTCCATAGTGACTCTGCTGCTGCTGCTGCTGCTAAGTCGCTTCAGCCGTGTCCGACTCCGTGCAACCCCAGAGACGGCAGCCCACCAGGCTCCCCCGTCCCTGGGATTCTGCAGGCAAGAACACTGGAGTGGGTTGCCATTTCCTTCTCCAATGCATGCAAGTGAAAAGTGAAAGTGAAGTCGCTCAGTCGTGTCTGATTCCTAGTGACCCCATGGACTGCAGCCCACCAGGCTCCTCCATCCATGGGATTTGCCAGGCAAGAGTGCTGGAGTGGGGTGCCATTGCCTTCCCCGACAGTGACTCTGAGTTTACATTCCCACCAACACGGAAAGAGAATTCCGTCTCCTCCCTCTTTCCAGTGCTTACTGTGGGTATATTTCTTGTCGATGACCACTGTAACTGGTATGAGGTGGCGTATCATTGCACTTTGCGTTTCTCTGATAATTAGTGATGTTGAGCATCTTTTCACGTGCTTTTTGGCCTTCTGAAAGTCTTCTGTATGTCTGTTTAGATTTCCACCTGTTTTGTGATTGCATTGTCTGCTTTTTTAGCTGTTTTGAGCCATTTGTATATTTTGGAGGTTAATCCCTTGTCGGTCACTTCACATACCCAGTCCTAATATCAGCAAGTGTAAGCAGCTTCCATATATTATTCTCCATCCTCCTAACTAGGATTAGTATGATTGATTTAAATGATTTAAATGAATGATTTAAAATCCAGAGATTTACTCTTCTAGAAGGAGATGGACCTCAAATTTTGATTAAAATTTACCTTATCAGATATTGTTAACAATAGTACTATGATAAGCTCCTAGGAACCCTTGGATTTCTGATTTCTAATTTAAAAAACACAAATCATCTTCCCTGGACTACTGGACATCCATTCCATCAGGACACTTTAAGCCAAGGATTCTTCAGAATCCAGAAGATTGAAGGTAATCATAACAAGACTGTTAGCCCAAGATCTTTAGATCAAGCTGATGATAAGACAAAGTAGACTGTTCCCATCTTAGAGTATGCAGCAAGATTATCTTTCTGATAGGATTGCTCTCCTATTTATCCTTTATTTATTGTTAATCTTATTTGCTTTTGTGCTCTGGTAATCCCTAGAATTGCCCCAAAATAGTTAATCAATATTTTTTTTACATATACGCATTGTTTCCAGAAGTTTGGCCTCCCATAACTTTTCTCTGTCAGCAAAGTAGAGAGACTCTAAAGGATTACTGGATCTGTTATTTCCCATATGATTCTACTGACAAATCTTTAATAACTGATCATTTCCTCTCAGTGGTTTTTTCAGGTACTTGAAGTTTCCTCACATTATTAAGCCAATCTTTAGCCTTAGGAAATTAGACATGGACCACAGCACAACAAAATAATTCTCCTGAAAGCTACACAGCCATTTCTGTGGCGCTGACTTCACCAGATTGAGAATAAGTATTGGATTGACCGTTTTGGCTGTCATAGCCTATTATTATTATTATTGTTTTTAATATTCTCCACCCAGCTTTGCAGGACCTATTTAATTCCACTCATGAAATTGGCCCTCTCCTTTTCTGGTAACCTATGCCATGCTAAGACACCATAGCTTATGCAGATATGTGCCCTGTGTGTGCTATGTTGCTCAGTCGTGTCCGACTCTGTGCGACTCTACGGCCTGCAGCCCACCAGGCTCCTCTGTCCATGGGATTCTCCAGGTGAGAATACTGGAGAGGACTGCCACGCCCTCCTCCAGGGGATCGTCCCAACACAGGGATCAAACCCATGTCTCTTAAGTCTCCTACATTGGCAGGTGGGTTCTTTACCACCAGTGCCACCTGGGAAGTCCCTCTTATGTGGACACCAGGCTTTAATTACTTAACGTGCTCAAAACTCTATTGTGTATACAGCACGATAGCCAGAGACTTTCAGGGGATACCTGCTGCTGCTGCTGCTAAGTCGCTTCAGTTGTGTCCAACTCTGTGTGACCCCATAGACGGCAGCCCACCAGGCTCCCCCATCCCTGGGATTCTCCAGGCAAGAACACTAGAGTGGGTTGCCATTTCCTTCTCCAATGCATGCAAGTGAAAAGTGAAAGTGAAGTCGCTCAGTCATGTCCGACTCTTAGCGACCCCATGGATTGCAGCCCACCAGGCTCTCCCGTCCCTGAGATTCTCCAGGCAAGAACACTGGAGTGGGTTGCCATTTCCTTCTCCAATGCATGCAAGTGAAAAGTGAAAGTGAAGTCACTCCGTCACGTCTGACTCTTAGCAACCCCATGGACTGCAGCCCACCAGGCTCCTCCGCCCATGGGATTTTCCAGGCAAGAGTACTGGAGTAGGGTGCCATAGATCGCTCCATAATGAGTGAAATAAGGACGGCTTAGGAGAGCTACATGAAGGGTACTTAAGGGTGTCAGGATCCCACTCCATGTGTAGCGCATGGACTGTTACTCCAACAGTAGGCATAAATTAGAAAACATGGATGAAATTTGATAAATTAGAAAAAAATGGGTGAAATTTGTTTCTAACCAGGAAGAAGTTATTTGTAGCATTGCAAACTACTCTTGAGGTGCTCCCAAAATGAGTTTAAATTTACTAGCACAGATTATCATGGATAATCACATAGGCTTTGATTAGTCTTGGCAGGACTAGGAGTAATATGTGTTATAACTAACACTCCTGTTGCACCTGTATAAATACCACTAGTTAGGTGGGAAAGTCTGTGACTGGAATTAGGGAAAACTCAACCTGTTTCTCTAGAACAGACCCAGCTCTATTAGGGGCCTTGTTTTTGTGGCTTGGATGCCATAATCTAGTTTCCTGACATCTCAGTAACTTATAATAAATAATAATCACCCTGGTTCTGGGAAATGTCTGTATTTAAGTTAGCCTATGTGACCTGCCCATTGGAGAAGGAAATGGCAACCCACTCCAGTTTTCTTGCCTGGAGAATCCCAGGGACAGAGGAGCCTGGTGGGCTGCCGTCTATGGGGTCGCACAGAGTCTGGCACGACTGAAGCGACTTAGCAGCAGCAGCAGCAGCATGTGACCTGCCCTGAACCTTAGATGCTATTGGACAAACATTGTAGCACCAGATGATTCAACAGCCCCTTCTACATCAAAAGGAGTGTTAGGAATGGCCCTATTCTATGAAAGAAATACATACATAGAATCCTTCCACACCCATTTTTTATTAGTAACTATTTCTACTTCCTTTATGAGGAGTAAATAGTTATTCTTTGAAATCAATTATCTACCTTTCAATATAAAGAATTTTTACACCTTTAAAACTCTGTCTATGATAAGAAATATGTTTACACTGTGACTCAGTATATGTATGTGTATGTATAAAACCGAAAAGGAATTTTTAAAAATAATGCTCACCTTCACTATGCCTGATGTATTATATTTTCTGTTTTTAAATTATATGTTATTTATTTTAAAGATGCTGGAGGCAACACATAAAATTGATACCCTCTAATGAGTTGCATCACAACATTTGAACTACAGTATGTTACCACATGGGATATTTTACCCATGCATATTCAGTTGTGCAAAAAGTTTTACTTTTTAAAGACTTTTCTACAGATTCTCTACATCTTACTGCTGCTTGTCATGATAGCAGAGCATATAATCAAGGAATCCCAATTCTCATGTATTTCAGATTTAGAATGAGTTACATCTTTTTCACTAGGAAAACACCTAGGTTGTAGGTATTCTTACAGAGCATCATGGCAGATGTTTGGAGGCAGGGCATTTATAGGATAAGAATAGGAAAATAATAAAGATATAATCAGAAAAGGGGTAGTTCACAGTGACCAAAGCTGCAGAGAAGATGAATATAGGGAGGGTAAATTTTTTAAATGATTATTGGCTATTGCCACCTTTAATAATCCAACTTCAGATTAGAAGTGGAGTGGGAGATGGATTACAGCAGGATGGACAGAGAGGGGGAAGTATATGAAAGTAGTAATGTTAAAGGTTAATAAAATTAAAGGCACAGGATGAGGAAGTCTAAGGATTAGACATTTTTCTTAGTAAAAAAAAAAAAAAGGGGGGGGTTCTTGTTTGTTTGCTTCTTTTTTTAGGATGCTGTTGTCCAAAGAAAGGCAGCCAGCAGAGAGCGTGTCACTGAAGATACAAGCCAGACGTAAGATAATTTATGGGCAAAGGATTCAGAAAACTAGGAAAGGAAGGTGTTAGCATTGACTGTTTCCAGGAAGTGGGATAGTTTCCCCCAACGACTACGGTGAAGAAATTTGTGAACTTTTCACTTCACTAAAGTGAAGAAATTTCTTTTGAAAGGATAGAGATGAAAGATAAGTAAACTATTAATTTCTTTCATTTACAAATTATTTTCCCACTTATTAGCTCATGTAAAACTAGTACTTATTGGGCATACAGTTGCAGTTTTGCAAGATGAAAACTTTCTAGAGATCCATTGCACAACAATGTGAATGTACAGAAAAATAAAGATGGTGAATTTAATGTCATGAGTTTTTTATCTTGATAAAATAATTTAAAATAAAATAAGCAAAAAATAAAACGATAAAAGTCTTTGCTATGCATTAAAATAATAGCCACATTTTAATGGAATCACCAAGCTCACAGGACATCCTGCTGATCAGCTATACTGATGATATCATTCAATAGGCCATTAGGAGCAGGATGTAGCCTAACTTCCTAAACACCTTAGTAAAATAGCTATGTCAGAAAGAGATATAACCTAGGAAAGTGCAGAGTCTTTCAATCTCAAGGATCTTTTTGGAGCCTGGGAAATATCAGAATATGATCTCCAAAGTGAAAGTATGAAACATAAATTGCTGTCCCACTCCCCACTACCATGAATATGAAGAAGTGTAAGACTTGAAAGGCCTTTATGAAGGATTTGGATTTTGAAAGCAGTGTACATCACAATTGCGATGTGTGTGTGTGAGTGTGTCAGTGGGGTGGAGGGTAAGCAAAAAGTTTGTTCAAGTTTTCCCATAACATCGTATGGAAAAACCCAATCAAACATTTTGGCCAACCCAATATATACTCTCTATATACACGCACGCACACACACGCACACACACAATGTATAATCTTAAACATATTTTATACATTACATACATAAATATGTGCGTGTATTTCTCTTTCCCAGATAAGTCATAAAGCTGACAGCTTTAATCGGCTCTGGGCATGAGAAGTCTTTGCAGCTGGTTCAGTGTAAGCATTTTCCGAATCGATGGCTACATACCAGATGCTAACAGCAGTGCCGTCAACAGAGCACATCTGAAACAGCAATTCTGATTTGAGTCAGTGCCTTATTAATTTCAGAAAAAATTCCTTTTTATTCTCTAAGACCAAAAATCAAGTTGAAAGGGAACATGCTAGGAAACACCATTTCTGCTTATTTCAAGTGTTTAAAGATGACATTAACGTCTGTAATCACCCAGAAAGTTTATATTACACTTAGTTAACTCTTTTGATAGGGCAGGGTGGTTACTAATACTTCCTCTTGGCAGTTTCAGCAAAATAACCTTTACTTCAGAAGTTAGTGAGCCAATGTACATATTCTACTACTTGCCAACTGTTATTTTAAGATCTACATTCATAAATGGGGAAATAACCAGGGCATGTTTGTGGAGTCACTGTGTCCACTAAGATGGCCTCAAGCCAAAACTCCATTTGTCACCTGAGCACCATAAGCCCCAACTGTACTTGGTAGAATGCAGTGCTATTTAGACAGCCTCAGCATCCAAACAGAGCCAGTAGTTCTTGAAAAGTCTAGGCACACAACAATTTTAATAAACAGTCACAAGTTCTTTTAGTGAAGTACAGCCTAATTGGAGAAGGAAATGGCAACCCACTCCAGTACTCTTGCCTGGAGAATCCCATGGATGAAGGAGCCTGGTAGGCTACAGTCCACAGGGTTGCAAAGAGTCGGACGTGACTGAGTGAATTCACTTTCTTTCTATAGTTCCTTTTGGAGAAGGAAATGGCAACCCACTTCAGTGTTCTTGCCTGGAGAATTCCATAGACAGAGGGGCCTGGTGGGCTACAGTCTAGGGTTGCAGAGAGTCAGACACGACTAAGCTACTAACACACACACACACAGCCTAAATATCTACAAAACAAACTTTATGGTTCATCACAGCACTTTTCCTTTAACGTACTCTTAAATGTACTTTAATGAATTTCTGCGAATTGCATGAGAAACCATCCCTCTCTCTGCTGAGATCATTCAAGTCAGGCTGTCTTTTGGTACTGCAAGGAGATCCAACCAGTCCATTCTGAAGGAGATCAGCCCTGGGATTTCTTTGGAAGGAATGATGCTAAAGCTGAAACTCTAGTACTTGGCCACCTCATGCGAAGAGTTGACTCATTGGAAAAGACTCTGATGCTGGGAGGGATTGGGGGCAGGAGGAAAAGGGGAGGACAGAGGATGAGATGGCTGGATGGCATCACTGACTCGATGGACGTGAGTCTGAGTGAACTCCGGGAGATGGTGATGGACAGGGAGGGTTGGCGTGCTGCAATTCATGGGGTCGCAAAGAGTCAGACACGACTGAGCGACTGAACTGAACTGAGAGTACTATAGAAGATTTGGGACAGTTGCTTTTCTATTTCAGTTTGAGGGTGCCTGTTGACCCAGTAGCTATTGCCAAAGTTTTCTGCAGGTAAAACCTTTCTGATGACTACTTCTACCCTGCTGCCTACTATGATAACCACACCTATCTTAGCCCTGGTGATTAAGAGTTTCTATTTAGCCTTTGCCACCATCATCTGCATTGAAAGCAATAAGCACATTTCAGTAGCAACATTTTCTAAGTTCATCCCTCGGAAAAGGGAGGGGAGAGCTTCCTCTACTTTTGACAAGTAAAAGTGCACTGAAGCTTGGGCTCAGGGTACTATATACAATGTGTGTTCGTGCTAAGTTGCTTCAGTTGTGTCTGACTCTTTGCAACCCTATGTACTGTAAGCCTGCCAGGCTCCTCTGTCCATGGGATTCTCCAAGCAAGAACACTGGAGTGGGTTGCCGTGCCCTCCTCCAGGGGATCTTCTTGACCCAGGGATTGAACCCTCAACTCTTATGTCTCCTGGACTGGCAGGTGGGTTTTTTTACCACTAGTGCCACCTCTAAGGAGATGGAACTGGGGACTTGCTATTTAGTGGGTATAGTGTATCAGATTGGCAAGATGAAAAATTTCTGGAGATTGGTTGCACACAATGTGAATACATTTAACATTACTGAAATACAAACTTAGAAATGATTAAGACAGTAAATTTTTATGTTACATGTATTTTACCACAGTTAAAAAGGAAAAGCGCCCTGCCTTAGATGAGATCCAGGTATGAGGTCATGACACTGTTATGGCCATAACTGCATCTTGTCAACAGAGTGCATGACTGGAGACCGGATTTCTGTTAAAGAAAAATCCCATGCCCCACGATTGTGCTTCTGGCAGAAAAGCAGAACAGTAGGCAGAATGCTTCTGTCTCTTTGGCCTTAAATGGTTATTTCTGATAGCCGCATCCTCAAACTAGCCTCTAGACATTATTGCAGGGAGTATAGGAAGATTCACCAGAAGGAGTTTAAAGGGATGGCAAGTGCCAATCCACCCTATTCACTACAGAAAAACGTTTTTCTACAAAGAAAAAAATATCTGAAGTACATTTTCATGACTTCTGTTTCTAGTAAGAATAAATAAAATGTGTTTCTTAATTGTCCTGCTTCCCCTCAAATCTGTATAGACAAATAGGAGGGGGGGGCAGAAAATGGAAACAAAAAATTCCCACACACTGAATTTTCAATAAAACAAGAAAATATAGAGGACCCCAAATTACAGATTACAAATAGGAGGTGTTGCCATCAATTCAGTTCAGTCGTTCAGTTGTGTCCGACTTTTTGCGACCCCATGAATTACAGTGCAGCAGGCCTCCCTGTCCATCACCAACCAGAGTTTACCCAAACTCATGTTCATCAAGTCAGTGATGCCATCCAGCCATTTTATCCTCTGTCATCCCCTTCTCCTGCCCCCAATCCCTCCCAGAATCAGGGTCTTTTCCAATGAGTCAACTCTTCGCATGAGGTGGCCAAACTATTGGAGTTTCAGCTTCAACATCAGTCCTTCCAATGAACACCCAGGACTGATCTCCTTTAGGATGGACTGGTTGGATCTCCTTGCAGTCCAAGGGACTCTCAAGAGTCTTCTCCAACACCACAGTTCAAAAGCATCAATTCTTTAGCACTCAGCTTTCTTCACAGTCCAACTCTCACATCCATGCATGACCACTGGATAACCCATAGCCTTGACTAGACGGACCTTAGTCGGCAAAGCAATGTCTTTGCTTTTGAATATGCTATCTAGGTTGGTCATAACTTTCCTTCCAAGGAGTAAGTATCTTTTAATTTCATGGCTGCAATCACCATCTGCAGTGATTTTGGAGCCCCCAAAAATAAAGTCTGACACTGTTTCATTTCAAGCTGGTTTTAGAAAAGGCAGAGGAACCAGAGATCAAATTGCCACCATCCGCTGGATCATCAAAAAAGCAAGAGAGTTCCAGAAAAACATCTATTTCTGCTTTATTGCCTATGCCAAAGCCTTGGACTGTGTGGGTCACAATAAACTGTGGAAAATTCTGAAAGAGATGGGAATACCAGAGCACCTGACCTGCTCTTGAGAAACCTATATGCAGGTCAAGAAGCAACATTTAGAACTTGACATGGAACAACAGACTGGTTCCAAATAGGAAAAGGAGTACGTCAAGGCTGTATATTGTTACCCTGCTTATTTAACATATGCAGAGTACATCATGAGAAACGCTGGACTGGAAGAAACACAAGCTGGAATCAAGATTGCTGGGAGAAATATCAATAACCTCAGATATGCAGATGACACCACCCTTATGGCAGAAAGTGAAGAGGATCTAAAAAGCCTCTTGATGAAAGTGAAAGAGGAGAGTGAAAAAGTTGGCTTAAAGCTCAACATTCAGAAAACTAAGATCATGGCACCCGATCCCATCACTTCATGGGAAATAGATGGGGAAACAGTGGTGTTGCCATAGCCAGAGGCATGAAAACGGCAAGATGAAAGAATAGAGTCCTGGATGCTAATGGGAGCAAATTCCAGAGATCTCTAGAAAATATCACTCCCAGAAGGAGACAGCTTCATCATGAGAGAGAGCTGCAGAGATCTGGACTGTGTAAATAGAGCTGAATTAGGACTGAATGTCCTCACTTAAGGCTTAATGAGACTCACACTCAGCCAAACACTGAGGAGAGAGGCTGAGAAAGCAAAAGGTGAGCACTATAGCCAAGGGAGCACATAGTGGCAGACCTTTAAAAGATCTAGCAAAGCACAATTCTGATAGATGCACACTCATTACCTTGGGAGGCAAGCTGATAACTTTTGATGATGATCAAGAGGAGGCCTCTCAGGTAGGGAGAGGGGAGATGGGGGAAAAGCCCTCCTGAATCGAATATGACTCTGGCTGTCAGAGGAAGTAGCACAGATTAAAAAGAAACAGTCTATCACTCTAGCACAGTGATTTTCAACCCAGCCCAATTTTGTCCTCTAGAGGATATCAGTCAACGGCAGGAGACATTTTGGTGGTCACACTGGAGAGAGCATCATACAATGCACAGAACGGCCTCCATGATAAAGAACCACCAAGTGCTAAATGTCAGTGCTACTAAGGGTGAGAAACTCTGGTCTAGTAGCAGAAAAGAGAGCCTCTAAGCTGTGAGTTTTAAAAGCTACCTTGGCTCATATCTTCCTCCACTGGAAGCTCCTGCCAATGGCCCAAGAAAATCAAATAATTTCCAATAACTTGAAAAAATAATAAGCACAGAATCATATGAAGAAGCCACAAAGGAAACTGAAAAAGTGAGGCTCAGTGTTTCCATTTTCAGTTCAGTTCAGTCGCTCAGTCGTGTCCGACTCTGCAGCTCCATGGGCTGCAGCACACCAGGCTTCCCTGTCCATCACCAACTCCTGGAGCTTTCTCAAACTCATGTCCATTGAATCAGTGATGCCATCCAACCGTCTCATCCTCTGTCATCCCCTTCTCCTCCCTCCTTCAATCTTTCCCAGCATCAGGGTCTTTTCAAATCAGTCAGTTCTTTGCATCAGGTGGCCAAAGTGTTGGAGCTGAGCTTCAGTATCAGTTTCCATTTCAGATAATGACATGAAAGATAATAACATTGGACTCCATCTTACAGAAATTTTGAAAACTCATAGAAGACTACGGAACATAAGTACAATAAGTAAAGTGAGAGATGGACACAAAAAGGGGGAGGAAAATTAGAATCTGAAAATTTGAAGTAAATCTGGAGACTGTAGGTGATTTTGAAAATGCATGAACTGATGAAACCACTAGAACAAAAATGAAAACTTCCTAAGATTTATAACTATATATTTTTTAAAAGCCAACAGATCACACAGTGAAAAAGCTTTATAGATAGAAAAATTATTATAAAAGCTAAGACCAAATATATAAGTATAACTAGGCAATTCCCCTCTCCTTTTAAGATTTAAAGACAGATCTACAAAACTGATTCAGAAAAGTTAAACAGAAAAAATTCAGAAAGGTAAAGCAGGCAAATAAAAGCAAATTAGGAGGTAAGATATGCTGTTATATGAGGAAAGTTTTACAAGACTCTAGAGGACACAAGGTAGATCCAAGTAAAAACATAATATGGAAAACATGTTCTTTAGTAGAAAGTTTTCATATTTTCAATATGTAATTTTCTCTAATTTATGAATTCAGTGCAACTTCAGTTAAATTGCAATTGTTTAGAATCCAATAAGTTAATCCCGAGGTTATTGTGTAAGAATAAGTAAAGAAATCTAGAAAAACCAAAAAATAAGTGCAATCAGAACTGATTAGACCTGTTAATCATTAAAAGAAAAAAAAACATGTAATGTTCAAATAAATAAAATAGAAACATGTTAGGGCAGGAACAGGTAAACAGACAAATCACACAAAATAGAAAAATCCAGAAATAAACTCAAATACATACAAGTGTTTAGGATATGTCAAAGGCAGTATTTCTAATTAAAGGAAAATGAAAGTCTTTCAGTCGTGTGCAACTCTTTGTGATCCCATGGACTAAATTCTCCAGGCCCAGAATACTGGGCTGGGCGGCCTATACATTCTCCAGGGGATCTTCCCATACCAGGGATCAAACCCAGGTTTGATCTTGCAGGCAGATTCTTTGCAGGCAGATTCTTTACCAGCTGAGCCACAAGGAAAGCCCAAGAATACTGGAGTGGGTAGCCTATCCCTTCTCCAGAGGATCTTCCCAACTCAGGAATTGAACCAGGGTCTCCTGCATTGCAAGCAGATTCTTTACCAACTGAGCTATCAGGGAAGTCCTTTCAATTAAAAGGATAGACTTGAAAATGAGATCTTAAAGTTATCTCAAGAAAAAAAATTATAACTATGCAAGTGATGAATATTAATTAGACTTACTGTGATTATCATCTTGAAATGGATACAAATACTGAATCATTATGTTGTATACCTGAAGCTAATATAAAGCTATATGTCAATTATATTTCAACTTGAAAAATTAATGAAATAAAGAGACATAGTACTGGAACAATTAGATAGCCATCTGACAAAAGATAAAGTTGAATCCTTTATCCATAGGGTTCTATGGAATTAATTATGAATGGACTTTAAATGTTAAATATAAAACTTTAGAGTTTCCTATTTAGGAGAGGAGAAGAAGAGTTGGGAAGGGAAGGGAAGAGAGGAATATGGTCAGTTTGTCTTCAGTGATACAGGAAGATTTTTAAATGCGATTTCATCCCTCTTACTGTCTTGCTAGGGTTTCTCCTTTGCCCTTGAAGGTGGAGTATCTTTTTTTGGTGGGATCAACATTCTCCGGTCAATGGTTGTTCACCAGCGAGTTGTAATTTTGGAGTTCTCCAAGGAGAAGATGAACGCATCTCCTTCTACTCTGCCGTCTTGCCAATTTTCCTGTAAATCCCTCATTCCTGACCTGAAGGCTGTCCTCAAAGCTACTCACTAGTCACAATGTCTTCTGCCAGCCCACATGCTCTCCTCTCCCTGCAAAAGAGTCTGAAATGCAGTACTTGGGAACAATCTAAGAAATGACAGACTTATCTCTGTTTGTTCCCAAAGCAAACCATTCCATATCACAGTAATCCAAGTCTGTGCCCCAACCACTAATGCTGAAGAAGCTGAAATTGAATGGCTCTATGAAGGCCTACAAAACCTTCCAGAACTAACACCCCCAAAATATGTTCTTTTTATTATAGGGGACTGGAATGCAAAAGTAGGAAGTCAAGAAGCACCTGGAGTAACAGGCAAATTTGGCCTTGGAATGTGGAATGAAGCAGGGCAAAGACTAATAGAGTTTTGCCAAGAAAATGCATACACCCTCTGGTCATAGCAAACACCCTCTTCCAACAACACAAGAGAAGACCCTACACATGGACATCACCAGATAGTTAATATCAAAATCAGATTGATTATATTCTTTGCAGTCAAAGATGGAAAAGCTCTATACAGTCAGCAAAAACAAGGGAGCTGACTGTGGCTTAGATCATGAACTCCTTATTGCCAAATTCAGGCTTAAATTGAAGAAAGTGGGGAAAACCACTAGACCATTCAGGTATGACCTAAATCAAATCCCTCATGATTATACAGTGAAAGTGGAAAATAGATTTAAGGGACTAGATCTGATAGACAGAGTGCCTGATAAACTATGGACAGAGGTTCTTGACATTTTACAGGAGGCAGTGACCAAGAAAATCCCCAAGAAAAAGAAATGCAAAAAGGCAAAATGGTTGTCTGAAGAAGCCTTACAAATAGGTGAGAAAAGAAGAGAAGCAAAAAGCAAAGGAGAAAAGGAAAGATATACTCATTTGAATGCAGAGTTCCAAAGAATAGCAAGGAGAGATAAGAAAGCCTTCCTCAGTGATCAGTGTAGAGAAATAGAGGAAAACAATAGAATGGGAAAGACTAGAGATCTCTTCAAGAAAATTTGAGATACAAAGGGAACATTTCATGCAAAGATGGGCTCGATAAAGGACAGAAATGGTATAGACCTAAGAGAAGCAGAAGATACTAAGAAGAGGTGGCAAGATTACACAGAAGGACTATAAAAACAAGATGTTCATGACCCAGATAACCATGATGGTGTGATCACTCACATAGAGTCACACATCCTGAAATGTGAAATCAAGTGGGCCTTATGAAGTGTCACTGTGAACAAAGCTAGTGGAGGTGATGGAATTCCAGTCGAGCTATTTCAAATCCTAAAAGCTGATGCTGTGGAAGTGTTGCATTCAATATGCCAGCAAATTTGGAAAACTCAGCAGTGGCCACAGGACTGGAAGAGGTCAGTTTTCATTCCAATCCCAAGAAGGGCAATGCCAAAGAATATTCAAACTATGGCACGATTTCACTCATCTCACACACTAGTAAAGTAATGCTCAAAAGTCTCCAATCCAGGCTTCAACAGTATGTGAACTGAGAACTTCCAGATGTTCAAGCTGGATTTAGGAAAAGCAGAGGAACCAGAGATCAAATTGTCAACATCCCTTGTATCAGAGAAAAAGCAAGAGAATTCCAGAAAAACATCTCCTTCTGCTTTATTCACTATGCCAAAGCTTTTGATTGTGTGGATCACAACAAACTGGAAAATTCTGAAAGAGATGGGAATACCAGACCACCTGACCTGCCTCTTGAGAAATCTGTATGAATGTCAAGAAACAACAGCTAGAACTGGACATAGAACAATGAATTGGTTCCAAATTGGGAAAGGAGTATGTCAAGGCTGTATATTATCACCATTCTTATCTAACTTATATGCAGAGTATATCATGTGAAATGCCAGGTTGGATGAAGCACAAGCTGGAGTCAAGATTCCTTGGAGAAATATCAGTAATCTCAGATATGCAAATGACACCATCCTTATGGCAGAAATCGAAGAGGAACTAAAGAGCCTCTTGATGAAAGTGAAAGAAGAGAGCGAAAAAGTTGGCTGAAAACTCAGCATTTAAAAAACAAAGATAATGGCATCTGGTCTCATCACTTCGTGGCAAATAGATGGGGAAATAATGGAAACAGTGAGAGACTTTATTTTCTTGGGCTCCAAAATCACTGCAGATGCTGACTGCAGCCATGTAATTAAAAGACATTTGCTCTTTTAATTGGAAGAAAAAGTATGACCAACCTAGACAGCATATTCAAAAGCAGAGACATTCCTTTGCTGACAAAGGTCCATCTAGTCAAAGCTATGGTTTTTCCAGTAGTCATGTATGGACATGAGAGTTGGACCATATAGAAAGCTGAGTGCCAAAGAACTGGTGCTTTTGAACTGTGGTGTTGGAGAAGACTCTTGAGAGTCCCTTGGACTGCAAGGAGATCAAACCAGTCAATCCTAAAGGAAATTGGTCCTGAATATTCATTGGAAGGACTGATGTTCAAGCTGAAGGTACAATACTTTAGCCTCCTTATGTGAAGAAATGACACTTTGGAAAAGACCCTGATGATAGGAAAGATTGAAGGCAGGAGGAGAAGGAGATGACAGAAGGTAAGATGGCTGGTTGGCATCACCCACTCGATGGACATGTGGTTGAGCAAGCTACAGAAGTTGGTGATGGACAGGGAAACCTGGCGTGCTGCAGTCCATGGGGTTGCAAAGAGTCGGACATGACTGAGTGACTAAACTGACTGACTGATCCATGATGAACATAGGATGGAAAATTCCTCAACAGGGTGTCCTTGGTGGTCCAGTTGTTAAAAGTCTGCCTGCCAATGCATGGGACATGGATTCAATCCCTGGTTCAGGAAGACCCCACAGCTATGGAGTGGCTAAGCCAGTGGACCGCAACTTGTGAAGCCTGCATGCCTCGAGCCCACACTCTGCAACAGAAGAAGCCACCACAATGAGAAGCCCATGCATCGCAGTGAAGAGTAGCCCCCACCCACTGAAACTAGAGAAAGCCCGTGTGCAGCAATGAAGACCCAGTGCAGAGAAAAATAAATGATTAAAGTAAATAAATCTTTTTATAATAGCCAGGACATGGAAACAACCTAGATGTCCATCAGCAGATGAATGGATAAGAAAGCTGTGGTACATATACACAATGGAGTATTACTCAGCCATTAAAAAGAATTCATTTGAATCAGTTCTGATGAGATGGATGAAACTGGAGCCGATTATACAGAGTGAAGTAAGCCAGAAAGAAAAACACCAATACAGTATACTAACACATATATATGGAATTTAGGAAGATGGCAATGACGACCCTGTATGCAAGACAGGAAAAAAGACACAGATGTGTATAATGGACTTTTGGACTCAGAGGGAGAGGGAGAGGGTGGGATGATTTGGGAGAATGGCATTCTAACATGTATACTATCATGTAAGAATTGAATCGCCAGTCTCTGTCTGACGCAGGATACAGCATGCTTGGGGCTGGTGCATGGGGATGACCCAGAGAGATGTTATGGGGAGGGAGGTGGGAGGGGGGTTCATGTTTGGGAACGCATGTAAGAATTAAAGATTTTAAAATTTAAAGAATAAAAAACTAAAAAAAAAATAATAAAATTGCTGCAGATGTTGACTGCAGCCATGAGGAAAAAAAAAAAAACCTCAATAAAATACTATCAAACCAAATTCAAAAATATTTTGGGTGGAGTATACACCATGATTAAGTAAGATATTCAGGGATGCAAGGATGGTTTAATATCCACAAATCAATCCATGTGATTACCACACTAACAAAACGAAGGATAAAAATCATAAGATTATCTCAATAGAGTTGGGAAAAAACGTGGCAAAACAGCATCAATTACAAAAACTTTCAGTGAAGTGGGTATAGATAGAACCAACTTGAACATAACAAAGGACATATATGGCAAATCCTTACCTAACAACATAGCTGAACTATTTTGACTTTATATTATGTGCCATGGAAAGCCCCTAAAATGTTTTAAACAGGAAGTGGCATCATCAGACATCAAGAAGTATCATCATTACCGTATTTTTAAAAGAGCCTTCTGACTCCTCTGTACAGGATAGATAGGAGATATAAATGGAAACGGGGAGACTAGATAGGAGGCTATTCTGGTAATGCAGAGTGATGATGGCAGTTGCGTGGCTTCAGTGAAATGTAGTTTAAGAAGTAGGAGGGAATAGTGTGGACCTCCATGGTGGCTCAGCAGTAAAGAATCCAACTGCAACGCAGGAGACTCAGGAGACTTGGGTTCAGTTCTTGGGTCAGGAAGATCTCCTGGAGAAGGGCATGACAACCCACTCCAGTATTTTTGCCAGGAGAATTCCATGGACTAAGAAGCTTGGTGGGCTACAGTCCATAGGGTTACAAACAGCTGGACACAACTGAAGTGACTGAGCACACAGCCCACAAGGAGTAGGATCCCCAGAATTTATAGATCCATTTGATGTGAGGATGAGAGGAGAAGGAGATATTAAGAACTTGATTTTTCTTTCCGCTTATCTTGCCTCAGGAACTTCAACTGAAATTAGAAGATATTATTTAGAGGTCCTTGAGAGCTCTTAGTTGTAAAATTTTATAATTTTGTAATCTTAAGCTTGTATATTAATAGCTTTGTTATTTATGGTTATTATTATTTTAAACATACAATTTAGGGCCCGTTAAATATAATTATCAAACAGTTTAAAATTATGAATTTTAAGTGTAACAATATGTATCAAAGATGTTATTTAATTCTTTAATAAATGAAAGATATTTTAATTGACTCAACATTTAAGAAATATCTACCTGAAAATTTAAAAAGAAATATTAGAATAAAATTGCTAGATTAGATACTAAACTGGTTAATACCTTCCAACGTGATTAACTGTTGTGGTTACCTATTCCACCAGACAGAAACCATTCATAAAATTTTTGCTCCTACAGAGTTGTAATATATCCCGGTCATTCAAACATAAAGTTTAGTGCTACACTGAAGGACATCAAATCACCTCTTTTGCCTGTTTTCAAATTTCATATAGTTTTTCTTTTAGGCACACTATGGTGTCCATAGTGGAAGATAGTGCAGTGAATCCACCTGTCAGTGCAAGAGACGCAGAGGTGTGAATTCCATCCCTGGGTCCGAAAGTTCCCCTGGAGAAGGAAATGGCAACCTGCTCTAGTATTCTTGCCCGGAAAATCCCATGGACAGAGGAGCCAGGCAGGCTACAGTCCATGGGGTCTCAAGAGTCGAACACGACTGAGCACACACTCACAACGAGTGGAATAAATGAAATTGCTCATTTCAGCACAATATAGATTTATAATAATTCTAATATATTCTAATTTCTGTCATATTTGGATCTTAGTGAAAGTGAAAGTCACTCAGTCGTGTCTGATTCTTTGCAACCCCATGGACTGTAGAGTCCACGGAATTCTCTAGACAGAATACTGGAGTGGGTAGCCTTTCGCTTTTCTGGGGGCTCTTCCCAATTCAGGGATCAAACCCAGGTCTCCCGCATTGCAGGCAGATTCTTTACCAGCTGAGCCACAAGGGAAGCCTGAGAATACTGGAGTGGGATCTTAGTGAGGGATAAACAAATCATTAACATAAAAATAATACCAGATGGAAAGCAAGTTTTATATAGAATAATGTTAAAATACTTTCCTCAGATTTAAGTGCAAGTTTTCCATTCCTGGTTAGCCAGTAAAATTTTGTGTTAAATTCAGAAGTCTAATTGTAAATATATAAAATCGAATTTGTAGTAGGAAATAAAACACTTCTTAAAACTGAGAGCAAAACTAATAATGACCTACTGCAGCCAAAAATAAGATTTAAGGATATTTTCCTTAGTTGATTCACATGACCTTGGTTTGCCTAGTTGGCAGCTTCATAATTTGAACATGTCCTGCTATGAACTGAAAAGCTGATCAGAATTTTACAGGTTATCAGGATAGCAGTTTATAGCACCAGGTATAGTTACATGTAAACCTCTCATTCTTGTCATCTCATCTCATTCTTGTCACACTTAAGGACTGATTTTCTCTTCAATGACTAATTATGAAGCCTATATAATTAAATGCTTTAATATTCCATATTTATTTTAAACTTTTGTATTTTCTCAAAGCATACCTTTGTGGGCAGTCACTTGTATCATTATTCATCTGACTTGCTGGTGGGAAGTCTGAGCCATGAGAAGCAAGCATCAAGCCAGGGTTTCCTCACTAAACAATTCAAAGAAGCTTAGAATGTTTATTCCCGGGGAGCTGAAGGAATCAAGCCATGAGTCAAATTCTAGTGGTGGCCTAGAATTTGAGTTCCTAAAGATATATTTGGAGGTCAAAAATTAAAATTCTGAGAAGAAGAATTTTATAGAGGTATTCTAAGAATCTGATTTTTTAATAGGTGTTGCTCATGACTAATGAGGTGTTCTGTTGTGAACTTGGATAAGGTAAGTCCCCAAGGTGGGAAGGAGGCCATATCACTCTAGTATCAGACTTGGGAAATGGAAGTGGAATTACTCCCAGGGCTAGAATTTGTCTGTCATTTACTGCTGAGTAAGCTCAATGGCCCAATTCTCTTTCTCTTCCTGGTAAAACAAATACAAAAGGCAGAAGAAAATTAACTATTTCTTGCTAAATTTCGACAGTTCCGGATGTAATCCAAGTGTTCAAATAATTTCATTGGCTTGTGGCATACATATTGGTTGTCCTCAAAAGTTAGTTAGGTTATAGTCAAAAGGCTCCCTCATTTTCTACCAGCCATACAGGAAAAACAAAATGGTACCTTCTCATAAGTACTCAGAAGACGTGGGAACTTGGAGCAATTCTCTCCTGGGGTGAAGGCATTCATGTTGGTTTATACCTATCTCAAAGCTAAAAAGTAGAGTTTTCAATCAAAAGCATTTGCCATTATCTAAGGCATTCAAAGTTTCATTACGACACACCTAGGGGGCTTTAATGTCCATGTGTATGGTCCTCGGTCTTTGTCTCATCAATTAAAATACCAAAAGTATTATTAATAAATAAAATCATTCAAAGCAACTTGCTTCAATGTCTTAGTTTTTTTGTTTGTTTGTTTGTTTGTTTTTTAAGAATACAGTTAGAATTCTATGTTGTATCTAAGGGGAAAACTCCAAAGGCAACTTCACTCTCTTTAGCAATATTCATAACTAGAAAGAATCTAGTGTAGATATCTAAATATGTCAACACTAAGGTATGCGCCGGAGAAGGCAATGGCAGTCCACTCCAGTACTCTTGCCTGGAAGTCCCATGGACGGAGAAGCCTGGTAGGCTACAGGCCATGGGGTCACAAAGAGTCAGACACGACTGAGCGACTTCACTTTCACAATACATATGCCTATATTTTATAATTAAATATTTTAAATGGCAGAAAAAATAGAAATTTTATGTTCCCTATAATCAATATTCTTTACATGATATTTGAACCTCACTTTCATTGAAACAGTTTTGCTTCATGAAGTAATATACCACCAGGAATTTTCTAATGTTAGATCAACTTAATGAGCTAAAAATTATCATTAAAATGAACAATGTATTAATTCACCTTATTTAAGATTTTTGTGCGCTTTTCTTCTACCCTTGAAAATTTCCCCATGAGTTCAGACACTTTTGATGAGCACCTTTCACAGCTTAATCATATAGAGTAACCCAAAGCTAACAAAATAGTAAAGGACGTCGAGGCTTCAGTTCACCAACTTCTCTAAAGTGCAGTTCACTGACTGCCTCCTGTGTGAGTCTACCTGGTTAATTTCTTTCTCAGTCCCTACGAAAGAGTCATCCTGCACATGAAACAACCTTAGTCATGCCCACATTCCCCTTTAATCAGCCTCGATTTAGATCAGTGGGAGAAAAGTGAGGCTTTGGAAACAAAGGTTGTGCATGTTCAGTTTTAAGGTTCATCATCTTTATCTACCTTCTAACAAAAGTAGGTCTTCATGTCCACTCTGCCTAGCTCAGCAAAGGAAAAAATGCAAACTCGCTTGTAGTAAAAATTTTTTGGTGTATCTAACATTAAAACATTTTTTACTTTTAACCTTTGAATAAACCTTTGAATTAAATCCTTCTAAAAGGACTTGTTCCATTGCCTTCGTGTATCCCTGTGGTTCACTGCAATGTCCTGGAGGCTGTAATATGCAAATAAAGATGTCTTGAATCAAATTTGGTTCAGCAAATTGCCCACGACAGCTGTGAGGCTTTGGTCAATTAGTAGCTAAAAGGATATAGGATGGAGAAGAGCAGTCACTTTAGGAGAATTCAGTGGAATAAGAGCACTTGTATTGCAGAGTTATTTCTTCCTAGGACTTGAGACCAGCATTTAATACATAATGAAATGAGGCTCTTAGAAATGCCCTTGAAGCCTGCCATCCTCTCCTGCATGAGTGCTAAGTCGCTTCACTTGTGTCTGATTGCAGCCCGCCAGGCTCCACTATCCACGGGTTTCTCCAGGCAAGAATACTGGAGTGGGTTGCCACGCCCTCCTCCAGGGTCATCCTCTCTGACCAGGACACTATTAGTGACAATAGGACTACTTTTTGCCACATGCGTCATTGTCATATGCGGATGTACTGCTTTCAGGAATAATAATGGGTGGTAATTAAAGTGATTGTTGGCTCATAACCTGGGGAGCTTTCTGAGAGTAATCTGAAACCGGCTGCGGAGGGCAGGGAGAGACCAAAGAAAGAGGCAGCCCTTCCAGATTGCTAGACAGCAGTTTTAATGAGCAAGGAAATTTCCATCAGAGGCTTGTCTTTGGTGGCTAACAAGATGAGGAGTGCACCCAGTGGCCAAATTTTAAGAGTTTCTAAAGAGGCCTTAGATGGGCTTGGTCACGTGTAGTATACAGATGATCTCAGCAACAGCTTCCTCTCTCAAGGCCACATCCTGGGAACAGCTCCCACGGAGGGAACAGCAGGCAGAGCATGCATTCCAAGGACAGGGGCAGGAGTGAACAGCCTCCAATTGTGTGGGTCAGCTGTCGGTCACGTTCTCTTGATTACTCTTCAAATAGTGAAATGACAGTCCCTAAAGTGCTTTTGAAAAGGATGCTTCTCGTGAAAAAGAATGGAAGGAAAAATGGACTTCAGTTCAGTTGCTCAGTTGTGTCCGACTCTTTGCGACCCCATGAACCGCAGCATGCTAGGCCTCCCTGTCCATCACCAACTCCCAGAGTCCACCCAAACCCATGTCCATCGAGTCAGTGATGCCATCCTAGTATCTCATCCTCTGTCATCCCCTTCTCCTCCTGCCCTCAATCTTTCCAAGCATCAGGCTCTTTTCAAAAGACTCAGCTCTTCGCATGAGGTGGCCAAAGTATTGGAGTTTCAGCTTCAACATCAGTCCTTCCAATGAATACCCAGGACTGATATCCTTTAGAATGGACTGGTTGGATCTCCTTGCAGTCCAAGGGACTCTCAAGAGTCTTCTCCAACACCACAGTTCAAAAGCATCAATTCTTCAGCGCTCAGGTTTCTTTATAGTCCAATTTTCATAACCATACCTGACACTGGAAAAACCAAAGCTTTGACTAGACAGACCTTTGTTGGCAATGTCTCTGCTTTTTAATATCTAGGTTGGTCATAACTTTTCTTCTAAGGAGTAAGCGTTTTTTAATTCCATGGCTAGATTCACCATCTGCAGTGATTTGGGAGCCCAGAAAAATTAAGTCAGCCACTGTTTCCACTATTTCCCCATCTATTTGCCATGAAGTGATGGGATTGGATGCCATGATCTTCGTTTTTTGAATGTTGAGCTTTAAGCCAACTTTTTCACTCTCCTCTTTCACTTTCATCGAGAGGCTCTTTAGTTCTTCTTCGCTTTCTGCCATAAGGGTGGTGTCATCTGCATATCTGAGGTTATTAATATTTCTCCCAGCAAACTTGATTCCAGCTTGTGCTTCTTCCAGTCCAGCGTTTCTCATGATGTACTCTGCATATAAGTTAAATAAACATGGTGATAATATACAGCCTTGACGTACTCCTTTCTGTATTTGGAACCAGTCTGTTGTTCCACGTCCAGTTCTAACTGTTGCTTCCTGACTTGCATACAGGTTTCTCAAGAGGCAGATCAGGTGGTCTGGTATTACCATCTCTTTCAGAATTTTCCACAGTTTATTGTGATCCACTCAGTCAAAGGCTTTGGCATAACCAATAAAGCAGAAATAGATGTTTTTCTGGAACTCTCTTGCTTTTTTGATGATCCAGTGGATGTTGGCAACTTGATCTCTGGTTCCTCTGCCTGTTCTAAAACCAGCTTGAACATCTGGAAGTTCATGGTTCACATATTGCTGAAGCTTGGCTTGGAGAATTTTGAGCATTACTTTACTAGCATGTGAGATGAGTGCAATTGTGTGGTAGTTTGAGCATTCTTTGGCATTGCCTTTCTTTGAGATTGGAATGAAAACTGACCTTTTCCAGTCCTGTGGCCACTGCTGAGTTTTCCAGATTTGCTGGCATATTGAGTGCAGCACTTTCACAGCATCATCTTTCAGGATTTGAAATAGCTCCACTGGAATTCCATCACCTCCGCTAGCTTTGTTTGTAGTGATGCTTCCTAAGGCCCACTTAACATCACACTCCAGGATGTCTGGCTCTAGATGAGTGATCACACCATTGTGATTATCTGGGTCATGAAGATCTTTTTTGTACATTTCTTCTGTGTATTCTTTCCACCTCTTCTTAATATCTTCTGCTTCTTTTAGGTCCCTACCATTCCTGTCCTTTATTGAGCCCATCTTTGCATGAAATGTTCCCTTTGTATCTCAGATTTTCTTGAAGAGATCTCTAGTCTTACCCATTCTGTTGCTTTCCTCTATTTCTTTGCATTGATTGCTGAGGAAGGCTTTCTTATCTCTCCTTGCTATTTTTTGGAACTCTGCATTCAAATGGGTATATCTTTCCTTTTCTCCTTTGCTTTTAGCTCCCCGTCTTTTCACAGCTATTCATAAGGCCTCCTCAGACAGCCATTTTGCTTTTTTGCATTTCTTTTTCTTGGGGATGGTCTTGATTCCTATCTCCTGAACAATGTCATGAACATCCGTCCATAGTTCATCAGGCACTCTATCTATCAGATCTATTCCCTTAAATCTATTTCTCTACACTTCCACTGTATAGTCATAAGGGATTTGATTTAGGTCATACCTGAATGCTCTAGTGGTTTTCCCCACTTTCTTCAATTTCAGTCTCAATTTGGCAATAAGGAGTTCATGATCTGAGCCACAGTCAGCTCCTGGTCTTGTTTTTGCTGACTGTATAGAGCTTCTCCATCTTTGGCTGCACAGAATATAATCAATCTGATTTTGGTGTTGACTATCTGGTGATGTCCATGTGTAGAGTCTTCTCTTGTGTTGTTGGAAGAGGGTGTTTTCTATGACCAGTGTGTTCTCTTGGCAGAACTCTATTAGCCTTTGTCCTGCTTCATTCTGTACTCCAAGGCCAAATTTGCCTGTCACTCCAGGTGTTTCTTGACTTCCTACTTTTGCATTCCAGTCCCATCTAATGAAAAGGACATCTTTTTTGGGTGTTAGTTCTAAAAGGACTTGTAGGTCTTCATAGAACTGTTCAACCTCAGCTTCTTCAGTGTTACTAATCAGGGCACAGACTTGGATTACCAAGATATTGAATGTTTTGTTTTGGAGGTAAACAGAGATCATTCTGTCATTTTTGACATTGCATCCAAGTACTGTATTTTGGACTCTTTTTGTTGACTATGACAGCTACTCCATTTCTTCTAAAGGATTCCTGGCCACAGTAGTAGATAAAATGGTCATCTGAGTGAAATTCACCCATTCCAGTCCATTTTAGTTCGCTGATTCCTAGAATGTCGATGTTCACTCTTGTCATCTCCTGTTTGACCACTTCCAATTTGCCCTGGTTCATGGACCTGACATTCCAGGTTCCTATGTAATATTGCTCTTTACAGCATCTGCCTTTTAGGGTCAATGACCTCTAGGTTACAGAAGAAACCTCCAAAATTAAGAACTATTGCCATTCCACTAAGATGACTTTACCCTATTCTGGACACCCACAGCATTCTTGGTGAGTTAAAACTTTCCCCCATTACCCAAGAAAGAAAGGGGAAGTGACACCAAGGAAAACAGAGGGAATGTTATCTTGAGTTCTCATTAGCCACTGGTCAGCTTTGTAAGCAAAGCTAAACCAGGAAACAGGAGCTATTTGCACAGTCTCTTCTTTCTCCTCACACCGCCTTCCACTGACTAACAATTCTGAAGGTCACTCTGCAAGCCCATTGACTGGGCATTCTTGACAAAAGGCCTGTTAGAATTCATTCTGCTGCTATCATGTGATATTTCCTATCACTGCATGTTTGTTCTCCCATCTCTATCATCTGAACTTTATAAGCAACAGATAAGACCTGCATAAGACACTTTAGAGAAGTCTAGCAGAATAGAATTGTGTAGACAAAGATTTTGAAGGATACCATCCCAACTACAGACAGGTACACTTTCTTCAGATATTCCCCACGGACCCAGAGCGATGGAAAGCTGTCCGTAACACGAGTACAACTGATAAGCTTACTTTTAAATTTCAATTATTTTTAGACTTCTCAAGCACTCCAAGGTTGTCATGGAGCTGCATACAGTATTCTCAAAGCACCTCTTTCTGTCAGTATGCAGTGACTCTGCACTTCATCTATCATCTAGAGAAGTCTCTCTTGGGGTCAGTTTTGCATGGTGCTTTTCATAATCTATAGAAGAATCTGTAAAAGTTTGAGGTCATTTTTTAACATGAAGTACGTCCTTCAAATGTCTTTTCCAGTGTACTGTTGGTTATGAAAACACTCATAATGTGTCCATTTTCAAGCCAATATGAATATTACCTCTCTGGCAGCTATTGAGTAAAGTCTCTTACGAATTGTATCTATCCTATGCAGCTATTTATCAACTTCCAATTATAATTTAATAAATGATGGAGTGATCAGAATACTTAGCACTTCACAATGAATATAGCCCAATTGACATTTACCAATTAGGAACCCTTCAGCTCTACAATAGATTTATTTCTTGGGGAAATTTCCAACATGGAATTTAAACTTCCATGTCCTACTCATTACAAAAGCATTACTTCAGACTGCTAAAGCTCTTTCAGGAGTTCATAATGAATTTATTGTACGGTTGTACTGCCAAATGCAGAGAGCTAACTGATAGACCCAAATAGTGCCTTGATCAGTACCTAATTTATAGCTTTCCAAAAGGACAGTCTGTGCATAGGGGAAATATGCTGAGGCTTCTGAAACACACAGGAGCCACTCAATTACTTGGTTACCTCTTCTACAAGGGAACACACTTTGTGACTTTCAAGATTACACACACTCTTTTTTTGTGATTTCTCTTCCTTCACCTGCACCTGCACGTCTGTTGTGCTTGGATGCCGAGCAGACTGCTCTGACTCACATCATCAAGTACTCTGTGAGATCTGGAGTTCTCTTGTTTGCTTTCCTACTCAGTTTTGTCTGGCCTTAGTGACCTGGTTGTCGGGTAGCACTGCATTTATGGACTTTCATAATAGTCGGTATGACTGAAAGGATAACCCACCGAGGACTTAATGCTTTGCTGTGGTTCAGTCGCTAAGTTGTGTCCAACTCTTTCTGAATCCCATGGGCTGCAGCGCACCAGGCTTCCCTGCCGTTCATTGTCTCTTGGATTTTGCTCAAACTCATATCCATTGAGTCAGTGATGCGATCTAACCATCTTATCCTCTGTCTCCCACTTCTCCTCCTTCCCTCAGTCTAGGCTTGACTCTTACAGACTTCTTAAGGACTTGGACATTCTCTGATCATTGCTCATTATTCTCAAAGTTATCCAGTGAGGGGTATGACAGTGTCTGTAAGAACACTAACTTTCAAATCTATTTGGAAAATGATATTCATCTATCACACATTTGGTGGCTACTTCTTATATTTAAACAACTATGTGTTAGGTGTTAGGGGTCTTACCATACTGTTGAAGATAGTTAAAGGAGTATGATTCTTAGTTTACAAACTTGAGTGAGCAAAATTTTTTAAAGTTGTATTTCTTAATTTCTTATAAAGCTGGAAGAGAATTCAGCTTCAGTCATTACCATGTCCCCCTGGGCAAAGGTGTGGAAAGGTTCTAGAGTTTTATGTATACTCTAGAGTTTTATGTAAACATATGTATATGTTTTATTTCATAGCTTATCATAAGGGTCTATGGATCACTGTTGCTTATTTTTCTATACTGGTCACTGAAAAGACACCAAAGGTTATAACCTAAATTGACCAACAGGACTGGCCATTCTGATCTTGTGATGTCACTCTTGGCAAGGATACTTTAGGGAAGTGTTAGTCCCTCAAAACTGGCCTCTCAGTGTCCTGTGGGGCTATTCCTTCCAAGGGCTTGGTCAGGGAGCAAAGTGCAGCTCCCTTGGACCTCCATTCCTTCCCCAGTCAAAACGATCACTTTCTTTACTGTCCACTCCTCCAGGGTAGTGGTCACTGGCTCAGGCTTTGGGAAAATGAGCCATAAAAGGAAGCATCAAGCAGACAGTTTGTGCTTTTTGCCTTATAACATCAATCTCAATCCCAGAAGGGGGAAGAGAGATGCCAGAATCCCCAGACAATGTTCCGATTTTTGTGCTGATATTCACCTTTTATTGCCCCAATTTAAATCAATGGAACAAAATGTAACAGTTTCTATGACAGAGGTTGTGCATGTCCCCATAGCCCTTGACATAATCTCTATGTCCAGGCAAATTTCTCACACTCAGCTGGTCTAAGCATGAGTCACTTCTGTGGCAAAGAAGATACAACTAACCTGACTGATTATCAATCAAAGTTCACTTCTGGAATTTAGAGGTCAGCCTTCCAAACTGAATAGCTACTACATAGCAGAGAAGGCAATGGCACCCCACTCCAGTACTCTTGCCTGGAAAATCCCATGGACGGAGGAGCCTGGTGGGCTGCAGTCCGTAGGGTCTCGAAAAGTCAGACACGACTGAGCGACTTCACTTGCACTTTGCACTTTCATGCACTGGAGAATGAAATGGCAACCCACTCCAGTGTTCTTGTCTGAAGAATCCCAGGGATGGGGGAGCCTGGTGGGCTGCCATCTATGGGGCTGCACAGAGTTGGACACAACTGAAGCAACTTAGCAGCAGCAGCAGCAGCAGCAGAGGAGAGTTTAGGTAGAAAGTTTTAATGTGTCCATTACCTGGTATAACAGACTATCATTTTCATCCCCAAACCTCACATTATTTTCCGGTACTGAAAATACCAGAAAATGTTGCTGTTTAGTCACTAAGCCGTATCCAACTCTTTTGCAACTCCATGGACTGCAGCCCACCAGGTTCATCTGACCATGGGATTTCCCAGGCAAGAATACTGAAGTAAATTGCCATTTCCTTCTCCAGGGGATCTTTCCAACCCAGGAATCAAATCTGCATCTCCTGCTTGGCATGTGGATTCTTTACCGCTAAAGCAACCCAGTTTCTCTGGTGGCTCAGTTGGTAAAGAATCCACCTGCCATGCAGGAGACCTGAGTTCGATCCCTGGGTTGGGAAGATTCCCTGCGGAAAAAGAATGGCAGCTCACTCCAGTATTCTTGCCTGGGCAGAAGAGCCTGGAGGGCTGCCGTCTATGGGGTCACAAAGAGTCAGACACAACTGTGCGACTAAGCACAGCATGAGCCACCTGGGAAGCTCCCTCCGTGTATAGAAAACTTAAACACCAGTTTCAACTTTGGTGGCCATCCTCAGGAGCTAAATGAAGTGCAGGAGTCAGTAAATAAGGAAACCAAAGATTCACTTACTAACCACTCTGTTGCTGAGCAAGCATGTTTCTTTTATTTGCCATTCTCTGGGAACCCAGTATGTAACAAGTTCTGTGCTGGGCACAAAAAATACAAAGATAAAATAAACAGTCCCTGCCCTCAGTGAACCCAAACTTGCATCTTTCCCACTGATGGTCTTATATTTAGCATGTGTATTGAAGTTGAAAATATTTCCTACACATTTCTGTGTGTATCTTGCAACTGAAGCAAAGAAAAATCTTTAAAGAACAGTAAACTTAAGATTGCAGTTTCCCTGATGGCTCAGTGGTAAAGAATCCTCCTGCCAAAGCAGGAGACACGGCTTTGATCCCTGGATAGGGAAAATCTCTCGGAAAAGGAAGGCCCATCCACTCTAGTATGGTTAGTCATTCAATTGTGTCTCACTCTCTTTATGACCTTGTGGACTGTAGCCCACCAGGCTCCTCTGTCCATGGGATTCTCCAGGCACGGATACTGGAGTGGGTTACCATGCCCTTCTGCAGGGATCTTCCCGACCCAGGGGTTGAACTGCATTGCAGGCAGGTTCTTTCTTGACTGGCAAATTCTATGGACAGAGAAGTCTGGCAGGCTACCGTCCATGCGGTCTCAAAGAGTTGGACGTGACTTAGCAGCTAAACAGCAACAAGACTTAAAAGGTAGGAAGGCACGTAAAACATTGCATGAACATCCATGATGTAACTTCTGACAAATGGAATCCCTTTATTCTCAACTCTTAAAACCCTAATACAATTACAAAAGCTCTGGCCGCGTCTTGAAAAATTGAAATAGTCCTTCCTCAGTCCCCATCGTTGAGTCTTCCTAGGTATTTGCTTCTTTGGGCCACACAGACTTCCTTCAATTCTTTTTCTTCTGTTGCCTTGCCTTCCCACTCTCTCCAGTGTTTCAATTTGCCCTTTGTCCCAATTCTTGCTGTTCTATCCTCTTTGGTGACATCGTCTCCCTTCATCCCCAACTTCCCCGGTTGGGTCTCTTATGCTGGCTTTGCACCAAGTTTTATCTGAGTGCACCTGAGCGTCCCTCTATAAGGGCCCAGCCTTAAGCTCATCTAATTGTAGGTCTTCAGCCATCCCGTTTTCGGATGACTCCTAAATGAGTATCATATCCTCTGTCTTTTGCCTGTATTCCAGTTCCCTGCTTTTTGAGTGCTGATTGGACATCTCCTGTGACAAGTCTTAGCATTAACAGGAGAACACCATAGCTGAAAAGCTGGTGCTGCCTCTTACCACTTGATAACTTTGAAGAACCTGAGCCACCTTCTAGGTCTCTGTATCCCTCCATTGTAGAATGAGGAGGTTGGACCAGATGATCTCAAAAGTCTTGTGGCGTTCTGAAGATTTCATGCTAATTTATTTCCATATCTGAATTGATCTCCTTCTGTCTCCTCAAAGCACTATTCTTATCCCACGTTCCAGTTTCCATTTCACTTTACATCGGACTTTTTTCTATCTTTGATAGCATCTTTCACCAACTTCTCTCTTCAGACCTTGTCTGCGTGTTTTATTCTGGGTGCTACTTTCCTCTGCCACTTCAGCTACGCCCTCGTTTAGCCTCCTTTCTCCTCCTAATCCAAACTTTATGTATGCCTTTTCTGAAACAGTGTTTTTATCATGCTATTCCCTGGGTAAAATTTCACAATGCTTTTATTGTCAATGTCAACTTTCATCAAATCAGACTTAATAGGTAAAGAGAGTGTGTGCTTACCCCTTACAAGAGATACAGAAGCCTGGTTCAAGGAGCTCTCTGCAAGTGCAAGATTTCTCTCTGAATGTTTTGTTTTGAAGTGGACTTTTCAGTTTGCTTCATAATATATCCATATAAAAGTCACGATGTTTGGGAATTGAGTAGAGGGTGGGAAGTGGGGGTTTGTGCTGAAGTGGTTAACTGTTTGGACCCCCAAACCTGCATTTGAATCCCACTCCACTCCTTACCAGTTGAGTGACCTTGGAAAGATAAGAATCTCTGCTCCTTGATTATCTCCATCTACCAAATAGGAATAATAACAGTACATATAATATGATATTGTTATGAGAATTAACTAGTGAATATAAAGTGCTCAGCATAACTCCTGGCCCGAAGTGAGGGGACTTAGTTACAATTTGTGCTCCATACTCAACCACTTGGGGTTAAATATTGGTTCCAGCTGTTGCTAGCTATGAGACCTTGGGCAAGTTGCTTAACCTTCCTGAGTTCCCTTGTGAGGAGGTAATGATAATTACTTACTTCATGAGGTTGCCATGAAGGATAGATAAACTAATCTAGGGTGGATTTATCATGAAACCACGCCTCTCATTTCCAAATGTTCCTTGTAAGATTCCAAAAGCTTGGCAGGGGAGTAAGGGAGGTGACTAGAAATCTGCTCATATGGGTATACGTTTTTACAACATTTACCAAATAAGACATTTTATAGTTTATTCAGATGGATGATTCTTTTCACTCCAGCTTCCTCCATCACAGTTTCTGGTTGGGTGAGGCTGGAGTGGCCCAAGGCATTTTGGGGGACTTGCATAGCTATTGCTAGTTGTCCCCAGTGTAGAAATTATATATATATATATAAAATTATATATCAAATTATATATAATTCAGGAATATAGCTGTCCCCACTTGTGCCATGACAGAACCCTGCAGGGTCAGAGGTCATAGTATGAGCATGTTCTATAGTGCCTGTTTCTGAAGTATGTGGATAATGGTGGATAAACCAGGTTTGAATGCCTAGCACCAGAAGCCAATCTGTGGAAATTTCTCTCCTGTCAGGAATATACTCCATAATGTATAGTATATAATTATAGAGATATTAAACTTTCATTTTTATTTTTGATGCCTTATTCAATAAAGATCTAATATACCATTTTAATTGGAAGTTGTAAAGACATTTTGGAGTATTTCAATAAAGTAAGTGAAAAATTACAAACTTCTGATTTGGTAATGTCTTTTATTATCTTTAAATTTACCTATTAAAGAACTAAATGAATATTCAGATAAAAATTAATGAAATATGGCAAAACAAAATATGATTCAACAATAGTGTTGCGTGTCGTGGTCTGTGTGTAGTGTTGGAAAACAATTTCCAGACTTGAGGCAGAATGAGAGGAGAATAGAATTTATTAGAGCAGAAGACGGAACAGTGGGCCGGCTCCAGGGAGAGCTGTTGCCTTTCGTGTGCTAGTAGCTAATTTTTATGCCTCAAGACAGAAAATTCCTGCTGTAAGAGTGGGCATAAGATGGTCAGATAGGATGCTAAAGGCGGTGTGGGTGGGGAGGGTAATAAGATGGGTATTTAGTCTAATATGCTGGGAGACAGTGAAGGACAGGGAAGGCTGGCATGCTGCAGTTCATGGGGTCGCAAAAAATGCTACACAACTTAGTGACTTAACAATACCCTAACAACATTTTCTCAAACATGGGGTCAGAGAACTGATCAGTTTAGATCCGGAAGTTCATGGTAACTGTCGCTATAGGGCTCTGTCAGTTCTGGAGATTTTTGTCCTATAACCTTGGTATAGGGCTCTACCCCTGTGACCTTGCTATAGAGTTCCACATTAAGTTGAGTGGTGAAATCTAAATTATTTTTATGTTGAGAAGTAAATTGTAATAAAAGTTGCTATTAATTAAAAGGAAAATATAAGTTTGAATATAATAAAAAATAGATCCTTGGATTGCTTAATAATCAAATTCATGTAGAGAAGTGAATTATATACAATACACACACTGAAAGTGATGTGTGGGTCCAGTTGTGGATGTGACTAGGGATGAAAGTAAAGTCTGATGCTGTGAAGAACAATACTGCATAGGAACCTGGGATGTTAGATCCATGATTCAAGTAAATTGGAAGCGGTCAAACAGGAGATGCAAGAATGAACATCAACATTTTAGGAATCAGTGAACTAAAATGGACCATAATGGGTGAATTCAATTCAGGCAACCACTATATCTACTACTGTGGGCAAGAATCTCTTTGAAGAAATGAAATACCCCTCGTAGTCAACAAGATTCTGAAATGCAGTATTTGGGTGCAACCTCAAAAGTGACAGAATGATCTCTGTTCATTTCCAAGTCAACCATTCAATACAAGAGTAATCCAAGGCTATGCCCCAACCCCTAATGCAGAAAATACTGAAGTTGAATGGTCCTATGAGGAACTATAAGACCTTCTAGAACTAGCACCAAAAAAAGATCCCCTTTTCCTCATAGGGGACTGGAATGCAAAAGTAGGAAGTCAAGAGATACCTGGAGTAACAGGCAAGTT
Organism: Capra hircus; assembly: GCF_001704415.2. Classification (NCBI taxonomy): domain Eukaryota; kingdom Metazoa; phylum Chordata; class Mammalia; order Artiodactyla; family Bovidae; genus Capra; species Capra hircus. Next base: position 4,799,630 of record NC_030813.1, read on the forward strand.
TGGCCTTGGAATACAAAATGAAGCAGGGCAAAGTCTAACAGAGTTTTACCAGGAGAACACACCAGTCATAGCAAACACTCTTTTCCAGCAGCACAAGAGATGACTCTATACATGGACATCACCAGATAGTCAATACCGAAATCAGATGGATTATATTCCTTGCAGCTGAAGATGGAGAAACTCTATACAGTCAGCAAAAACAAGACTGCAAGCTGACTGTGGCCAAATTCAGATTTAAACTGAAGAAAGTAGGGAAAACCACTAGACCATGCAGGTATGACCTAAATCAAATCCCTTATGATTCTACAGTGGAAATGACAAATCGATTCAAGAGATTAGATCTGATAGAGTGCCTGAAGAGCTATGAATGGCAGTTCTTAACATTGATGGGAGCTGGTGATCAAAACCATCCCCAAGAAAAAATGCAAAAAGATTGTCTGAGGTGGCCTTACAAATAGCTGAGAAAAGAAGGCAAGCAAAAGGCAAAGGAGAAAAGGAAAGATATATTCATCTGAATGCAGAGTTCCAAAGAATAGCAAGGAGAAATAAAGCCATCCTACATGATCAATACAAAGAAATAGAGGAAAACAACAGAATGGGAAGGACTAGCGATCTCTTCAAGAAAATTAGAGATACCAAGGGAAGATTTCATGCAAAGATGGTCTCAATAAAGGACAGAAACAGTATGGACCTAACAGAAACAGAAGATATTAAGAAGAGGTGGCAAGAATACACAGAAGAACTATACAAAAAAGATCTTCACAACCCAGATAACCACTATGAAGTGATCACTCACCTAGAGCCAGATATCCTGGAGTGTGATGTTAAGTGGGCCTTAGGAAGCATCACTATGAATAAAGCTAGTGGAGGTGATGGCGTTCCAGTTGAGCTATTTCAAATCCTTAAAAATGATGCTGTGAAAGTGCTGCACTCAATATGCCAGCAAATGTGGGCAACTCAGCAGTGGCCACAGGACTGGAAAAGGTCAGTTTTCATTCCAATCTCAAAGAAAAGGAATGCCAAAAATGTTCAGACTACCCCACATTTGCACTCATTCCATATGCTAGCAAAGTAATGCTCCATATTCTCTAAGCCAGGCTTCAACATTATGTGAATGGAGCACTTCCAGATGTTCAAGCTGGATTTAGAAAAGGCAGAGGAACCAGAAATCAAATTCCCAACATCTGTTGGATTAGAGAAAAAGCAAGGGAATTCCAGAAACAACATCTACTTCTGCTTCATTGACAAAGCTAAAGCCTTTGACTGTGGGGATCACAATAAACTGTGGAAAATTCTTCATGGGATTGGGAATACCAGACCACCTGACCCACCTCCTGAGAAACCTGTATGCAGGTCAAGAAGCAACAGTTAAAACCGGACACAGTACAAAGGATTGGTTCCAAATTGGTAAAAGAGTACATCAAGGCTGTATATTGTCACCCTGCTTATTTAACTTCTATGCAGAGTACATCATGCAAAATGCCTGGCTGGATGATACTATAAGCCGGAATCAGGATTGTTGGGAGAAATATCAATAACCTCAGATATGCAGATGACACCACACTTACTGTAGAAAGCGAAGAGGAACAAAGAGCTTTTTGATGAAAGGGAAAGAGGAGAGTGGAAAATCTGGTGGAAAACTCAACATTCAGAAAACTAAGATCATAGCATCTGGTCCCACACTTCACAGCAAATAGATGGGGAAACAATGGAAACAGTGAGAGACTTTATTTTTTGGGGCCCCACAATCACTGCAGATGGTGACTGAGGCCATGAAATTAAAAGATGTTTGCTCCTTGAAAGAAAAGCTATGACCAACCTAAACAGCATATTCAAAAGCAGAGACATCACTTTGCCAGCAAAAGTCCATACAGTCACCACTATGGTTTTTCCTGTAGTCATGTATGGATGTGAGATTTGGACCATAAAGAAGGCTGAGCTTGGAAGAATTGCTGCTTTTGAACTGTGGTGTTGGAGAAGACTCTTGAGAGTCCCTTGGACAGCAAGGAGACCAAACCAGTCAATTGTAAAGGAAATCGACCCTGAATATTCACTGGAAGGATTAATGCTGAAGCTGAAGCTTCAATACTTTAGTCACCTGATGCAAAAAACTGACTCAGAAAAGACTCCGATGCTGGGAAAGACTGACAGCAGGAGGAGAAAGGGACGACAGAGGGTGAGATGGTTGGATGGCCTCACTGACTTGAAGGACTCAAGTTTGAGCAAGCTCCGGGAGTTGGTGATGGACAGGGAAGCCTGGAGTGCAGCATTCCCCGGGGTCTCAAGGAGTCACACATGACTGAGCGAATGAACTGAACTGATTCACACTGGAAAAAGAGTTAAGTTACATATCTTGATTAAATATTAAATACTGACAGTAATATATATAAAATATACATATACATACATATATATATTATATATATATATATATATATAAAACACTCATAGTCACCATAACAACCAAAGTGAAAGTGAAGTTGCTCAGTCGTGTCCGACTCTTTGCGACCCTGTGGACTGTAGCCAACCAGACTTCTAAGTCCATGGGATTCTCCAGGCAAGAATACTGGAGTGGGTTACCATTTCCTTCTCCAAATACACCAATTAAAAGCTTGCTAATCATCAAGTTAATTAATGAGATCACTCTGTGCACACACCTCCATACACATAGGACATGCTCACATACACACAAACAACTTTAAGTCCCCCAACATCCTACAGTTTATAGTTTTTTAAAAGCAGGAATCTTTAGCAAACAAAAAGTCCAGAATATTTATATGATTTTATTAATAATAATTTGTGAAGCTGAAAACTAGCTTTTCCAAACTGTTTGTACTTAGAGCCAACTTCAAGTAATCATGCTAGAGAAAAGTTTAAATTATCTTTCTCTTCTCTCTGTGGAAAACATCACTAATTCTTTGCTATAAGAAACAGCAATCAAAAAGAGTGCACCAAAACTGAGGCAACAAAATCACAGAAGTGTGTCTGGCATATTGTCTTTTTTACCTAGATTCTAGACTGTTTTTGGTTTCATTGAAAAATTTTGATTTGAAGTATAATTTTTATGACTGTACAATGCGCTTATCTGTACTTTCAGCTATTCAAAGCTTGTGTGTGTGTGTGTGTGTGTGTGAAGTCGCTCAGTCGTGTCTGACTCCTTGCAACCCCATGGACAGTAGCCCTCCAGGCTCCTCCGTCCATGGGATTCTCCAGGCAAGAATACTGGAGTGGGTTGCCATTTCCTTCTCCAGGGGATCTTCCCAACCCAGGGATTGAACCCAGGTCTCCTGCATTGCAGGCAGACGCTTTATTCTCTGAGCCTTATAATTTATTATTTCTTTTTTATCTAAACAAATGTTCACTTCATACCTAATAATGTCTTTTAAAAAATTCATTTAGTTTTAATTGGAGGGTAATTGCTTTATAGTATGTGTTGGTTTCTGCCATCCATTAACATGAATCAGCCACAGGAGTGCATGTGTCCAAGGGCTTCCCTTGTGGCTCAGTCAGTACGGAATCAGCCTGCAATGCCAGAGTCTGCCTGCAATCAGGAGACGTGGGTTCGATCCCTGCGTTGGGAAGATCCCCTGCAGAACAAATGGCACTGCACTCCAGTACTCTTGCCTGGGAAATCCCACAGACAGAGAAGCCTGGTGGGCTACAGTCCATAGGGTCACAAAGAGTCAGACACGACTTAGCAACTGAACCACCACCATACATATGTCCCCTCTCTCTAATTTTGTGTCTTAATTTTTCTTCCCCTGGAGGTACCCCCCCAATTGCATATGAGTGAGACCCAAAAAAACCCAGCTCCCCTGCTGGCGCTTTGGGAGAAATAGACGGCAGGAACACAGGAAGCCCTCGGTCAACGGTCACTGCATTTTCTCTCCTGCACGTTTCCAGTTACTCAGTCTTGGTGACATCATTCACGAAAAGACAGGGGCATTCAGGTTTCTGACTGATTGTTTCATTTACCAAACTGAAGTTCCTCGGCTTAATAGTCAATGTCTTCATTTTCTGACTCTAGGCTGCCTTTACGCAAACATTTGCCGCTGTCCTCAAGCTGTACCCTTGGTTCTATTCTGCCTACATTCTCTTCATGACTGGCACGTTGCCTCTGCTATCTTTAAGAAAAAAAAACTAACATGAAAATGTGTTATGTATGTAATGTGTATTTCAGTGGAAAAATATTTACAAATCTCAAACATACAAGTATGTAAATAAAAATATATTAGGAAAAAAATGAACATGAAAATATGTTATGTATGTAATGTATATTTCAGTGGAAAAATATTTACAAATCTCAAACATACTCACAAGTATGTAAATAAAAATAAAAGTTAATTTTTGTACAGAAAACGTGCAGTTATGTACAATTTGACTAATAGCTACCTCTGAATGGTGAGTGATTATTATGTTACTCTTTATATATTCCTGTTTATTCCAAGTGTTCTACAATAAACATTTATTCAGAAAAAATACTTTAAATTAAATAGGTCTATTTTATGTATTTTATTTATCAAATGTATTTTATTTGGTTATTTTTAAAAAGAGAAAATACTTTATTTTTTAAGAAATACTTTATTTTTAAAAAGAAAAATACTTTAAATTAAATAGGTCTATTTTATGTATTTTATTTATCAGATGTATTTTATTTGGTTATTTTTAAAAAGAGAAAGTGCCTTGAATAAAATGTGCCCTTATTAAGACTTTTCAATGGCCCATTATTATGAAAGTTGTATTCTAATTGGAACTTAAAGACAGGAACCTGGCATTCCTGTGATCAGCTCCCAGAAATGGTATTAACTTATTCAGTAGCCTTAAGCTCTTCACTTAACCTTTTAGCTCACCCTTTGTAAAGAGAGGATAATAGCCTTTCTTGGGGAATTACGATGGCAAATTAGCTTAGGTTTGTAATGTGTTTTAAAGATAGGTACCTGAATTAAATTGCTTTATATTTTTTGCCATTATTTAATGAGGATGATAATTAACTGTCTTAAGCGTCTGTGTTCCTATGGTAAAAGAAAACAGAACTTTTTAATCGTGTATAAAGTAAAAGCTTGAAGTGGAGGTAAAATGACTCGGTGAATGAAAGCATGCATGTCTGAAAATAAAAGTCAGCTGAAAACATCAGAATCCCCACACAGTTGGTTCTCCTTAAAATTTTGTTTATGTATGTACTTCTGAGGCTGACTGGGAGTCAGGGAATCTTGGATGAGAGGAAAGGCAATATTCTTTGTAACATTAATTAAAATATGAATAGGATGGGGGAAAACACAAGAAAATTGAGCAAGGATTTTAATGAAAGGCTCTTCCTTGTGAAGCAGCAAATTGACAGCATTGTATCACTGTACTAAGCATGTTTATGCTGATCAAAAATAAAATTCTCCAAACCTGAATTAACTCAAACTTTTAGTTGGGAGTGATGGTACTAGGTAAAGAAGAAATTAATGGCCTAGATGGAAATACTGATGGAAGTAAAATTGTTTTGAAATCACTTCTAGATGTAAATGCCACCAATTATTATCTTTATAAATCATTTGCTCATAGCAAATCAAAATAGAGGGGAAAACATGTTTTTTACATCACCAAAAGTATAGGCAAAGAACAAACAACATCATGAAATTGAGGGGGGAAGGAGTAGTATTTTCCCTAGGATGGAAGGGCCCTCTTAGATACTGACAAAAGGCCTGTTTAATTGTTTAAGAAAGTATATTATGTCTTTGATTTCTTTTGAGGAACACAAGTTTGAAATCGGTAGTGAACATGTGGTTTGTATTGAGTTCATGTCAATGCGATTTGTTCCAGGCCTTATATCTCCAACTGTCCCATTCATATCAAGACCAGCCTATGAAGTGAAAAAAAAAAAAACAACAAAAAAAACCAGTCATGAAGCTTGATCTATCAGAAGGAGAATGTAGTATATAGGATGTTATGTACTATGTAGTACCATGTAGTGCATAGCACATCTTATGTGGTACATAGGATAGAGTAGATAGAATGTACCACAGCCTTGCCTTAATCCTCATCCCTCCTAGTGTCACAAGGGGATGCCCCCTGGTGCTGAGCTATTGCCAAGGAAGCACAGGAGCTGTCAAAAGCAATTTGATAAAGCAGGGTGTCACCTTCCAGACCCAAGCCCTGAGACTCAGCCAAAAACTGACCCAGCAGTTTCATACACTCTCACCTGCACCCAAGGAAACTTCTGCCCATTATAAAGGCTTAGCAAGAGTTTGTCTTACAACTTCTGGCTCCAATTTTGTCCTTTTGAACATTAGCTTAAACCTTCCAGAATTTCCTTCCCAGTTTACTAAAACTTTCTTGACCTTACTTAATTTGCTTTGCCATTTTAATGGACAATGAGTGGAAACAACTGAGTGTCAGAAAGCATTATTCACATATTTGCTGAAGAAATTGTTTACATTGCTCTTTTAGATATGTATGAAAAGAACCAGTTTTTCAAAACTCATGGACCTGTAGCTTTCCTTATATTGTGAAATAAATGCACATTTCTAAGGATCTCTGACTCTGTTTCAAGAACATGTATCAGATACTCCTTGTCTGATTTTCTCTGTCGGAAATGTCCCAATCACTAAAATAAAAAGAAAGTGTAAGTATGGGAGAAAAGGTTAACACCACTATTTTTTACCATTCTTATTACTAAATGCCTTGTCTCTGGGATATAGATTTTTGGCCAGTTAGTCAATATAGAGAGAGTCATTATTATATGATGAATATCAAATAATAGTAAAAGATTAAGTGTTATGAGATAATATTTGGATTCAGTATGATGTATATTTTAATAACCTAACAGCTTTTGCAGTTTGGCATTTATACTAAAGAGCTTGACCTTCTGAGATTTCTGCCTTATCTTTCTCAGAGTGTTTTTCATGTGTTTTGCATAGGCAAATGAATTTGAATAGAAAGTTAAAGTTGAATTAAACTCTGGAAATTCTTCACACACTTTTTAAAAAAATCATTAACTATCCTTACTAATAAATTCCCTAAATAAGTTGATTGGGAAGTTGAGGAGTACAACAGCTACCAGAGAGAAGGCATTAATATTAGCTGTTTCAGTTTAAGAGGAGGAAGCTTATTTTCACTGGTTCAAACATACAATCTTTCCCTCTACCATATTAATCCACTAAGTGTTATTATCATATATTCATATGCATAAGCCATTGGTCATAGATAATAAAAGGGCAAGGGAGTTGAAAGTCTGAAGCTTTTCATTTAACTTAGCTTCAAGAAACATCTTTTGAACCCAAATGTTAAGTATGGTGGCTTGTCTACCCTGAGCAGACTTGTCAAAGTGTTCACTAAGAGTTTGGAGGCCATGTTTTCTTCTATTAGTTTTCTGAAAAGGAGGATTAGCAAATGCTAATTTTATCCACGTCTAAGTAAAGCGGATCTTTCCAAGGGAAAATTGCACATTGTCTTACATTTTCCATTTTAGTTGCACACTTACTTTGGTGGGTTATTAACACTTGCCAATATCACCATGAGTTCCAACCAATCACGCTTCTCTCCCCTTCTTTGAATAACTTGTAGTGAACCAACCATGAGTAAAGTTGCCCATGGTTAAAGTCAAGTAAACAATGTGAATCACTTTTGAAGAGGAGAAGTATTATCATAGTCATATGTTCTTAATTGAAAGAAAAATCTTGACCATAGGCTACGATTTATTTGCCTCGCAGTTACAAGCGCCGCTGGGGTAAAACCCCCACCTCTTTTTTTTGTTTGTTTGTTTGTTTGTTTTTTCAATCACTTTATTTATTTTATTTATTTTTTTTAATTTTAAAATCTTTAATTCTTACATGCGTTCCCAAACATGAACCCCCCTCCCACCTCCCTCCTCATAACATCTCTCTGGGTCATCCCCATGCACCAGCCCCAAGCATGCTGTATCCTGTGTCAGACATAGACTGGCAATTCAATTCTTACATGATAGTATACATGTTAGAATGCCATTCTCCCAAATCATCCCACCCTCTCCCTCTCCCTCTGAGTCCAAAAGTCCGTTATACACATCTGTGTCTTTTTTCCTGTCTTGCATACAGGGTCGTCATTGCCATCTTCCTAAATTCCATATATATGTGTTAGTATACTGTATTGGTGTTTTTCTTTCTGGCTTACTTCACTTTGTATAATCGGCTCCAAAGTCTGGCCAAAGATATTGTTGGATTTTTAAATATATAGAGACATCTGAGAAATTGTATACATACTCCAGTAAATTACAAAGTGAAACACAGCTATGAACTTCCTTTTGGAAGGTATGTGACAAATATGTGAGTCTGTTAATCTGAACAGAAATATATAGGCATTCTTCAGACATACTGTAAGTTTGGCTCCAGAGCACCACAATAAAGCAAGTCACACAAATAGTTTTGTTTTCCAGTGCATATTAAAGTTATGTTTTGGGGTTGGGAGGGAGGCTCAAGAGGAGGAGATATATGTATACTTAGAGCTGTTACACATTGTTGTAGAGCGGGAACCACCATAAAATTTTAAAGCAATTATCCTCCAATTAAAAATATAAATATAAAGATACTTATAATCAGAATTTTATTTGTTCATGGAAATAGATTAGAAATCTGTTTAGATTTCTATTTCTATTAGAACTAAAGTGTGTACATGTGTTAGTCATTCAGTCGTATCCGACTCTGTGAGACCCCATGGACTGTAGCCTGCCAGGCTCCTCTGTCCATGGGATTCTCCAAGCAAGAATACTGGAGTGGGCAGCCATTTCCTTCCCCAAGGGATCTTCCCAACCCAGGGACTGAACCCAGGTGTCCTGCATTGCAAGCAGATTCTTTACCATCTGAGCCATCAGAGAAGCCCCAGAACTAAAGGGTGATACCATATTCACATCTCAGCAGTTGTTTAGATATTAGCCTACTTGTACAGAAAGAAGGCTCTGTGGTCTGATGAACCAAAGAAGACTTAGAGTTCAAATTGGTAAAGAGAAATGGAAAGAGTATTCCAGACTGATGGATTTAGATGAGCCAAGACAAGAAGGAAATATTGAAGACTCACTGACTATGAGAAGAGGTATCTAAGGGAAACAGGAGAAAGTGGTGGTTTAGAACCAATTAAAGGTGGGCTATGCCTCCAACCTGGAGAAGGCAATGGCACCCCACTCCAGTACTCTCGCCTGGAAAAACACATGGACGGATGCGCCCGAGGGGCTGCAGTCCATGGGGTCGCTGAGGGTCGGACACGACTGAGGGACTTCACTTTCACTTTTCACTTTCATGCATTGGAGAAGGAAATGGCAACCCACTCCAGTGTTCTTGCCTGGAGAATCCCAGGGATGGAGGAACCTGGTGGGCTGCCATCTCTGGGATCGCACAGAGTCGGACACGACTGAAGCGACTTAGCAGCAGCAGCATGCCTCCAACCATATTAATTCATGAATCACTTAAAGTTTCCTCATATTTGGTATTTATAATTACTCTTTGTAATAGTTTGATTGAAGAAGGATGGATACGTGTTTACCTTTTATTTTATTTTTAATCATTAATCTGTTTTTATCTTTGGTCGCACTGGGCCTTCGTTGCAGCGCGGGCTGTCTCTCGGGGCAGAGAGCGGGGGCTGCTCCTGGTTGCAGCGCCCCGGCTTGCCGTCGCAGCGGCTTCTCGCCTTGCAGAACGCAGGCCCGGGGCTCACAGGCGGCAGGAGCTGCAGTACTGGGGCTCAGTAGTGGGCACTCGGGCTTAGTTTCTCCGTGGCCTGTAGAATCTCCCCAGACGCACGTCCCCTGCGTAGGCAGGCTAATGCTCATTCACTTTAAACGGGGAAGGTCTATTCTTTATGGAACAGACAGATTGATAGATGAGCTCACCATTGCAGTTAATTTCCCGCAGCATTTGTAAACTCCATTGTGTGAGAGCTGTTTCCCTCGGGTTCTGGGAAGTTTGTTGAACATCGTTGAATGTGAAAGCAATGAACAGTTCCATAAGACTTGTGCTTTTTAGGGAAAATAACCTAGATTACTACACTGTATTTGAGTCATAAGAGTAGCATTTGGGTGATGTTTAGATGCAAAGCCATTAAGTTAAATACTGTATTTACTGGAATTGCTTCCTATTGCTTGGAGGGAAAATGAGGGAGAATTTTATATTAAGGTGATATAATATAACTGTGTGAATCTGATTTCAATTGTCTAATTTAATGAATGACTTACCTCCAAAAGAAGATTATTCATACTTGCTCACTATAGAATCAAGGATAACAGAAACTCAACTACTGCTTTTTTACGTTATCGAGCAATATTTTTTCTATTGAAATAAATGTAGAACAGCATATATCTATAAAAATTAACTTCCACAGTGGATTACTTCATCTAGGGATGAGCAATTTCTGTAGTTGAATGCTAAGCAATAGTTGACTTTTGTGATTTTGTTTTAGGAGGGATGAACAATTTCTATAGTCAAATGGTAAGCAATAATTGACTTTTGTGATTTTGTTTTAGGAGGGGAGGTTGCAGTTTTGTGTTATTAACACTTTTAGTAACGAAATCTGAAAAAGAGTAGAAAGGAAAGGAAAAAAATTATTAGTAGCTTTACATGTAATTATTAGTATTGGCAATCAGTTAAGGTCCTCTCTTTATCAGTGCAAAATGGAGGTTAGTTTTAAATTACTACACAGTATACATATTACAATATTTTAATTAGCAGAGAAAATCAGCCTCAAAATTGGCTTCAGCAAGTTAAGTATGCCATTAGCTATGAACTAGAAAATAGATGATAGCAATTTTAAAAAATCTAGTTGATACCTTTCATGGGTGCTGTACTGTATAAGATCTAATTTGGTAGTAAAATTCTTTTATTGGAAGTTAAACTATTTGAATAAAAGTTTGTGCATTTTTGCACATTTAGTTCTTCAAATTATGGGTAATCCCATTCCAGAAAATTGATATATACTTACCTGGTTAGTAAAACTCAAATCCTGAGTTGTATATTTGTTCATGTGAGAGTATATATATATATATATTTATTTATTTATTTATTTATGAATTTCTTTGAATCCAAGGTGAATGATTTAACAAAGATAGCCTGGGAATATTAGCACCTTGGCCAACCAGATGAGAGGACACACTCCACTTGTATGAAATTTGGCCAAGATGCATCTCCCAGTTTTCTCCATGAAAGTAAAGAAGAGGGATGAGGAGATGTGGTGGACGTGTGTGGGGCTGGGGAAGGCAGAACTGAAGGAAAGAACAGCCCTGTGGCCCAGGTTAGATCACAAGGCTCTGGACTCACATTCCATGCTTGTGGAACCATCGACTTCTTTTACCAATTTCATCTAGTTTATCTGGCACCTTAGAATCCCTTGGAAAATTTATTTTCAGAATCTGACTTATTGATTCAGAATGCATATTTTCTTCTTAAGAAAACACTGACAAACTGTCCAGGCTTCAGTAAGAGCTTCACACCACTTCCTGAAATTTGACATCAAAATTTGCATGCATCGCTACAGAGGCTGAGGGCTGTAGGAACACTGGCAGACCCCAGTGTGAGTCTTGGCTAGGTTTCTCTAGGTTCAGAAATTAATGTGGATTTATTAAATCCACAAGCTTTGAGATGCGCTTGAACGATCCAAAAAAGAGTGGAAAGACAGAAAACACAGTACTCTGACAATAGGTTTATTAAAAATCCATCAGTGTTACATTTATTACATGAGAAATGTACTTCATATTTGGTACAAATCCATTCTCAAATCTTCATCACCAGATTAGCTGCACAAAGATATTGCATTTTATAAATTCCAAGTGATTAAAAGGGAGCAATCAGACTGGAGAAAGAAATGCAATAAAACTTGACACTTATTTTTCACAGAAGTTCAGATTTTCAAAGGGATCTTTTGATTAAGTATCATTAGAGTTAGGCTTAACATCAGGATCCATATTACTACTCCATTATTATGGCTTGAAAAAGTTAACGTGTCCTCGAAATGAGAATAATTTAGCTCCTATTTATTGGTAGGTTCTGATAAATGGTCCCCCAATGTGCTTTAAAATCCTTGTTATTACATTGTTCTCACTATATTCTTTTGAGACAGCTGATTATGGCCAACTGTCAATTACATAAGTAATAGAAGGCAAGGGTACCAGAAAATTGTGGAATTTTGTTATGGCAGCCCTAGGAAACTAATACATTGAGTGAAAAAATAAGAAATCAAGAAAATTTTATGAATTCCAGTGACATGCTACAATCAGTAACTTTTAGACCTCAAAGTGATCTTTTTCTTTTTATTTTTTTTGGACACACCTTGCAGCATGTGGGATCTTAGTTCCCTAGTTCAGTTCAGTTCAGTCCCTCAGTTGTGTCCAACTCTTTGTGATCCCATGGACTGCAGCACGCCAGGCCTCCCTGTCCATCACCAACTCCCAGAGTTTACTCAAACTCATGTCCATTGAGTCGGTGATGCCATCCAACTGTCTCATCCTCTGTCTCCTCCTGCCTTCAATCTTTCCCAGCATCAGGGTCTTTTCCAGTGGGTCAGTTCTTCAAATCAGGTGGCCAAAGTATTGGAGTTTCAGCTTAACATCAGTCCTTCCAATTAACATTCACGACTGATTTCCTTTAGGATGAACTGGTTGGATCTCCTTGCAGTCCAAGGGACTCTCAAGAGTCTTCTCCTACTCCACAGTTCAAAAGCATCAATTCTTCGGCACTCACTTTTCTTTATAGTCCAATTCTCACATCCATACATGACTACTGGAAAAATCATAGCCTTGACTAGACAGATCTTTGTGGCAAAGTAATGACTCTGCCTTTGAATATGTTATCTAATTTGGTCATAACTTTTCTTCCAAGGAGTAAGTGTCTTTTAATTTCATGGCTGTAGTCACCATCTGCAGTGATTTTGGAGACCCAAAAGATAAAATCTCTCAGTGTTTTCATTGTTTCCCCATCTATTTGCCATGAAGTGATGGGACCGGATGCCATTATCTCAGTTTTCTGAATGTTGAGCTTAAAGCCAACTTTTTCACTCTCCTCTTTCACTTTCATCAAGAGGCTCTTTAGTTCTTCTTCACTTTCTGCCATAAGGGTGGTGCCATCTGCATATCTGAGGTTATTGATATTTCTCCCAGCAATCTTGATTCCAGCTTGTGCTTCATCCAGCCCAGTGTTTCTTACGATGTACTCTGCATATAAGTTAAATAAGCAGGGTGACAATATACACCCTTGACATACTCCTTTCCCTATTTGGAACCAGTCTGTTGTTCCATATTCAGTTCTAACTGTTGCTTCCTGACCTGCATACAGATTTCTCAAGAGGCAGGCCATGTGCTCTGGTATTCCTATCGCTGGAAGAATTTTCCACAGTTTATTGTGATCCACTCAGTCAAAGGCTTAGGCATAGTCAATAAAGCAGAAATAGATGTTTTTCTGGAACTCTCTTGCTTTTTTGATGATCCAGTGGATGTTGGCAATTTGATTTCTGGTTCCTCTGCCTTTTCTAAATCCAGCTTGAACACCTGGAAGTTCAGGGTTCACATATTGTTGAATCCTGGCTTGGAGAATTTTGAGCATTACTTTACTAGTGTGTGAGATGAGTGCAATTCTGCAGTAGTTTGAGCATTCTTTGGCATTGCCTTTCTTTGGGATTGGAATGAAAACTGTACTTTTCCAGTTCTGTGGCCACTGCTGAGTTTTCCAAATATGCTAGCATATTGAGTGCAGCACTTTCACAGCACTGTCTTTTAGGATTTGAAATAGCTCAACTGGGATTCCATCACTTCCACTAGCTTTGTTTGTAGTGATGCTTCCTAAGGCCCACTTGACTTCACATTCCAGGATGTCTGGCTCTAGATGAGTGATCACACTGTCATGATTATCTTGGTCATGAACATATTTTTTGAATAGTTCTTCTGTGTATTCTTTCCACCTCTTCTTAATATCTTCTGCTTCTCTTAGGTCCATACCATTTCTGTCCTTTATTGAGCCCATCTTTGCATGCAATGTTCCCTTGGTATCTCTAATTTTCCTGAAGAGATCTCTAGTCTTTGCCATTTTATTATTTTCCTCAATTTCTTTGCACTGATCACTGAGGAAGGCTTTCTCATCTCTCCTTGCTATTCTTTGGAACTCTGCATTCAAATGGGTATATCTTTCCTTTTCTCCTTTGCTTTTCATTTCTCTTCTTTTCTTAGCTATTTGTAAGGTCTCCTCAGACAACCATTTTGCTTTTTTGCATTTCTTTTTCTTGGGGTTGGTCTTTATGGATGTCCCATGTACAATGTCAAGAACCTTTGTCCATAGTTCATCAGGCACTCTGTCTACCAGATCTAATCCCTTGAATCTATTTGTCACTTCCACTGTATAATCGTAATGGAGTTGATATAGGTCATACCTGAATGGTCTAGTGGTTTTCCCCACTTTCTTCAATTTCAGTCTTAATTTGGCAATAAGGGGTTCATGAGCTGAGCCACAGTCAGCTCCCGGTCCTGTTTTTGCTGACTATACAGAGCTTCTCCATCTTTGACCGCACAGAATATAATCAATCTGATTTCGGTATTGATCGTCTGATGATATCCATGTGTAGAGTCTTCTCTTGTGTTGTTGGAAGAGGGTGTTTGCTATGACCAGTGTGTTCTCTTGGGAAAACTCTATTAGCCTTTGCCTTGCTTCATTCTGTACTCAAGACCAAATTTGCTTGTTACTCCCGATATTTCTTGACTTCCTACTTTTGCATTCCAGTCCCCTAGAATGAAAAGGACCTCCTTTTTGGGTATTAGCTCAAGAAGGTCCTGTAGGTCTTCACAGATCCGACCGTTCAACTTCAGCTTCTTCAGCATTACTGCTTGGGGCATAAACCTGGATTACCGTGATATTGAATGGTTTGCCTTGGAAACAAACAGAGAACATTCTGTCATTTTTGAGATTGCATCCAAGTACTGCATTTGGGACTCTTTTGTTGACTATGATGGCTACTCCATTTCTTCTAAGGGATTCTTGCCCACAGTAGTAGATATAATGGTCATCTGAGTTAAATTCACCCATTCCAGTCCATTTTAGTTCACTGAGTCCTAGAATGTCGACATTCATTCTTGCCATCTCCGTTTGACCACTTCCAATTTGCCTGGATTCATGGACCTAACATTCCAGGTTCCTATGCAATATTGCTCTTTACAGCATCAAACCTTGCTTCTATCACCAGGCACATCCACCCCTGGGTGTTGTGTTTGCTTTGGCTCCATCCCTTCATTCTTTCTGGAGTTATTTCTCCACTGATCTCCAGTAGTATATTGGGAACCTACTGACCTGGGGAGTTCCTCTGTCAGGATCCTATCATTTTGCCTTTTCATACTGTTCATGGGGTTCTCAAGGCAAGAATACTGAAGTGGTTTCCCTTTCCCTTCTCCAGTGGACCACATTTGTCATAACTCTCCGCCATGACCCCACCCCAACCAGGGATCAAACTCATGCCCTCTGTGTTAGGAGCACAGAATCTTAACCACTGGACCTCCAGGGAAGTCCTGAAGGTATCCTAAAGATGAATTGGCCCAATCGTCTTGTTCTACAGCTGAGGACACTGACTTACAGAGAGAACTCTACAGCACATATGAGGTAGAGACTGAATAAATCAGATCCATTAAGTCCTATTCCTGGTCCTCTTTTCTCAATTCCTTACTATGTTCAGAGAGAAAGAACCTGTAACCAAAGTCCAGAAAGATTATAAGTCAAATACACAATACAGATGAGTATACCTGATAGGTTAGATGAAGATCATTTCTCTGCGTAGATCAAGGAGGGCACCAAAGAAGAAGTCAAACGTACGTACGTGTGTGTGTGTGTGTGTGTGTGTGTGTGTGTGTGTGGTTTTGTCTGTGTTTCATTTTAATTTTTAAGTTTTAAGGATAACCCAGTTGGTAGGCAGAGTGGTGAAAGGACTACATTACATGTTCACATGGAGATGGTAGGAACACCATAGGTGGAGGCAGGGATGTACTGGACATGTTTGGAGAAGGTGAGGGATCCATTTGATTGCTGGATAAGTCTCCTATGGGGGTTTAGTAGCAAATAAAACAGGAAAGGTGGCAGGGGCCGTGCTGCTAAGAGTTGAAGTCTGGGGAAGGAGGGCCATGTTGTATGGAAAGCGACATCAGGCCTTTCTGGGTAAGGATTTTGCTTTGATTTTGAGCCCAGTTGTCCCGTCTGTCAGGATTCATTACTCTTCTCCCTAATAGGAGGTGCTTGCCAATGGGTAATTCAGATTTGATTATAACAGCATCTGGGAACTACTATGATGTTCTGTCTGCTTTTGATTGCTCAAACCTGGTTATTTGCGTGCATGCATGTGTACTTCTAGATGTATGTGCCCAAGACAGAAGCCCCCGAGCAAAGCCCCAAATTAGTATACATTGGTTCAAAAAGTGTCAGAATATTCTAGCTGATCCCATGTCTTTCTGGGCACTAAAATGCCATGAAAACCACCAAGAGAAAGTGAATCGTAGTTCTTGAAGCTATGTGCTTTTTGACATAGAACATTTTTAACTTCCAGTATTTCCAAGAGGCAGAAGCATTTTTTGAAGGGGGTTATATCTACTTAGGAGAAGGAAACGGCAACCCACTCCAGTACTCTTGCCTGGAGAGTCCCGTGGACAGAGGAGCCTGGTGGGCTGCTGTCCATGGGGTCACACAGAGTCAGACACGACTGAAGCGACTTAGCATGAATGTATGCATTGGAGAAGGAAATGGCAACTCACTCGTGTTCTTGCCTGGAGAATCCGAGGGATGGGGAGCCTGGTGGGCTGCCCTCTATGGGGTTGCACAGAGTTGGACACGACTGAAGCGACTTAGCAGCAGCAGCAATAGTAACAGGAAGTTTTACATTGTGCAACTACTCATTAATAGCCATTTTAATTGCATGTACATTGAGTTTTTGCAAGGTCAATGGACAAATTTTGTATTTAATAGCAGTGGTAAAGAATCCACCTGGCAAGGCAGGAGACTCAGGAGATGCAGTTTGGATCCCTAGGTGGGGGACGATACCCCGGAGGAGGAAATGGCAACCCATTTCAATTCCCGAGTATTCTTGCCTGGGAAATCCCATGGACAGAGGAGCCTGGCAGGCTATAGTCCATGAGGTGGCAAAGAGCTGGACACAACTGAGGAACTGAGCACACACATCCTTGCAAGCACTTCTCACACACCATTTTGACCAGGTAGCAGTTCCTATAGAATGATGGTGGCTTATTTTTCCATAAATATACAGGTTATCACAAGATGAAATGTTAATGACTTTAGGATACCTAAAGTTGTTGTGTGAGGGAAAAAACTAATTTTTAAACCATGAACTAATCAAATTCAAGGTAAAACAATAATACTTAATCTTCAAAAGTAACACGTCTGTCCTCAAAATCCCAAATTGTCAAAGATTTTACTAATATTGGTTTATTCTCATTCTTCTCAGACTATATTTATTTTTAAAGAAAAATATATGGGCTAACTTAAACCAAAAATATTCATCTTCCATCAATAATTGTATTTGGGCATACATTTCTCAAGGCCTAATACTTTTCTAGGCAAATTGTCTTCATTGCTACTTGTACAATGGTACATTATGTTTTAAAAGCATGTTTTATTGCTCTGTATATTTATTTATTTTTATTGCTCTGTAGTATTTATTCAAGTACTTTGCATCTAACTCAAATTAACATAGTATGCAAATAACTGAGAATCAGTTTAGTCCCAAATGTTTACTCTCCGTTACAGATGTTTTCTTTCTTCATTTTTCTGCCTTAGATGAATTTCATTCCTTTTTAACTTTATGATTGGAGTTACATAAATAAACGTTTCCATTGGGGAAATTAGGAAAAAGGACTTTCACCAGTTGTAAGCTTCACTGCTTTGGTAAATCTATGTTTATTCTGTATTAAAACAATAATGCATGGCCCTGGCTGGAATTCACAGCTAAATTTTAATCTATTTAATTGGAGAAGTTCAGTCTCAGGTCCTCCTGTCCTTCATAAAACTGTACTTTGGCAGTTTACGATTCTAACAAACCTCCAAGAATGAGTTACGGGTTGGCGCTCAAACTGGGACTATCCACAGGATTATTCAGAAAGTAATATCCCAACTGGGGACACTTTATCTTTTTACAGTGGGATATTTTATTTTACCTTGCCTAGAAATATTTGTCAAAGAGACAAAGAAAATGTTTTTTCAAAGACCTTTTTGGCTCTTTCCTCTAGTTTTCTAGGATAATTCGTATAATAATGTCTCAGTTCCTTTGACTGAAGAATGTGTTTTGAAACTTTCAAATGAGTTTTAGAGAGAAAAGTCAAGGCTATACACAGGTTAATGAATCACGTCTGAATTGAGGATTCGGGATCTTTCCCATTCTCTTGGTCAAGTATTTCTCAGACTCACTGAAGAAAGACAGTGAACCCACAAGTTAGGTGCAGCCTCGTGAGAGGCCTAGGCACCGCTCTGCACGCCTTGTCCTCACTGGAGGGAGGGGAGGAGGTGGGCGTGTTTTGAGCACCTTCTACAAGCAGGCGAGGTTCTCTGTGCATCCCGCAGTAACTCACTCCACAGGCGCTCTCTGTTTTTACATATGCATCTAGGCTGCTGCTGCTGCTGAGTCGCTTCAGTCGTGTCCGACTCTGTGACCCCATAGACGGCAGCCCACCAGGCTCCCCCTTCCCTGGGATTCTCCAGGCAAGAACACTGGAGTGGGTTGCCATTTCCTCCTCCAATGCAGGAAAGTGAAAAGTGAAAGTGAAGTCGCTCAGTCGTGCCCGACTCTTAGCGACCCCATGGACTGCAGCCCACCAGGCTCCTCCGTCCACGGGATTTTCCAGGCAAGAGTACTGGAGTGGGGTGCCATAAGCCCGTACATATATATGGTTTTTCTTTATTTTCAGACATTACATTTTTTTTCAGCGTCGAATCAGAAGCTAAGAGCTAAACCAAATCTTTCTGGCTCCAGAGTCTATTCTCTTTACCTTCACTTTTACTTTAAGATTTTAAATAAGTAATACAAAAATCCACTCCTTTTGTAAAAAATTAGGTTGCTGTGATTAAGTTTTAAATGCCTTTGAAACCATCTCTAATCCCATTCTCTTTCTTCTCTCCACCGACATAATTTTATGCACTTAATGTGTATTTTTCAGAACTTTAAAATATTTGGTTCACATGTATGTATGCATAAAAATGTATAGTGTGGTTTGGTATGTTTCATTATGTTTTATGTAATAGTGTACAAACAATTGTGTAAGTCATTTTTTATCACTCAACATTATGAATTTGAGATCTACGTGTCTTGAGACACACATATCTAGCTTATGCATTTTAACAGCTCTATGACTATATCATATTTGAATTTATAATTGCAGCTAGAATGACTATTGTGACAACATTCTGTTACAATTCTCCTTGAGCATACGTGCTGGTGTTTCTGTTACAGGGGGAACCCATAAATAGAACTGCTGGGGTTTAACAGCTCCTGCTCAGTTTCTCTTCAAAGTGGATCTCCCGGTTTATGCACAGACACTATGAGAGCACCTGTTTCCCTGTCCCTCACCAAGTTTGGGGGCCATGTTCAGCTTTTACATTTTTGCCTAACTGCTGAGACTAGAAGTGTTATCTCACTGTTGCTTCATTTTGTCTTTCCCTGATTACTAAAGAAGGTAGATATCCTGTCAACAGCCATTTCTAATTTTATTCCTATTAATTACTTTTTCACTTTTGTCCATTTTTCTTTCAGGTATGTGTCTTTTTCCTTACTGACACATTGTCTGCTACATATATTGCAAATATTTTTCCTAGCCCATAGTTTATCTTTTCATATTGTAATGATTTCTTGAATTGTTCACAAATTCTAAACAAATGTGCTCCTTTGTGGTAATTTTTTGCATTAAAAATTATTCTTCAAGAAGAATTTCTCTACTCTAGGGCCATAGAGATATTCTCTATTTTCTCCTAGTGATTTTACAGTTTTCACTTTTAAACATGTAAGAATTAAAGATTTTAAAATTTTAAAAAAAAATGTAAAAATAAATAAATAAATAAATAAATAAATAAATAATGATGTTAGAGGATGGTGTGAAGTATTTGAAAATTTCCCTGGCTTTTGACATTACCAAATAGTGTAAGGCTAAAAGTACAGACATATGTGCGTCAAGAACAAAGTTACTAGTTTCTCCAAAGTCAAGCTCAAAGATAGCCTTAGGAGATTCCTAGTCTGACCTGGGGTGCCAATAGGGGTAACTTGCTTTGACAGCATTTATCAATAAAAGAAAGGAGAGGGAATTTGAAAGGAAAGGGTACTTGCTACAAAATGTTCTTCATGCTTAGAAGTATAGCATTTTGTTCTGATCCCTACATGTTGGGGGCAATGAAAGCAATTTTGACTCCCTTCATTAACAAACTAACAAAAAAATTTATCATAACAGTTGCCCCTATTTTTCAGATAAAAGCCAACATCCAATAATTTCTAAAAAGAAAATCTTTAGCAAGTTAGAACTCCAAACAAATGTTCTTAATCAGAAAGCGGATGTAAAGCAGAAATCTAGAGCAAACATCACCCTTGGGAATCACACATTTCAGTCTTTGAGAGGTCAATGTGGAAGTGTGTCTTCCTGAATTTCAATATCTATTGAAATTTAATGGTATGCTAAAACATAAAAACTAAAGGCAGTTTCTTGTCTGAGGGTTTCTGAAGAAGTGACAGCTATAGTAACTCACCCTTGCTAGTCATGAAGAAACCAGAGTTTAGAAGGCATGAGTCCAAAGATATACCATGGGAAGGCCACAGCACCCTATGTCCTTATGAGACTGAGTATCTGGAACAGAACTCCCGTAGTTTTTGATGGCTTTCCCCAGAAGAGCACTGAGACTTGCAGAGGGGGTGAAGGACACGGGACTGCCAGGTGGTCCCTAAACCAAGCCTGGCGAGCATGCACATTGGCAGGGGAATCCAGCGCGGGTGCTGCAGGGAGGGAGGTTGCCCCTCTAGAGGGAAAGAGCTCATTCGATAGAGGCAGCCTGGGTAAAGCTGAATCAGTCCTTGAGCAAATGGAGCTCAAAGACACATACAGAGCATCGCCGTGGATCCAGTCTCTCCTCCCTTTTCACCTCATCATTTGCTGCGTGGAGAGAGGCCAGTAAGGGAGCTCAGAGGGAAAGGAAAGGTGGTGTATGCTGTCCTTTCGGTTGTGTCAGCCTCTCAGAACTCTGGATTGCAGCCCAGCAGGCTCCTCTGTCCATGGGATCCTCCAGGCAAAAATACTGGAGGAGGTTGCCATGCCCTCCTCCAGGGCATCTTCTCAACCCTGGGATTGAACCCATGTCAAGATCTGAGGTCTCCTGCATTGGCAGGCAAATTCTTTACCACTAGTGCTACTGGGGAAACGGAAGGGATGAGAGGGCTGTTCAGTTAGAGAAAGAAAAGAGATAGTAGAAAAACATAACTTCCACTTCTTCATTTCCTGATGCCAGAAATGCAAATCCAACAGCTAGGAGGTGGGGTCACCAGGTTCAAATTCAGGAAGACACACTTCCACATTGACCTCTCAAAGACTGAAATGTGTGATTCCCAAGGGTGATGTGTGCTCTAGATTTCTGCTTTACATCCGCTTTCTGATTAAGAACATTTGTTTGGAGTTCTAACTTGCTAAAGATTTTCTTTTTAGAAATTATTGGATGTTGGCTTTTATCTGAAAAATAGGGGCAACTGTTATGATAAATTTTTCTGTTACTTTGTTAATGAAGGGAATCAAAATGATAGATTTTCTGATATTGAATTATATTTGAAGTCTTTTCTTATTTTTGGGCCTCACTGTGTGGCCTGTGGGATCTTAGTTCCCTGATCGGGGACTGAACCCTTGCCCCTTGCAATGGAAGCACAAAGTCTTAACCACTGGACTGCCTGGAAAGTCTTAAAGCCTATTTTAAATATGACGTATTCTTATATATATATATCTTTTCATACACTGTTCTTTTTGTTAGTTTATTACTTAAGAGTTTGGCATTCATGTTCAAAACTGAAATTGAACTATACTTTTCTTATTTTGTAGTATATTCATTCATTTTTAAAACAGAATATCGTAGGCTGTGAGATTAGTTGATTAGATCTGATATTTTTCTGGACCTATTTACCAAAGAAGGGTATTGTTAGTCATATCCCTGATGTTGTCTATGTCTTGAGTCAGGTGACTTTTGTATAAGTAGATCATTAACTATCTATTGAACTTATTGTTGTTCTACTGGGTTTTCTGTTACTTCTTGGATCACTTTTCGTAATTATCCAGTAATGTAGGGTGTGTCCAAATTTATTGATAAATGACCACTGATGGTAATGACCAAGATCTAATAATGTGATAAAAGTCTTTGAATCAGGACTCTTCCCTTTTATGACCTCATTCTTATCAGGTCATTGTTATTGTGTCTGTTTCCTCACATTTTTCTTCATTGTAATTGGCCTAAATTTTTCTTTTAAAAAGTTTTAAAATACCATTTTTATTTTAATCAATTCTATTCAATTTTTATATTTTCTGTTTTATTAATTTATCCTTTCACCATTGTTGTGTTTGTCCTTCCGCTTTCTTTCAGCCTATTTTCCTTTTCTATTCCATTGCTTCATGATTATAAGATATAGTCTATTAATTTTCAACACTTCTTTTTTTTTTAATAATCAAGGGTATATATCTTTCCAATTAATTACCATTGTGCTTCACCTATGGCCTTTGTTTCGTGTTTTCTTTAATAAATTCTGAAGTTTATTAGTATCATTCACATTTAATTTCATTGTTCTGTTCAGTGTGTTCAGTCTGTGTGGCAACTTGCAGTTTTTGTTTTTTTTTAATTAATATACATTCTAATCAGTTTAGCTCTTAGGCTCTGGCAAGAGGAACTCTGTTTTGAGCCTTGTGCTTTAAAGGGCTCTGCTTTAATTTCTGAGTCCAATCACTGATTCTGTCTTTTACAGCTTTTTTTTTAGTAATTATAAATAACATATAAAAAATTACCATCTTAACTTTATAAGTCTACAGTTCAGTAGTGTAAAGAATATTTCAGTTCAATTCAGTTCAGTTGGTCATTTGTGTCTGACTCTTTGCAGCCCCATGGACTGCAATGCATGGACCCTAATTCATTCTTTTTTTTGCAGCTGAGAAATATTTTATTGTATATATGTATTACAAATTCTGTATTCATTCATCTGTTGGTGGACATCTAGGTTGCTTCTATGTCCTCAGTTCAGTTCAGACATTCAGTCATGTCTGACTCTTTGTGACCCCATGGACTGTTAGCACGCTAGGCTTCCCTCAGTTCAGTTCAGTTCAGTTCAGTAGCTCAGTCGTGTCCAACTCTTTGCAACCCCATGAATCGCAGCACGCCCAGGCCTCTCTGTCCATTACCAACTCCCAGAGTTCACTCAGACTCACATCCATCGAGTCAGTGATGCCATCCAGCCATGTCACCCTCTGTCATCCCCTTCTCCTCCTACCTTCAATCTTTCCCAGCATCAGGGGCTTTTCCAATGTGTCAGTTCTTTGCATCAGGGGGCCAAAGTATTGGAGTTTCAGCTTCAACATTAGTCCTTCCAATGAATATTCAGGACTGATTTCCTTTAGAATTGACTGATTTGATCTCCATGCAGTCCAAGGGACTCTCAAGAGCCTTGTCCAACACCACAGTTGACAAGCATCAATTCTTCAGTGTTCAGCTTTCTTTATAGTTCAACTCTCACATCCACACATGACTATTGGAAAAACCATAGCTTTGACTAGATAGACCTTTGTTGGCAAAGTAATGTCTCTGCTTTTTAATATACTGTCTAGATTGGTCATAGCTTTTCTTCCAAAAGAAAAGAACCTTGTGATGAAAGTGAAAGAAGAAAGTGAAAAAGTTGGCTTAAAACTCAACATTCAAAAAACTAAAATCATGACATCTGGTCCCATCACTTCATGGCAAATAGATGGGGAAACAGTGGAAACAGTGACAGACTTTATTTTGGGGGGCTCCAAAATCACTGCAGGTGGTGATTGCAGCCATGAAATTAAAAAACACTTGCTCCTTGGAAGGAAAGTATATGTACATTGTGCAGCGTATCTATAGAACTATTCTTCGCCCTGCAGAATGAAACTGCATGCCCATTAAAAAACAACTTCCCATTTCTTCCTTTCTCCATGACTTTATTTTGTGTTTCCAGAATATGACTATTTTGTATAGGTCATATGACTGGAATCATACAGTATTTGTTTTCATGTTACTGGCTTATCACCATAATATCACCATAATATCCTCAAGATTCACCCATTCTATAGCGTATGTCAAAATGTCCTTCTTTTATAAGGCTGAATGATATTCCATTACAAGTTTATACCACATTTTGTTTATGCATTCATCCATTGGACATCTGGGTTGCTTCCATGTCTCACAGATTATTTTCAACCCATTCATATTGATTGCAATTGTGTCTTTGTTTTAAATTTTTCTGGTTATTTATGTATATGCTATATATTATATGCTTTCTCTTCATTACTCTTTCCCCCAATATTTTTTTTTTACTTTTTCTACTTCTCAGTATCCTAGAGAACTTTAACAGATACACCTAAACATTTTCCCTAATAACAATTAGAGCCAATCAAAATAAGCCTCCAAATTTAACATGCATTTACTCACCTTGGTTTCTCTCTGCATCTTCCACACACACACGCACAACTTTGGCTGTGTCAGTAATAACTAGAATTATAAGTCTTCATTGACTTTAAACAATTGTTGAAGTTTTATAACCTGCTGCTGCTAAGTCACTCCAGTCGAGTCCAACTCTGTGCGACCCCACAGACGGCAGCCCACCAGGCTCCCCTGTCCCTGGGATTCTCCAGGCAAGAACACTGGAGTGGGTTGCCATTTCCTTCTCCAATGCATGGAAGTGAAAAGTGAAAGTGAAGTCACTCAGTCGTGTCCGACTCCTAGCAACCCCATGGACTGTAGCCCACCAGGCTCCTCCGTGCATGAGATTTTCCAAGCAAGAGTACTGGAGTGGGGTGCCATTGCCTTCTCCTATAATGATGTAAATTTATTTATATTTGCTTATTGTTTATTATATTATTGGGTTTCCCTGGTGGTTCACATGGTAAAGAATTTGCCTGCAATCCAGGAGACCTGGGTTCGATTTCTGAGTCAGGAAAATCCCCTGGAGAAGTGATTGGCTATTAGTATCCAGTATTCTTGCCTGGAGAATTCCGCGGACAGAGGAGCCTGGTGGGTTACAGTCCATGGGGTCACAAACAGTCAGACACAACTGAGCAACTGACACTCCACGTTCACTTTCTCTATTATATTATTGCTTTGAATTCATGTGCTCTGTCATGTCCAAAATCTCCTGCACTGCAGGCAGATTCTTTACCACTAAGCCACCTGAGGAAGCAATATTACTTCAGTTCAGTTCAATCACTCAGTCGTGTCCGACTCTTTGTGACCCCATGGATTGCAGCATGCCAGCTCTCTCTGTTAATCACCAACTCACAGAGTTTACCCAAACTCGTGTCCATTGAGTCAGTGATGCCATCCAGCCATCTCATCCTGTGTCATCCCCTTCTCCTCCTGCCTTCATTCTTTCCCAGCATCAGGGCCTTTTCAAATGAGTCAGCTCTTCACATCAGGTGGCCGACATATTGGAGTTTCAGCTTCAACATCAGTCCTTCCAATGAACACCCAGGACTGATCTCCTTTAGGATGGACTGGTTGAATCTCCTTGCAGTCCAAGGGACTCTCAAAAGTCTTCTCCAACACCACAGTTCAAAAGCATCAATTCTTTGGTGCTCAGGTTTCTTCATAGTCCAACTCTCACATCCATACATAATTACTGGAAAAACCAAAGCTTTGACTAGACAGAACTTTGTTGGCAAAGTAATGTCTCTGCTTTTGAATATGCAGTCTCGGTTAGTCATAACTTTTCTTCCAAGGAGTAAGCGTCTTTTAATTTCATGGATGCGATCACCATCTGCAGTGATTTTGGAGCCCCTAAAAATAAAGTCTGTCACTGTTTCTACTGTTTCCCCATTTATTTGCCATGGAGTGATGGGACCAGATGCCATGATCAGAGTTTTCTAAAAGTTGAGTTTTAATACAACATTTTTCACTCTCCTCTTTCACTTTCATCAAGAGGCTCTTTAGTTCTTCTTTGCTTTCTCCCATAAGGGTGCTGTCATTTGCGTATCTGAGGTTACTGATATTTCTCCCGGCAATCTTGATTCCAGCTTGTGCTTAATTGAACCAGTATTTCTCATGATGTACTCTGCTCTGCGTATAAATTAAATAAGCAGTGTTACAATATACAGCCTTGAAGAACTCCTTTCCTTATTTGGAAACAGTCTGTTGTTCCATGTCCAGTTCTAACTGTTGCTTCCTAACCAGCATACAGATTTATCAAGAGGCAGTTCAGGTGGTCTGGTATTCCTATTGCATGAATTTTCCACAGTTTGTGGTGATCCACACAGTCAAAGGCTTTGGCATAGTCAATAAAGCAGAAATAGATGTCTTTTTGGAATTCTCTTGCTTTTTTGATGATCCAGTGAATGTTGGCAATTTGATCTCTGGTTCTCCTGCCTTTTCTAAATCCAGCTTGAACATCTGGAAGTTCAGGGTTTACATATTGTTGAAGCCTGGTTTGGAGAATTTTGAGAATTACTTTGCTAGCCTGGGAGATGAATGCAATTGTGTGGTAGTTTGAGCATTCTTTGGCATTGCCTTTCTTTGGGATGGGAATGAAAATTGACCTGTTCCAGTTCTGTGGTCACTGCTGTGTTTTCCAAATTTGCTGGCATATTGAGTACAGCACTTTCACAGCATCATCTTTTAGGATTTGAAATAGCTCAACTGGGATTCCATCACCTCCACTAGCTTTATTTGTAATGATGCTTCCTAAGGGTGACTTGACTTCATATTCCAGGATGTCTGGCCCTAGGTGAGTGATCACACCATTGTGATTGTCTGGATCATGAAGATCTTTTGTGTATAGTTCTTCTGTGTATCTTGCCACCTCTTCTTAATATCTTTGCTTCTTTTAGGTCCATACCACTTCTGTCCTTTATTGTGCCCATCTTTGCATGAAATGTTCCCTTGGTATCTCTAATTTTCTTGAAGAGATAGCTAGTCTTTCTCATTCTATTGTTTCTTCTATTTCTTTGCACTGATCACTGAGGAAGGCTTTCTTATCTCTCCTTGCTCTTCTTTGGAACTCTGCATTCAGATGCTTATGTCTTTCCTTTTCTCCTTTGCTATTCACTTCTCATCTTTTCTCAGATATTTGTAAGGACTCCTCAGACAACCATTTTGCCTTTTCGCATTTCTTTTTCTTGGGGATGGTCTTGATCCCTGTCTCCTGTACAATGTCAAGAACCTTTGTCCATAGTTCTTCAGGCACTCTGTCTATCAGATCTAATTCCTTGAATCTATTTGTCACTCCTACTTTATAATCATGAGGGATTTGATTCAGGTCATACCTGAATGGTCTAGTGATTTTCCCTACTGTCATCAATTTAAGTCTGAATTTGCCAATAAGGAGTTCATGATCTGAGCCACAGTCAGCTCCCAGTCTTGTTTTTGCTGACTGTACAGAGTTTCTCCACCTATGGCTGCAGAGAATATAATCAATCCAGTTTCTGTATTGACCATCTGGTGATGTCCATGTGTAGAGTCTTCTCTTATGTTGTTGGAAGAGGGTGTTTGCTATGACCAGTGCGTTCTCTTGGCAAAACTCTATTAGTCTTTGCCTTGCTTCATTCATACTCCAAGGCCAAATTTGCCTGTTATGCCAGGTGTTTCTTGACTTCCTACTTTTGCATTCCAGTCCCCTATAATGAAAAGGACATTTGTTTTGGGTGTTAGTTCTAAAAGGTCTTGTAGGTCTTCATAGAACCGTTCAACTTCAGCTTCTTCAGTGTTACTGGTGGGGCATAGACTTGGATTACCGTGATATTGAATGGTTTGTCTTGGAAACGAACAGAGATCATTCTGTCATTTTTGAGATTGCATCCAAGTACTGTATTTTGGACTCTTTTCTTGACTATGATGGATACTCCATTTCTTCTAAGGGAAAACTGTCCACAGTAGTAGATATAATGGTCATCTGAGTTAAGATCACCCATTCCAGTCCATTTTAGTTCGCTGATTCCTAGAATGTCGACGTTCACTCTTGCCATCTCCTGTTTGACCAGTTCCAATTTGCCTTGATTCATGGACCTAACATTCCAGGTTCCTATGCAATATTGCTCTTTACAGCACTGGACCTTGTTTCTATCACCAGTCACATCCACAACTGGGTGTTGTTTTTGCTTTGCCTCCATCTCTTCATTCTCTCTGGAGTTATTTCTCCACTGATCTCCAGTAGCATATTGGGCACCTACCCACCTGGGGAGCTCATTACTTGCTTTAACCTAGTTTTATTTTCTTCTTGCTGAATTATATCTTTCATCTTTCAGAGTTTTAGGGTAATAAGTGTGAATCCATGTATATTTGAAAATGTCACTATTTGCCTTTAAGTTTAAATGATAGTTTGGTTGGAATAAAATTCTAGGTTCACTTCTTTTATCTTTTCCCTTATCAGTTACTGGTTTTAAGTTTTGGCTTAATTTCCTTACTGTGCCCAGTACTGCTACTGAAAGAATTTACGAGAATCTGATTCTTGTTCCTTTTTGAGCCTTGGGTTTTGTTCCTATTATAGTTGTATTTCTTTTTGCATTATCTTCTGAATTTAACTGTGATGTGTGTGCTTACTGAATGGGCCCTTTCAATCTGAGATTTTATGAAATTCTCAATTGTTTCCTATTAACTAGATCCAACCAGTCCATTCTGTAGGAGATCAGCCCTGGGATTTCTTTGGAAGGAATGATGCTAAAGCTGAAGCTCCAGTACTTTGGACACCTCATGCAAAGAGTTGACTCATTGGAATAGACTCTGATGCTGGGAGGGAGTGGGGGCAGGAGGAGAAGGGGATGACAGAGGATGAGATGGCTGGATGGCATCACCATCTTGATGGATGTGAGTCTGAGTGAACTCCGGGATTTGGTGATAGACAGGGAGGCCTGGCGTGCTGTGATTCATGGGATCGCAAAGAGTCGAATACGACTGAGCAACTGAACTGAACTGAACTCTGACAAAATCAGCTCTCTTGACTTCAACCTCATGCTCTTTATAATAGTATAAGGAAGTATATCTTATAGTTTGTATTTTACAATTTTAGTATCAAGACAGGTGAATAATACAAAACTCCACTAGTTTATAAATAAAGAACAATTAAATCCAAATTGTGTTTCTGACAGATAAAATAAAATGTCCTGCTCAGATGGCTAAAGATTTCTATTAGTATTCGTGGAGACTTTTTGATTTCTCATTTATTTAGTCTCTAAATAGTTCCTTTTTCCCTTCTGATAAGAAATCTCTCAAGTCCTAGAGGAGACATGGTAGAAAATTCATCTCAAAGGCACAGAGAAAATATAGGTTTCCTCCAAGAAGGAGTTTGGTGTATATCTGCCTCTTATCAGAGGTCTAAGGTAATTACCATGAAAATTTTTCTTTTTTTCCTGTTGTGTCTGACAGTACTTATCCTGACATCCTGATCTTTTACAAGTTCAGCAGCATGAATGATATCAAAAGGCTGACCCCTTCACCCACCTATACTTTCTTCAGTTTGCTTCTTACATTGTGGAGAAATTTTCCAATTAATATGAAAGGCAAAAGATTTATATGTTCTGAATGTAGAACTATATGTCTCTTGAATGTTTCAATAAATTGTTCTACAAAAGATTCAGAATGTTTTCCTTTCTTCTGGGTACATAGTTTCATTTCAGTTTAGAAGGGAATGCTCTCCCAAAAATGTTCATACTAGGCTCTTAATATCAGCTTGCAATCATGCCAACTTCTGTTGTTAGAGCTACTTAAAGAAAAAAAATATACTTTCAAAGATTTCACTATCAAGTTTCATTCAGGACAAACAGTAGAATACTGGCAATACTGAGCTTTTAAAGTTATTCTTTCCTTTTTAAAAATTTTTTTTAAAACCAAAGCTATGCCTATCAAATGACTTGAATCCAAAACCAAAAATCCTTTTATGATCCTTAAACATGGGTGTAAGACGCATCTCCAAAGAATGTGCAAAAGTTGCAGTTCTCTCAAGGTCTTGGAGCCACCCCCAAGGGTAGCTCAAAGAAAGAAAAATAGTCCTCTGAGAGCTGGTAACAGTCCATAAGATGCTAACCTCAAATGAATGCAACCCACATATCTGTCCAGTCATATTTTGGGTTTCCAACCTGATGGTTGAGCCACCTAAGCCAAATTCTTAGGACAATTAGGAAAGCAAAGCTATTCTTGGGAGGGAAAGGATCAATAACAAATGGGCACCCCAAAAACAAATCCACAAGAGTCACAATTCAAAGAACTAATTCTTACGAATGTTTTCTCTCCTGTATGAATTCAAACAAGCTAATTAAAGTGAAACTTTACCTTCCTTCCTAGACTGGGCACTACAGATGGCTATCTGGAAGAGCTGACTTTGGTAAGAGTTTTTACCCTTTGATGGCTTATGATAGTTTTCCAAGGATCCCATTGCTAATTTAATTAAACAAGGAGGCCATTAGACCAAGGTAGCCTCCCATTGAAGAAAACCAAAATCTAAGCCTGTAAATGCCCCGTGTGTCCATGCAAAGTAGCTTTAGTCATATCCAACTCTTTGCTATCCTATGGAGCATATCTGGCCAGGTTTCTCTGTCCAAGGGATTCTCCAGGCAAGAATACTGAAGCGGATTGCCATGCCCTCCTCCAAGGGATCTTCCTGACCCAGGGATCCAGCCCACCTCACTTGTGTCTCTGTCATTGGCAGGCGGGTTATTTACCACTAGTGCCACCTGGGAAGCTGGTAAACGTCTCAAGGTTTACAAAATCAAAACTCTAACTACAAGCAGTCACAAACAGTCAAGTAGGCTTTAAGTTACACCCAATCAATAATTATCTTATTTTCTCTATAAAAGTCCCCCTCACTCCTATTGATGAGATACTCTTAACCATTACTGAATTGGCACTGCCCAATTCAAATTGATTTTTGTTCAGATAAACTCTTAAACTTTTAGTTTATCTTTTAACCCCATCTTCAGGCTCTAGAGCAACTGAGGTGTCACAATGGGTCCCTTATTGTCACCAAAATTGTCAGTGAGGAAAAATCATTTTTTCTCTACCTTTCTGAGTTCTTGACTGAGAAGCTCCACTAATAAAACACAGATCACAAGAGAAAAACAAACAGAAGTTTATTAACATCTATGCCTCTTATATACATGGGAGATACCAAGGAAAACTCAGTAATTTCCAGCAAAGCCCAAGGCATCACCTTAAATGCTTTCTTTAGTTAAAGATAAAGGAAAAATGCTGGGAGAAGAGGGGAGAAGCCAGTTATAGGAGGTTAGCAGGAAAAGCATGGTAAAGGGTTAGATTTGTTACTCAGATGCAAGTAGCTGCCTTTGCCTCAGTAAGTTTCTTGTAATTTAGAGTCCACTTTCTGTTACGGGGACCTGGAAGGAGGCACCTTACGAATGGAGATTTTCTTTATAAATGTAAATTTCCCTTATAGAAGGGTAACTTCTACTCTGTTTTCAGAGTTTCTTCTGTGAAGGCTGTTTCTCAAAAATTACCAGCTCAAAGCAATCATTTATGCCCAAAGGGCATATTCAGGGGTGCCATTTTCTGCTACCCACTTCAGTAGTAAGAGTTAAAGGAAGCTGTGAAATATGGAGAAATTTTGGTTATAAAACATCAGAGAAATGACACAAGAGAAGTAGCAGCATACGTCAGTATTACGTTGATGCTGTATTATGTGCAAGCGGGTTGGCATCTATGACCATGCCCGTGGCGCCCTGCCCAGCTCCACAGGGAGCCATTCACGCGAACTACAGTGTGGCTGAAACCTCTTCGAGGTGTGTAATGCATGACCTGCCTTGCTCTGAACTGGGGCACTATCTTTACAGTGAGATGCTAGATAAATAAGGGTATGAAGTGTAAGACGTAGTACCTACCTTCAAAGACCTTAAAATCTGGTTAGGTAAATATGAGAAACACACACGTACAGGCACACGCACACGCCTAGCAGTATAAGATAATGCTTGTTAAAGTGTCGTATGGAATGGACAGAGCAAATCATGGCTGTGTAAAGCAGGAGAGATCACTTCCAACTGTGATGATCGGAAACGGCCTCATGGAAAAGGAGAAACACAGATTGGACTGGGAAGGGTGGCAGAAGTTAAACGAGAGGAGAACAATGAAAAGGACATTTTAGACAATGGAAAATTGTAAGCACAAGAGTGATCCAGCTTTCATAAAGTTTTAGAGAAGAGAGAAAGTAATTGAATAGTGGGTTCTGAAAGAATAGAGGGAGTTAAGGGTGGAAGGGTAGGATGGAATATTATTGTGGATAAGCCATTGATTTCTGGAAAAGGATTTGAGATATTCAGCTGAGTTCCCCTGATAGCTCAACTGGTAAAGAATCTGCCTGCAATGCAGGAGAGCCCAGTTTGATCCCTGGGTTGCGAAGATCCCTTGGAGAAGGGATAGGCTACCCACTCCAGTATTCTTGAGCTTGTCTTGTAGCTCAGCTGGTAAAGAATCCATCTTTAACATGGGAGACTTGGGCTCAGTCCTTGGGTTGGGAAGATTTCCTGGAGAAGGGAAAGGCTACCCACTCCAGTATTCTGGCCTGGAGAATTCTATGGATTGTATAGTCCATGGGGTGGCAAAGAGTAATTTATGGGCTTCCCAGGTGGGTGGCTCAGTGGTAAAGAATCTGCCTGCCAATGCAGGAGACAAAGGAGACACAGGTTCAATACCTGGGTCGGGAAGATCCCTGGAGGAGGGCATGGCTATCCACTCCAGTATTCTTACTGGAAAAATCCCATGGACAGAGGAGCCTGATGGGCTATAGTCCATGGGATCACAAAGAGTCGGACATGACTGACTGAATGACTGAACGTGATAGAGATGTATTCAAGTTATTAGAGAAGTGTCAAGATAATATATAAAGAATATTAATCTAGCTGTACTATCTGCCATGCATTCAAGCAAAAAAAAAAAAAAAACAGCCAGTGTATGAATGGTATAAAAATAATAGTTAGATGCTGAACTGTGAGGCTTTGAGAGTCTAAACTATGGAGAGCCTCATTGTTTACATGGGAAGTCATGTGGGAAGAGGTAAGACAGCAATAAAATGAATCTAAATCCAAGACATCTGGGGAATTTCCTGGTGGTGCACTGGTTAGAACTCAGAGCTTCCACTGCAGGATCATGGGTTTGATCCCTGATTGGGGAACTAAGATCCCACCCAAAATGAGTAGCAAGACCAAAAATAGTAAATAAATCTAAGAAAGCTGGTAAACAGCAAGTTCATATTTCAGAGATGTTGGCAGAACTGTTTCTAAAGTAGGAAAATTGGAGTTGTTAAATATAATAAGGGTGTATCACTAAAGGTCTAAAACAAGCTTTGGCATGTGAAGCCAGTGAAGAAAATAATTAAAAATAATTAAGGCCAGTTTTTCTGTAGTTTTAAAATTATTTTAGTTATTCAATATTTATCTCTAGCTCTAGAACAAGTATGAGGATCATATGACGCAACTAAATACTGCACATGGATCTCTTTCTTAACATAGGCAAGAGTTGGAGCTTTTTCATATTTTACATTAGAGCTAATCACCATATGGAATATTATTGTGCTAGGGAATACTTATTCTCTGAAAAAAATGATGTTGGTATGAATAAATATTTTTGAATGAATGAATAAAGCATTCTTTATTAGATGTTTTCTTTTAAGTGAGTTTAAACTCTCCAAAGCTAGTTAAATTAGCAAGTTGTTTTCGGTAGAATTTTGCTATACTATAGGCTTTTAAGGTCTTCCTTTTGAAAGTTTCACAGCTACTATATAATCATAAGTATAGAAATATTTTACTTACCCTACAATCATTTTAAATTTCATGGGCCAAATTCTCCCCTCAGATGTACTTTTTAATAACTCCCACTGAAGTGGGTGGAAATTTAGTTAGACTATCTGAGGGCAAAATTTGGAAGCACATTTACAAAGATATCGACTTTTCCTGATTCATGTTTTATTGAGAAATTGGACATTTAAATTGGCTAGGATTATCTATAATAAAGTATTTGAACTTGATGCCATTTAGACATGTTGGGAAAAGAAGAAAAATAATGTTTTACTGCAGGTTGCTACTTTTCAGATTTTGAGTTTCATTTTCCATAAAAAAGAAAAAAAAAAAGCTGGAGAATTAAACACCTCCACACTTTCCCCTACTGAGCTTGCAAGTTAAAAAGCATTTCAACTGCATGAGTTAAATATTTTTTATAGTATATAATCATACTGGCACTCCAGGAGACTGGCAGGAAAAGGGAAAGGAAACAGAGGGTGGAAGAGGGGAATATATGTGAAATATTGGACACAGGAATCTGAAATAAATGAGCCAAACAGTTTAAAGACGAACTCATATTATTTCATCTTTACATTCTCATTGTGTGAAAATGATTCCAAAAGTTTTGGAATCCAAAGATTCCAAATAGCTCTATTTCTTTGGTATTGACTTTAATTATCTTTTCTAAAAATCTTGGAGTAACATAGTATACCCAGAAAAATTTGAGTCCTGTGTACTCAGAACTCTGCAAGGGATGGTGCTTATGGTTCATTGTTTACTCTGGGCATCAGACTTACGGCAAAGGATGGGTAAAGAACATCCAGTTCTGTGTTGATATTTAAATAATTTTGGAGAATATTTTTAGTACCTAATGAAAGATCTGTTTAAGATGATAGGGCTCATTCTTTTACTGAGAACAATCTTCAGTTTAGTCCTCACCCCAATATATCCTGGGCTATGT
The DNA here is from genome assembly GCF_001704415.2 of Capra hircus. Taxonomy (NCBI): domain Eukaryota; kingdom Metazoa; phylum Chordata; class Mammalia; order Artiodactyla; family Bovidae; genus Capra; species Capra hircus. Next base: position 4,834,504 of record NC_030813.1, read on the forward strand.
GTACAATTTACTACACATGCTAGATGTATCGGGTTCAAGTATTTGTTCCATGTCTTCCCGTTTCTGGTGTATAAAGAATCAGCTCTGGCCACTTTAAGTCCTCTTCTGTGTCTATCATGTCTCATATGTTCGTTATAATTGTTCGTTCCACTTAAAATGTCCCATCAACTTCCACCTTTAGGCATTTTGCAGCCAAGTCTCTTCTTTGCCCATGTACTTGCTCAAACACAGTGTGTTGCAGCTGAGTTGTTAGCAGCTGATGCTCAGAAGACGCTTTCTTTTTTCCCGTAGGCTCTGCAGGATGCTTGCTGTGTCCGTGCAGGACTACGGTGCTCTGTCTCTAACGTGACTTTGCTTCCCTTTCTACTAGTAAAATAAAGACCACAGTGACAGAAATAATGTTGAAGCCTCCTTGTCAGGAAGATGTTGCTGCGTGCGTGTTAAGTCACTTCAGTCGTGTCTGACTCTTTGCAACCCCGTGGACTGTAGCCCGCCAGGCTCCTCTGTCCATGGGATTCTCCAGGCAAGAATACTGGAGTGGGTTGCCTTGCTCTCTTCCAGGGGATCTTCCCAATCCAGGGATGGAACCCGGGTCTCTTAGGTCTCCTGCACTGGCAGGCGGGTTCTTTACCATTAGTGCCACCTGGGAAACCCCAGGAAGGTGTTATTTCCCCCAAATTCACTGTCTCCAATTGGACAGAAGCAAGATCTCCACGGGACATCTCTTGTACCACATTAAATAGGCTCCTTTTCTCCTTGTCTCACCCTGAAGTCATGTCTGTTACAGAGATATTTTCATGCACCCTTTAATTTTCAAAGTCTGATAACTTGGATTACATATTCCTTGTGCTTGGCACACTCCTTAGTTAGGAGTTCTAAAATACTTGTAGCAGGAATATATAATGATTTTATTTATTAATTTTTTAAATATAAATTTATTTATTTTAATTGGAGGATAATTACTTTATAATATTGTAGTGGTTTTGCCATACATTCACATGAATCAGCCATGGGTGTACATGTGTTCCCCATCCTGAAGCCCCTCCCTCCTCCCTCCCCATCCCATCCCTCAGGGTCATCCCAGTGCACCAGCCCTGAGCACCCGGTATCATGCATTGAATCTGGACTGGTGACTCATTTTACATATGATAATATACATGTTTCAATGCCATTCTCCCATATCATTCCACCCTCGCCCTCTCCCATAGAGTCCAAAAGACTATTCTACACATCTGTGTCTCTTTTGCTGTCTCGCATACAGGGTTATCGTCACCTTATTTCTAAATTCCATATATATGTGTTAGTATACTGTATTGGTGTTTTTCTTTCTGGCTTACTTCACTCTGTATAATAGGCTCCAGTTTCATCCACATCATTAGAACTGATTCAAATTCTTTTTAATGGCTGAGTAATACTCCATTGTGTATATGTACCACAGCTTTCTTATCCATTCATCTGCTGATGGACATCTAGGTTGCTTCCATGTCCTGGCTATTACAAACAGTGCTGTGATGAACATTGGGGTACATGTGTCTCTTTCAATTCTGGTTTCCTTGGTGTGCATGCCCAGCAGTGGGATTGCTGGGTCATAAGGTAGTTCTATTTCCAGTTTTTTAAGGAATCTCCACACTGTTCTCCATAGTGGCTGTACTAGTTTGCATTCCCACCAACAGTGTAGGAGGGTTCCCTTTTCTCCACACCCTCTCCAGCATTTATCGCTCATAGATTTTTGGATCACAGCCATTCTGACTGGTGTGAAATGGTACCTCATTGCGGTTTTGATTTGCATTTCTCTGATAATGAGTGATGTTGAGCATCTTTTCATGTGTTTGTTAGCCATCTATATGTCTTCTTTGGAGAAATGTCTATTTAGTTCTTTGGCCCATTTTTTGATTGGGTCATTTATTTTTTCTGGAATTGAGTTGCAGGAGTTGCTTGTATATTTTTGAGATTAATTCTTTGTCAGTTGCTTCGTTTGCTATTATTTTCTCCCATTCTGAAGGGTGTCTTTTCACCTTGCTTATATTTTCCTTTGTTGTGCAAAAGCTTTTAAGTTTAATTAGGTTCCATTTGTTTATTTTTGTTTTTATTTCCAATACTCTGGGAGGTGGTATAATGATTTTAAAGATTTATTTTTTAAATGGATGACACATAACTCGAGTTAAAGATTGAAGAATTTATGAAGTTCTAAATAAATTGGGACTATAACCAAGAACTTCAAACTGACAAAATATATTTGACACAATTTAACTACTGGTGGGTTTATTTTTGTGTTTCCCAGGCGGTGTTAGTGGTAAAGAATCTGCCTGCCAATGCAGGAGACATGATTTTGATTCCTGGGTCAGGAAGATGACCTGGCGAAGGGCATGGCAACTCCTCACTCCAGTATTCTCTCCTGGAGAATCCCATGGATAGAGGAGCCTGGCTGGTTGCAGCCACAGGGTTGCAAAGAGTTGAAGTGACTTAGCACCCATGCATGCAGGCTTATTTTTTCCTCCTTTGAGAGACAAAAGGGATCCATGAGCTCAGGGAAGAAAAAGTTTTCTACAAGCTCTATTAGGAATTTTTACAATACATCTTGTCTCTGTGGAAGCAGTATTGTCTTATAGGCAGTGTTATACAGATATTAAAGACATCCTTCTTGCCCTGGAAGGATGATTGAGTCTGCCATGTGCCACAGTAGAAGTTCATAGACTCACTTCTGTGTAATTCTAGCAAAATCCAGATGGCTTGTTGAAAAACACTGAAGTATAGCTGTGAGGCTTAGTTCTGATCCATGATGATAATAACTGCCATTTATTTTGAGACGATTTTGTGCTTGGGTCTCTGCAAAGTAGGCATTGTCAGCATCATTGTTCAGACAAGGAAGTAGAGTTTTCCAGGGGTTATTAACCTTTCCTATGGTCTCAAGTTAATATGTCTCAGATATGTGGTTCAAAACTCCATATTTCCTGATTCAAAAATTCTTGCTGTATCCCTGGCTCCTTGCCACTCCAGCGGAGAGACTGGAAGCTCTTATAACAGGAAGGGAGTTCCCCATGGTAGGAGCAATGGAGGGACAATCTTCTGGCAGTTCTGTCTGAAGAAAGAGGTTTCCAGAAGCTATTTTTGCAGATAGTCAATATAATTTAGCACAAACTCTGGCACAATCTGTGTGATTCTTTTTTAAAAAAAGTCTTTTTGCTTCCTTCGGGCCTAAGGTTTTTTGCGGCAAAATTTTGCAGAAATTTTCAGAAATGATGAGGAATCAGCATGATGCCAATTTTTTCTTCGCAGCTGCATAGTGGCCTTTTACAAAGAAAAACTTACAATAACTGAATTCCTCAGGCAAAGAGAACAGCAGTGCAAAGACTGGATTATAGCTCATGGAGGAAACATTTGACCCCATGGTATAATTATTGTTTTTACTTTATTTATTTATTTTTGCTATCTTTTCTCTAGAGAATACACCTGTCACATAGCTAGAAGTCTTCCAATCTGGTTTTCTGTATGTTGACAAGTTTTTTATAACAAAGATTTTAAATTACCTTTAGGGCAAGCAGTATTAGTAACTTTCAGAAAAAAAAACCATTGTTTCTTATATCAGTCACATCTACCATTTAAATATTATACTTCACAACTTAGATTTGGATATAAAAGCTTAAGATCTACGGACCTATTTCAGCAACAGAAGATTTTGTTGATGTGTTAGAAATAAATGACACTCATATTCCATTGCTAGTTACAAAGACTTTGAAACAGGTAAACCAACGTTGATGAACATTATTTTCTTCAGTTCACCCAAAATGCTAAGAAAAGTAACATATTCTCCATTCATATGTAAATTTATGTTACTATGGTACTTGGTTGCAAATGGAAACAACAGAGGAAGTTCTAAAATTAATGATCTTCAAACAATATTAATTTGCCATGACTGCATTAATACTCAGCATAACAGGATAGAGTTAGAAGCTTACCTCTGATGATGAAATACTTTGTGAAACTTCAATCTGCCAAATCTAAGCAGAGACAATGGGCAGAGGAGGAGGCCTTATGGAGACCCCAATTCAGAAAGGAATTAACATCATCAGTTGCGTATGCTCCCCTTTTTACTGAGAGGTCACCAAGACATCAGGACTCAGATATGATAGTTATTTTAAATTAACATTTTATACAGAAAAAGTTGATTTTTGCCTCCATGCTAAAGAGTTAGTAAGCATTATAATAATAATTATTATGTTTCAGTTCAGTTCAGTCAATCAGTCGTATCCGACTCTTTGCGACCCCATGAATCGCAGCACGCCAGGCCTCCCTGTCCATCACCATCTCCCGGAGTTCACTCAGACTCACGTCCATTGAGTCCTTGAGGCCATCCAGCCATCTCATCCTCGGTTGTCCCCTTCTCCTCCTGCCCCCAATCCCTCCCAGCATCAGAGTCTTTTCCAGTGAGTCAACTCTTCTCATGAGGTGGCCAAAGTACTGGAGTTTCAGCTTTAGCATCATTCCTTCCAAAGAAATCCCAGGGTTGATCTCCTTCAGAATGGACTGGTTGGATCTCCTTGCAGTCCAAGGGACTCTCAAGAGTCTTCTCCAACACCGCAGTTCACAAGCATCAATTCTTTGGCGCTCAGCTTTCTTCACAGTCCAACTTTCACATCCATACAGGACCACTGGAAAAACCATAGCCTTGACTAGACGGACCTTAGTCGGCAAAGTAATGTCTCTGCTTTTGAATATACTATCTAAGTTGGTCATCACTTTTCTTCCAAGGAGTAAGTGTCTTTTAATTTCATGGCTGCAGTCACCATCTGCGGTGATTTTGGAGCCCCAAAAATAAAGTCTGACACTGTTTCTACTGTTTCCCTATATCAGAGAGTTTATAGAAAATAATCACTTAAACTAAGTTCATCCTTACTCATTTGAATGGCATATTAAGGTGATCCACCTATTTTTAACAATGTTTCCGTAACAATTTTATTTTAGCAAGGGGAAAGGGAAACCAGTAGGACAAATTGAGTGGCTCTGACAAACGTAAGAGCATTGCTATTTCTTTTTGGTTAATTACTGATTCTTTTAAATCTTATTTCTGTGGATTAAAAATTTGTGGATGAGCTAGGCTGTGGTTATGAACTGGCTAATCCTCAAAATATCTGTCAGGTTCAGAGAAACGTTTCATAAAAGCAGGGTCTTAGAGTCCTCTCTGATGAGAGATATCCCTTGGAGAATCATATAACTCTGTCTTTTCTTAGACGCAGTCACTTGGATCGAATAGGAGCATCTGAGCACAGGGGAACTATTTACTTGACCTTGGCCAGATTTTCTGCTCAGATCTAGAGGAGGTGGAGGAGAATTGGAAAGGAGATATGAAAGAGAAGAGAAAGAGGGGGAGATCCGTTTGTTCTGGAGGTGCTTGTGTGTGTGTGTGCGTGTGTGCGCTCAGTGGCTCAGCTGGGTCTGATTCTTTTCCACCCTACATACTTTGGCCAGCAGGTTTCTCTGTCCATGGGATTTTCCCCCCAAGAACACTGGAGTGGGTTGCCGTTTCCTCCTCCAGGGGGTCTTCCTGACACAGGGATTGAACCTGTGTCTCCTGCGATGCTGGCAGATTCTTTACCACTGAGCCGTCTGGAACGCCCAGGGGTGCTACTAAGCCTCACTAGAGAGTGAGTCAGACTGAATCAGCTGGAGATAAAATCAAGGACATTGGAATCAACCAGTTCTGAGTTTTGTTTTGTTTTGTTTTTTTAACCTTCACCACTTCATGGGTGCATGAAATTGAGTAAGATCAATCACCTATCTCTTGTGTATAAAATGGGGCTAATACGTTTTCTTTGCAGGGCTGTTATGTTAGGGCTGTTTTAGGGCTTTAAGATAATGAATAGGAAAAGCCTGGTCCAGTTTCTGGCATATAGTAGGAAATAATTATCCTTCTTGGTTTCACTTTCCTTTAGCTCCATGCTGCCTTTCCACAACTGCTCCATGAATAGCACGTGACTTTGGGGGTGGCTGAGATGACCACTGATTTGTCCTTTGGCTTTTCTTTTTACAACACTCACTCTAGTCCCAACAACTTCTAGGTTCCTTCTAATCAAAGAATTTTATGATTCTTCTCTGGTACTGCATACAAATACGAATTTTATGATTTTTCTCTGGTACTGCATACAAATCTCTGCTGTCATCATTCAAAAGCGAGAGATGAAAGAAAATTTAATGGGCAGACATTTTCAGGTTTCAGTGTCATCTTTTCATGGCACTCTTGTGACTATGGAATCAATGCTATGGAAAGGATGGTTTCAGAGCAGGAATCCAGCGACCAAACTCTAGATTTTATTTTTAAGATTTTTTTTTTTTTTTGAGTCGCAAAAAATATATCTTTATTCTTTTCTGCTCAGGCAACTTGGTTTTATAGTCATTCACTACAATCCTTCTGACTCCAAGGAGACAAAAGATAAACAAACTTCAGTATTTTTTTCTATCAGGCTTTTAATCTATCAGGAGAGTTGGTAACAGTAATTAATAACTGAGACACAATGAAAAGATTTTATAGTATGCGTGGTAAAATAATTAACTATTACAGAATTATAATTTAAGTCTCCCCCCTGTAGCAAAAGAACAAGGCCTGCACCTGTATACAAGTTTGAATTAAAAAACTAGAGCTTGATTTAGGCATACCAATGAAAAAAATGTCCTCCAAAAACAAATTTGAAAGTAAGGAAAAACTTATTTGGAGTGATTTCTCTGTATCAAGATTGTGTAATATTTTCTAGAATAAGTAAATCAGGTACATGGTAGTAGCCTCATGTCAATGTTTTTATTTTTTTAAGACTGGATTTAAACTCTTGATATAAAGCAGACTTTTAATTTCCCATTTTTCAAAGACAATATTGAAAGGTCATCTTCTAGCTTTAAAAGCTTAAAGAAATGACTCATTCTACCACTACTGTCTTAAGGGCTTCAAAATCAAATTTCCGGTCAGTATTGTTCATTTTGATTTGGCAAATATGTATCCCTTTTTATGTGTTGTAAGATAGATTATTTTTAAGAGCTTTTGTTTCTGGTTTCTATGTTCTACGTAGTAGATCTTCAGAAAAATCCAACAAATAGATAAAAAGAACACTCCATGCTTTAATGAAATATACTGTTTGTGTTAGCTGTAACAAAATCTCTGATAGAGATTCATAGATGATCCAGAAAGTTTCTCATTTTATTAATCTCAGATTTATCTTTACAAACTAATTTATTTTTTATCGTTTCCTAATTAGTAAAGATAGCTACTTTCGGAAAGATGAGCATTCTCAAGATGAAGACTTGGTTCCCCCAGAAACGTAGCAGCAATAAAACGGGAGCTATGCCAGAGTGTGGGTCATCAGCGAATGAGGCTTACATCGCAAAACTTTGATACGAGGCTAAGTCCAGGAAACTTTTCTTTTTCTCTCTAGTGATCAGAAACCGTGGAAGCTTCTGTGCCCAAAGAGACACAGTAGAGCATCTGGCAGAGGAGCCGGGATGGCCTGAGGGTCAGGGCTGAAAGGTTGTGTATGACAGGGAGTGAGTGCCCCGGGGACAGTGCCAGGATACCTCTGGACTGTGGTCTGCTTCCAGCTGGTTTCAATGGACCTGCTCTGGCTGAACGGACTCCTGGAAAACCTACTTAGTCCAGATTCTTTGAGGAACAAACAACAAATGGATTCTCAGCTCACCACTGACTAATTAGAAAATCTCAGATTATCCTCAGAATTAACTTTTCAAAAACTATTTATTTTATTTATTATTTAATTATTTGGCTGCACCTGGTCTTCAGAGCAGCACCCATGGGATCTTTAGTTCCCCAACCAAGGATCGAGTCTGGGCCCCCTGCATTGGAAGCACAGAGTCTTAGCCACTGGGCCACCAGGGAAGTCCCTCAGAGTTGACTTTTAATCAAGACATATTTAGTAACCAACATTACATGCTTCAAGGCCATCTAACTTCAAATTTCCCCCAAACTTCCTTTATTTATTGATATGTGTGTACTCAGTCGTGTCTGACTCTGTGACTCCGTTGACTGTACCCTGCCAGGCTCCGCATTCCATGGAATTTCCCAGGCAAGAGTCCTGGAGTGGGTAGCCATTTCCTCCCCCAGGGGATCTTCTGAACCCAGGGACAGGGGCTGAACCCCGCCCCTCAGTCTCCCGCATTGGCAGATTTTTTACTACTGTGCTATCTGGGAAGCCCAAGTTAATTCACATACCCCTATGAGAAGTTAGATATCTTCAATGGTAGGTCAAAGAGATCAGAACTCAGAGAATGATTAAGGCATTTGCTCTCATCCCTAGCCATCTACCCTTTGGTTTATTTTTTCTTCATAATTAATTCTTTAAAATTTCCAAATACCACTATTAACATGATTTTCTTAATTCTTTTTCAAAACCCTTTTTCTGAACTTTAATAAAATTCTCCTACTTAGGAAATTAGAAGTTTATGTTCCAAAGTTTTCCTTAGCCTAGAAGACAGGAATCATTTCTACCTGTGTTGCTAAAAACATGACAACAGGCCCCAAATTGAGTTCCTTATACTAAATTCTCCATCAAAACTGAGACAATCCCAAATTTTGGCTCTCCTAGAAAATGGGAGCTTTGGCCAGCCAATAAGTAGGTGCTTGATCAGCATTAGTTTAGGTGATATGCCTAATAGACCCCAACCATCCCCTAAAAGAAAGATACCTTTCAACAGTCAATCCGTTTTCTGCCTGGTACGACTTTGTTTTTCCTAAGCCCTTCTGCTTATAAAAGCCTTTCATTTTGTATAGGTCCTCGGAGCTCCTTTCTTTCAGTCACAGTGAATGTTGTCTAACTCATGAATGGTTGAATAAAGCCAATAAGATTTTTAAAATGTGTTCGGATGAGGTTTTCTTAACAGTGTGCCTTTTAATTTTGTCAAAATTGTTATTATTTTATCGGTTTATAAGAAACAATATTTATTGAGAACGTCAAATACTTTCCGAGAAAAGAACCCAGTGTGGAAAATGATCAAGAATATCCAGAGAAATGAGAAGAGAGGTTCCAGTTCCTCCTGAAGAAACAAACATCCTTTTGAAATTCTGAATGCCACTGCAGTATCTACTAACTTTATTAAAAACACTAAAAGAAGACTTGTTAATTTACGATCGAAATTCCAGATTCTATTGTTTGGTCACTCCCTTTTATCTCCCCCATCTCACATTTTGACTGAAAATCTGTAATTGGTCTGGTGATTTTCCAGGAGGAGAAGACGCGGGGATAGTTTATCTTTGGAAGTGTAAGAAATTCCCAGGGATTAGGACACCATAAGAGAACTAATTTCTACTGGATTTAAATATTACTTCAATTGTTCACGACAAATTTCGAGTTAACTTGAAATGGATTACTTGCAGGCTGCGTATACCCTCTTGTTTCTGAACGTTAATCAACGTATTTATTAGTCCCCTAGGAGTTTGAGCCTCTGAAACAAGCATGAAGTAATCCAAAGATGCGGACCTCACAAGTAAAAGGGCTGAAACTTCCTAGAGCTCAGGGACCGCTCAGTAGTTAGGCAGTAAGTATGCCTTCGGTCTGAAACTTGTAAAGTTGTTTGGGAGGATGGCCCCAGCTCTGTCAAGACCCATAAATTTTGCAGCTGAAGAGTGTAAAATCCCCCGACTGGGAGCACTAGTTCAGAGTCGAACCCCAGAGGCCAGAGAAGGGCGGGCACGTCGCCCACCAGCCGGGCGCAGCGCGCGCGCGGGCGGCTCGGCTCCCTGGCCTCCGGGTTCGAGGCTCCGCGCCGCGCGCGGGTGCGGGCCGCTAACTTCGGGCCAATCAGCGCGCGGCGTCCGCCCGCGGCGTCCCCGCGCCCCCGCGCCCGCCGTGGCAGCCGCGGCCTCCGCCGCTCGCGGCCGAGCCGGACCCGGGGCGAGGAGGGGCCGGGCCGCGGGGGATGCCTGGAGTCGGCGGGAGGTGGGGATTCTGGGAGGGAGGCTCCACTTCCTCCTGCCCGCCGGCCTCTCCCCGCCGCCCCGGCACCCCAATTCCCCGGTGCCGGCGCTGAGGGCGGCGGCGGCGCGGCGGCAGCATGCTGGGCATGTACGTGCCGGACAGGTTCTCCCTGAAGTCCTCCCGCGTTCAGGACGGCATGGGGCTCTACACCGCCCGCCGCGTGAGGAAGGTGGGTGACCCGGCGGCGGCCCGCGCGCGCCCGCTCCCGCCGCGCCGCGCGCCCCTCCCCGCGCCCGCGGGCTCCGCGCGCGTCGCCTCTCTGCGGGAGCCCCGCGGGGAGCCGGGCCGGCGGGGCGGCTTCCGAGCCGCAGTCCTCCCCAGCCGGCGGCGCCACGTAGGTGCGGCGGGGCGGCCGCCCTGCGGCAAGATGTCTTTCCTCCGCTGCAGGAAGTGAGGCGGGATGCTGCCTCCTCCGCCTCGGCCCCGGCGGGGGGCTCTGTCCTGGCGCTGGCAGAGGCACGCGCGGGCGGCTGTCTCGGGCGCGCACGCAGCTCCGCCGCCTTTCTTGCTTCAGGATGTGGAAATGTGACCAGAGACGCCTCGCTTCCCCGGTGGGGAGGGATGGGGGTGGGGGCGCTGCCCACAGCGCCGCGTTACCGCAGGCCTCAGCATCTCATTCTGGCATCCAGCAGTTCTTCCCCTCTTTTCAAAATGTGTAATGTGAGTTCTGGGAGGTGCCGTCTAGATAATGTATGAATCTCGGCCCCTTTCTCTCAGTTTTTCTGGATTTTTCTCCCTCTCTCCTTCCAGAAGTTTAGAGACACGTGAGTAGGACCAGCACATGGCAGTGCTCGTCAGGGAATGGACTGGAAATGCTGGAGGTTGAAAGCAAACGCTTAGGAGGAGAGATTACGGGAAAATACCAAGACTTTGTATCTGCTGAGACTGTTAACAGCTGCCATTCCGGAGGATAGGTAATATCTGAAACCGAGGAGGCAGCGCTGAAGTGCGCAGGACAGTGAGAGCCAGCGTTTACTGAGTAGCTACTTGGTGCCAGGGCCCACACGTGCTGTTGTTATCTCTGTTGGTAGCTTCACTGGCGTAACACTCCTGCGAGAACAGTCTTAATCTGCGTGCAGGAGAGGAGAGAACAGAAGGACTTGGAGGTTAAATTTCCTTCCGAGTTAGTGAGTTAGGCTGCCACCCCTTGCTTCTTGGTCCAAAGCCCATGTTGTTTTCAGGTCTTTTTCTGCCATCTTCCCAGCACCCGTCACCCCGACTTTGTTAGGGGTGAGGTTTGGGCGAGAGCATGTTTGTTCTGTGAAGGTGGGCTAAAGGAGCTTCGCAAGATGCACCTGAGACACAGGGATGTCTTTCATTTGAGTATGAGTTTTCCCCACCCCCTCGCCTAAGGAGCAGGTGAAGGAAGGTGCTTCAGAAGGCCTTCATTGACACCAGGGGCTGTAAGTAACACCCAGGGTAAAATTGGGAGTGATGAACCCCCTGTTTTCTCTTTTAAATAGGAGAGTGGGAGAATGCTCCAAGGTGAAAAGCAGGTGTCAGCGCTTTATCTGGATAGGTGTTTTTGCCAAAATGGTAAACTTCTGCTCTTTCACAGATTGAGATTCTCTTTTTGATTTTCTCACAAGAAATGAAAATTCCCAAGTGGATTTTTCTTGAAGGTCTCAGGACTGAATGTAAGTACTTAAAAAGCATAGTTCTTAAACATTAGCTTAATGGTGGTGGTTTAGTTGCTAAGTCGTGTCCGACTCCTGCGACCCCATGGACTGTAGCCCCCAGGCTCCTCTCTTCATGGGATTTTCCAGGCAAGAATACTGGAGTGGGTTGCCATTTCTTTCTCCAGGGGATCTTCCCGACCTAGGGATCTAGTAATATACTAAAATTGTAGAAATATCAGAGTTATTAAATTATTCTTATTTTGCTTTACTAAGATTTCTAGTAAGAGCTGGCTGATATATGTTCTTTTGATATTTTTATTCCAAATTATTTTTCCAAGAATTAACTTATTTGGAAGTTTTAAATTATTTTGTGGTGTAGAGTGAACAGCTTCCAAAATTACATATTACAGAAGTACTTACAGATACTTATGTTTTCTTGGTTTATGTAACTTCAACATGTAAAACACATGGTTTCATCTAGGTCATAACTAGAATTCTTAACCTGTATTTCAAGTGAATCTGCAGATATTTGCAGTAAGTTCAAATGATACACTGTTAGTGACAAAGTTTAGTTGTGATCACAAGATACCTAGTCATAAGGTAAGTGATCATGGGCAAGTTCATTGATGCCAAAAATGACCTTGTAGGTTTCAGCTCCTTGCCTTCCAAAAACAGGTCTAAAACTGAAGCTGAATGGCAGATTTTAGCTGTGCTGTAAAGCTAAAGCTGAATATCGGTGCATCCCTTACCTGTTTGCGTATAGTTTCCTGATGCTTAAATATTTTTCAGGTTACCTTATGTTAGGTGGAACTCTGGCCTCAGATCTCAGAGGATCTGAGAAAAAAAATATTTTAGCAGCTATATTAAGGACCTTACTTAAAAGTCTTTTGTTCTTTATTCTGAACAAATTTTGGAATCTCATTTTAGGTTTTTAAGTTGGAAGTTATAGATGTTTTAGTACACTTTTATAACACGTATACTTGCATGTTATTATTGCCGAATTCAGACTTAAATTGAAGAAAGTAGGGAAAACCACTAGACCATTCAGGTATGACCTAAATCAAATCCCTTAGGATTATACAGTGGAAGTGAGAAATAGAATCAAGGGATTAGATCTGATAGAGTGCCTAAAGAACATATGGACGGAGGTTCGTGACATTGTACAGGAGACAAAAATCAAGACCGTCCCCAAGAAAAATGCAAAAAAGCAAAATGGCTGTCTCAGGAGGCCTTACAAATAGCTGTGGAAAGGAGAGAAGCGAAAAACAAAGGATAAAAGGAAAGATATACCCATTTGATTGGAGAAGGAAATGGCAACCCACTTCAGTATTCCTGCCTGGACAATCCCAGGGATGGGGGATCCTGGTGGGCTGCCGTCTATGGGGTCCACAGTCGGATACGACTGAAGTGACTTAGCAGCAGCAGCATACCCATTTGAATGCAGAGTTCCAAAGAATAGCAAGGAGAGATAAGAAAGCTTTCCTCAGTGATCAGTGCAAAGAAATAGAGGAAAATAATAGAATGGCAAAGACTAGAGATCTCTTCAGGAAAATTAGAGATACCAAGGGAACATTTTATGCAAAGATGGGCTCAATAAAGGACAGAAATGGTATGAACCTAAGAGAAGCAGAAGATATTAAGAAGAGGTGGCAGGAATACACAAAAGAACTATACAAAAAAGATCTTCACGACCAAGATAATCATGATGGTGTGATCACTCACCTAGAGCCAAACATCCTGGAATGTGAAGTCAAGTGGGCCTTAGGAAGCATCACTATGAACAAAGCTAGTGGAGGTGATGGAATTCCAGTAGAGCCATTTAAAATCCTAAAAGACAGTGCTGTCAAAGTGCTGCACTCAATATGCCAGCACATTTGGAAAACTCAGCGGTGGCCACAGGACTGGAAAAGTTCAGTGTTCGTTTCAGTCCCAAAGAAAGGCAATGCCAAAGAATGTTCAAACTACCACGCAATTGGACTCAGCTCACACACTAATAAAGTAATCCTCAAAATTCTCCAAGCCAGGCTTCAGCAATATGTGAACTGTAAAATTGCATATGTTCAAACTGGTTTTAGAAAAGGCAGGAGAACCAGAGTTCAAATTGCCAATATCCACTGGATCATCGAAAAAGCAAGAGAGATCCAGAAAAACATCTATTTCTGCTTTTTTGAGTATGCCAAAGGCTTTGACTGTGTGGATCACCACAAACTGGAAAATTCTTCTAGCAATGGGAATACCCGACCACCTGACCTGTCTCTTTAGAAATCTGTATGCAGGTCAGGAAGCAACAGTTAGAACTGGACATGGAACAACAGACTGGTTCCAAATAGGGAAAGGAGTATGTCAAGGCTGTATATTGTCACCCTGCTTATTTAACTTATATGCAGAGTA